>NC_084762.1:88307941-88624513 GCF_028858725.1 Colius striatus | reverse complement strand
AACTTCCCTAGGAAGTGATGAGGTCAACATATGTGGTATTCTGTTCATAGGATCATAGAATCATAGGTTTGTTTAGGTTGGAAAAGATGTTTATGATCACCAAGTACAACCAATAATGCAGCATTGCCATGTCCACCACTAAACTAAATCCCCATGTGCCATGTCTACATGTCTTTTAAATGCTTCCAGTGACAGGGATTCAACCTCTTCTCTGGGCCTCTGGGTAGCCTGTTCCAATGTTTGACAATCCTTTTAGTGAAGAAATGTTTCCTAATATCCAAACTGAACCTCCCCTGGTGCAACTGGAGGCCATTTCTCCCTGAGGCTTGTTACTTAGGAGAAGCCAGAAGCTCCTTTCAGAGAGCTGTAGAGAGTGAGGTCTTCCCTCAGAAGCGAGTCTCCTACGTAACCTGTCTGTTTTTTCTTTAAGGAAGTAGTTCTGATGGAAGGCATAGACCAACTTAACCTTGGCAATATTTCCAACATACATGAACCATCCTCATTATTATTTGCTTCCACTGGCAGAGCCTTGTCCCTGTCATGCCAGGGCAGCTGGGAAGATGAGAGAGTCACAGAGGAGATGTGCCTTTCTGCGCCAGGTAGGAACTTGTTGCTCCCTGACCCTTAAGTCACCATGTTTTGCTGGGTGGAGAGAGGACAGAGAATCCTCCTTATCACGTGTCCTCTCTGCCTGACAGGCTTGTCCCAGGGACGGCAGGGTACAGTTTCCTCTCTGAGACTCCCTGATACTGCTCAACCTACTCACCTGCTCCCACAGAGCAGATGGCAGCCAGAAAGGTGCTCCCTGCTGCCAGCCCTCGCTGTCAGGCAGTATCAGTTGCTATGGGTGCATTGTTCAGAGAGGCCATGGCCTCCTGCCCAGTGGATACTGTTGCTGCCTGGCTGAGCTGGCAGAGCTACAGGGCCTTCTGTGCAGACTGCTGCATTTTCCCTCTGTTTGCAGCACTCCCAAGTTTAGGCACGCTCCAGGAGTTTCTTTTATAGATGTGAGCGCTTGCCCACTGTTATTCCTGGCCCAGCCCAGGTCTCATCAGCTTCTGTGGCATGAGCTGTGGGCTCCTGGCAGGACTCACCGCTCCTCTGAGGTTCCCCCGATGGAGAAAGTCCTCTATGCACCTCACTAGAGCTCTCCACTGTTGACTGTGCCAACATCAGAGCTGTTCACCTCAGCAACTGATATTAAGGTCATTGAAGTACCCTGTGACTACTAAGGCCTGTGACCTTTTTTGTTTCTCCCCATTGTTGGAAGGCTCCCCTCTACTTCTTCCTGATCAGGCAGTGTGTAGTAGGAAAACTCCAAAATGTTGTATCCTTCTACTCAGCACAACAGACTATTTTGCAAAATATGCCAGTGTGTGCTATCACCTTCTAAAAGTAATGAATATATTCTCTGCATTACCTCTCCATTTCCTTGAAGAGTTCTTATTACAAACATGCTGTTTTAAGGAGACATCAAAAAGAGAAGCAGTCCTTAGAAGCAACTATGGACTCTGCTACTTAGATGATGGCTTTCTAAACTTTGCCAGAACTGAAGAAGTGGTGAAAACATATTTTTTATTGATCAAGTTGCTTATAAAACTAAATTGAAGCTTAGCCTTTCTTGGTGTAATTGGTGAAATGAAACTGGAGTGGGGAGGATCACAGATTTCCAGAGAAGCATACAAAAGAAGTATCGATTAGCTAAGTAGCTCAGATCAATGCTCCTCAGCCTTGTTTAGTGAGTGCCTCCAGTCTGAAATAGAAGTGGTTGCTACTCTCAACAATATTTATTACAAAACAAAGCACAGATGCTTTAATATTAGACTGTGTAGGTGTGCTTATGTGCCCTTGGGAGAGTGGCCTGTGAGAGTGCTCCATGTTAATGGAGCAAGATTTTTGCTTCAAAGCATAAAAAATTTCTGAGCATCCATTTTAAGTTCCAGGAAGGTTATAATCACTACTTTAAACAACTTTCAAAGTTTCTTTGTTATGAATACGTAGGCTGTCTAGAGCTCTGCCGTTATGGAGATAGAACACTCCACTTTCTTGAAAACTTGCTGCCGTCCTCTAACTTAGCTGTGATCCCTACGTAAAAGTGAACATGGTGCACCGCTTTTAACTAATGTCAGCTGCGCACAACCTGCTTTTGAACTTCACGTGGCAGGGATTTGAAGCAGTCATTGTACCCAAAACAAACACCAGAAAGCAGAGAGAATGCAAGAAACATGAATGCTATATGATTAAGCAGGATATTGACTCTAATCATAGAATCATAGAATGGTAGGGGTTGGAAGGGACTTTAGAGATCATCTAGTCCAACTCCCCTGCAGAAGCAGGTTCACCTAGATCCAGTCACATAGGAACATGTCCAGGCGGGTCTTGAAGACCTCCAAGGAAAGAGACTGCACAACCCCTCTGGGCAGCCTGTGCCAGGGCTCCCTCACCTCAACAGTGAAATAGTTTTTTCTTATATTTAAATGGAACTTTTTGTGTTCCAACACTCACCATTTAGATATTTGTAAATATTAATAAGATCCCTCCTCAGTCTTCTCTTTCCTAGACTAAATAGCCCCAGTTCCTGCAGCCTTTCCTCGTATGAAAGATGTTCCAGTCCCCTGATCATCCTGATATACATGAAGACATTTTATCTAGCATTTGGTTTTCCTTGGAAACATTTGTGTTTTCTTGCCCAGCCACCATTACGATAATGGCCTTATGGGGCTCTGACAAAATTGTTCCAGGTGCATGTGCCAGTACATAAAATAAAAGCAGTAATTTTGTGATTTCTGAATCTTAATCCATGAGTTTGTCTTCACGGTGCTGAGCCCAACAAAAAATAACTGTATACATGCTTTTTATGAGCCTTTCTCTAAAAAGATAGATCTATGTACGTGCTTAAGGAGTTTATATGCTCATGTGTTTGTTTTCTATGTAGACTTCCCAAGCTTGTAGGGTAAGCACAGAAAGCATTTATTTGTTTTTTTTTATGTTGTGACTTGAAAGTTAAACAGGGCTATTTGGGGAAGGGAGAAAGGGATGTGGTGGGCACTTGAAATAAAGCCTTATTGTCCTGATTTATTCTCTTAAACCAGGACAGCAGCTGGTGGGAGAAGAGACATTTCCAGAGGCACTTCCCGTGCACTGATCCAGAGATTTGGTAGCAAGAGTAGGCTGAACTGGTGCAGACCCCTCAACTTGAATTTATTTATTAAGCTGGTTGTTTTTCAAGCACTTTATGAAAAGAGGCATTTATGGAACCTGGAAAAAGTACAGAGATAGACCTAAATAATTAATGATAGTGTCTTGTCTTTCATGACAGAGCCCTTTATAAATTGTGTCCAGGAATAACTTCATCCAACACCAAACTAAAATGCCTCTCTTACTGGCATGAGCACAGAAGCTGTTAACAGAGAATGGTCACTAATGGCAGGGCTTGTGCAAGAGGTGAAAAGGAGTATGAAATCCAGGCGATGCGTGAGACAGAAGCACTGATTGTTTACACTGGAAGGGAATGGGAAACCAGCACTAACAAAATGAGTACAATACTGCTGTATAAATGGTTTGCAGTGGAAGGTTTGTACTCTCTGAGTTCATCTTCTTTGACTGTGTCTCAGTTAATGAGGTTGGCCTGATGCCCAGAGCCAACAACTACCCTGACTATAAATCTCCCACACTCATCTCCTGAGGCCCATATAGCTTGACCCTACAAGTTCTGCTGAACTCCCAAGTCTGAGTCTGGCTCGATCCACCTTCCAGGCCTAATTTCTTCTGCCACATCTGAGAACTTTAGAGGTACCAGAGGCACTGAGTATGGGCAGTTCACCAATAACAATTTTACAATTCCCTCCTGTAGCTTTTCTACCCAGAAATAGAGACAGCCCAGAAGCAGAAAGAAATTTTTAGACTCCTGTTTAGAGGTTCCCATTGAAAACTGTGATAGGAACATTAAGATATAATAGAGAAAGGTAAGAGTGGTTCCAGGCTGAATGCAAGCAACAATATATGTGTATTTATAATAGGCAGTATTTCCCTGCAGAGATGCCTGGGCTAGCCTTAGCTATTGGATGAAGAGCAGTCCTATAAGCACAGAGCTAGACAACCCTGCTGTAGCAGGTCAGAAGCAGAATGACCATCATGACACTCGTGTCCATAACAATGTGTTTCTTCTGGCTTCCAGGTAATCTTCTTTCACTCTATCAACCCACCAGTAGAAAAACTCACAAAAAAGCAGTGCAATGAGATACCAGAGAATCCTTGAGTTCTAGGAGAACATAGAGTAATGGTTTTCAGTCCACTCTGTGTTCAGTATCGAGATTAGCTGTGTACTCTTTGCAATCTTAACTCCTAAGAAAGGCTTGACTGATCTAATTGGGAGATTTCTAGCATGCAACCTGCTCTGACTCTGAGCAAATACTTTAATAGGCAGACTGTAGAACAGTTGCAGTGGTGAGACAGTCAACAGTTGTCCAATGTAAAGTGTATAAACAGTCCATAAAAAGAGGGACATGACCCTAAGAACCACTCAGCTGAGTAATCCACGTCCTGTGGGCTAAACACAGTGACCCAGCTTTAATTGAACCATGACAGTATTGTCCACTTAGTATATCCTGGTGGCTAAATACGTGGGAAAACACAGAATCATAAAGGTTGGAAAAGACCTTAAAAGATCATCTAGTCCAACCTCCCTGCCACAGCAGACCTGCCACAACAGACCTGCCACACACCTCCGAGAGTAGGTTGCACAGAAACTCGTCCAGGTGGGTTCTGAATGTCTCCAGAGAAGGAGACTCAACGACTCACCTGCACAGCCTGTTCCGGTGCTCCCTCACCTGAACAGTGAAGAAGTTTTTCCTTATATTTCTTTGGAACCTTTTACTTTCCAGCTTGTACCCATTGCCCCTTGTCCTGTCATTGGACATCACTGCGAAAAGCCTGGCTCCATCCTCCTGACACCCCACCCTTTATGTATTTGTAAACATTAATGAAGTCACCCCTCAATCTCCTCCAAGCTAAATGAGACCATGAATCCTCTTTGTAAGGGAGGGACTTCAGTCTTGGAAGTTGCTGGGTGAATACTGTAAGCATCAAGCTGCATCCAGGATATGGGTGAAGGCAACAGCAGTGTGAGCCCTACTCAATAATCTGTGCTCAGGAGAAAAGTAAACATACAAGCTCCATGAAGGATGCATGTTCAGTTTTCCTTGGTTTGTATTGTCCTGTGATAAGCTGTGTTTCCTTTCAGTCATTTCTACGTGGCTCCTTGATCACTCTTTTGGGCCTGTATTAACTGAATTCAGTACCCAACTCAAGCATGTTGCTTTATTTAGAGTCATAGAATTGTTTAGGTGTGAAAAAACCATTAAGATAATTGAGTCCAGCCCTTCATTCAGTACTGACACAACCACCACTAAACCATGTTCCTCAGCACCACATGTCCACATCTTTTAAATACCTCAGGGTTGGTGACCCCAACCACCTCCTTGGACAGTCTATTCCAATACTTTGTAAGACTTTAGGTTAAGAAAATTTTCCTAATAGCCAATCTAAACCTTCCCTGGTGCAAGCTGAGACTATTTACTCTCATCCTATCACTTGTTACTTGGGAGAAGAGACTGACCTCCACCTTGCTACAGCCTCCTTTCAGGTTGTCTCCTCTCAGCCTCCTTTTCTCCAGACTAAACCACCCGAGTTCTCTCAGCTACTCCTCATCAGACTTGTTCTCCAGACCCTCCATCAACTTCATTGTCCATCTCTGAACATACTCCAGCATCTCCATGAGCTTCTTGTAGTGAGAAGCCCAGAAGTAAATACAGTATTCAAGATGCATCCTCACCAGTGCTGAGTATAGGGGGACAATCAGTTCCCTGGTCCTACTGGCTATTTCTAATACAAGACAGTACACCATTGGCCTTCTTGGCCACTTGAGCAAAGAGAATTGGTTCAGATAAGGCAGCTGCTCTTCGGTTATTATATCAAATCAATTGGTTTCCCAGCAGAGGAAGGTCAAGATTTGGTCCTCAATAAGTATTCTTGAATCTGTTACTGACACAATCCTAAGGAAATCACTTAACTTCTTTCTGTTTGTGCTCCCACTTGTTCTTTGACATCCACCTCAATGACTTGTCAAGGATAGGATGTCTTTTTCTCTCTGAGCTGACCAGGATGCAAGTAATTTTGTAATGAATAAAAAAGCAAGTAAGAAAGAAAAAGGCCTAGGAAAGACTATGAAAGAAAAGATATCTCATTCAAAGGAAGAAATCTTTTCTTCCTCCCTGTTCACAAGTACTAGAGAACAGGAAACAATAGATAACAGCCCAGTATTCTAGCCAACATTTAATTCACTCCCATCCACTCAATATTTACCTTAAATAGTACTGGAAACTCTCAGCAGAAGAACATAGGCAATAGCTTACTATATTAATGGAAGCTTACTATAAGTCCCTAAGTTAAAAAGTTGATGAATTACAAGAGTTTCAGAGAAACAGTTAATAAGTAAAAGCTGTCAAAGTCTTTACTTGGCACAGTAGTTCCTTCTTCAGTGTTTTTTTTCCTCTCTGTGTGAGTACTTATCTTAGACCTCTCTAATTGTTTACATTTTGGAGAGCCCTTTGTTCTGGGGAGGTGTCACTTTGAGTACTCATTCCATTTTTCTTCTTTCACTTTTTAATTAAAAAAAAAATGGAAAAGCAAAATACAGCTGGGTAATCTATGATAAAAAAGACTTCATTTGAAAGGGATTGGTAATGAGGGCTTGGAAGATTTGGTAGTTAAACTTCAATGTACTTATTTCCATCTATCCTGACCTATTCTGTTTGCTGATGCAAAAACCGCTGTAGACTCATGAATCATCTGTTATAATTATTTTTAATCACCACACTACATTGTTTTTCATTCACAGGAAGTTTCCAGTTTACTTTTTAGCAAAGGAGGAAAAAAATCATTTGTACTCAAATATTTATCATGCTGCAAATTTAGGAGCAGAAAATGGTGGGAAAAAACATCTCTAAAATCAACCTTTCTGCAGGCATTTAAACTGTGATGGAGGTCTTAGCTGTTCTGGAAAAGTAAACAGGTCTCACTACAGGCATCAGAAGAGGCAGCTACTGACTAAGGAGACTGCTGAGACCATCTAAGCAGTCCCACTGGTAGTTATAGCCCCAATTTTGGCTGGACCTGCCTTGACCTTTCCTCTCTTCTGGTCAATGTGGAAGTGCAGGAAAAATGAAGTTGCTCTTTTCTAGTGAAGCCAGAAGGAACATAGTGCTGGTGAGGATTGGCAGATGGACAAATGAGTTGACAGATTTTGTTATCCTGCTTTAGGAAACAGGTCCATTGTCTTTGGGAAACAAAAAGTCAGTTGTCTCACAACCTGAAGAGATGGGTGGATGAGCTGCTGATGAATGTGGATATAGACAGAGAGAAAAATATGCTGAGCACTCTGGTTTTCAGAAGAAAAGTTATTGGTTATCTGGAACTTGTTTCCCTTGATTTAGAATTGCAGATTACTTAAAGTCTGAGCTATTAGATGGCAATAGGAAGGAAAAGAACTTCTTGGAGTGTGACAGCAGGCCCTTTGGTGAGGGAGCCCATGGGTACAGGGAACTCCCTGTTTTAGAATGATATGGGTGCTAAAAGTTTACACGCAGTGAGTGGGTAACTTCATGGAGTCCAGATCTACTGAAGGCTGTTAAAAGCAAACACAACTCTCCAAGAACTGTGTGAGTCATAAGTGATTTGGAGGCTGTCAAAGCGTCCTGGAGAGGAATCACTGCATGCCTGCCTTTTTCTTATCCTCCTCCCTTTGTATCCTCTTGCTGATCCCTGTTGGAGACAGGATACTCTGCTAGATAATCTGACCTTGAATAGCTTGGTCTAAAAGAGCAGCAGCGTGTCTCATACTTTGAGTGCTGATCCCAACTGTGCAATGATGTCATGTCCTTAGCAAACAGTAAGCCATTAAACCCCGGAATTATTAGCCTCAACACGTTGTCTCATGCAGGGGTAGCTCTGGCCTCAGTGATGGCTGGGCTCATCTCCACTGGAACTTTATAAACCACACAAAAATATTTCCTCATTTACTGCCTTAACAGTAGCAGGAAACAGTAGCAAAACACAACAAAGGTTTAGGAGAATGGTTTTGTACAAACTAGCAAGAGAAGATGCTGCCAATTTTCAAGATAATAGTAACAAATTTAAAATATTTAATTATTATGTGTTGGGAAAAAAAAAAAACCTTTCTCCAGTCTGCTGTTAGTCTGATCTTCTGTGAGCTTGGACAGAGACAGCAAAGTCCCCAAATGAAGACATAGAACTTGTTAGAACATGTGACAAATGTCCATGCAACTACATACTGACACATCTTTATTTAAGGCTTTAATGTGTTGCAATTATCGTGTGGCAGCACGATAATCCTCAGAGATGGTTTGGCCGGCTCTCCTGAGGTAGACAGAGATGGGCTGGGCACAAAAAGGGTTTGCAGGAGGAAGACAGAAAGTCCTTTATAGGTAATAACCATATTCTAGCTTTCAAATCTATAAGAAATAGTATTGTCTTGTTAGTTGTATCTTGGCAAAGGATAACCTTTACTGATCTTGCTTTGTGCAATACCGTTCTCTTAAGCCTACATTTTGCTCTGCACAGGCACACAAACTCATGTCTCCTTTGTTGAGATCCCCACCAGTTAAATACATTGGAGCTGTCAGTAGTCATGTGGATGTTGTATATAGGTTTCAGGCCTGAGCCAATACCTTGCCCTACAGTATATAGTGTGGCCATGTCAGCTGGGACATCACAAAGTGAGGTATTGCTTCATTATTTCATGGTGTGAATGTGATTTTTAAAAAGATGTGCATGTTGACATAATTCTGTTATCATAAAATTATCAGTATCAGTGTATTGCCATTACTACGTTGCTCATAAAGGCAGCATAACCTTTGTGCAACTCTTGCTTGTGTTTATCTAGTAACCCCTTCATATCTTGCCTCCTCTTTTTCACAGATAAGTTACAGTGTGCCATTTCAGAGCAGCACAGCAGAAACTGGTGAAATTCATAATACATTGGAGAAATCATCTTCTGTCTGAAATGCTTCTCATTAGAATATAAAATGCAGCATATGGACTATGTCAAAGTGTGAAAAATTTCTATTGGGGTCACACCTAAGACAGAGCAAATACTTTTTGTTGTTGTTGGTCTGAATAGCCAAAAAAAGGAGGGGTAGGAGAATGTAGTAATTTTAGATTAGATGTATATTTGTTTTTAAGAAAGAAAAAATAAGAAAAATACTTCATTTTGGATTTGATTTTGATCAACTCCACTTTCTGTCCCCTTTTTGTGTCACGGAGAAGAGAATGATCACAAGGAAACGGTATCATTTTGATTTGGATTTAGCCATCCTTTTCAAGTTACTTAATTTTGAAACAAAAAGTAATTTTAAGAAATAAAAACACTGTGTAATCAGTGTGTAATATGTTGTCTCCACCCCTATTCCTCTGATCAAACTGTTCTCTGAGTTGGTGAACAGCATCAGTCTAGCAGCTGTATTGCTCAGAGATAACAAACTCTTTGCCAGGACAATTTTCCAAGTTCTATTTGTATTTCTATTTTGTTGTGTAATTGTCAACAGCTTTAATATTGCCCTAATTTATTGCTTGCAGACTTCATTGTTTTTCTACAACCTCATACACAGAATTATTTGTGAAAGCAGGAAATGTGTCTTATTACCTCCTAATCATTTTAGATATAAACTGTCTGGATGCTTTTCAGCTAATGGATCTAATTAACTCCCTCTCTGAAAGGGTCCAACCAAAATATGGGGGCCACTAATAATAGATAATTAATTATATTAATCATGGCCAGTAATTTCAGATGGATGTCTGAATCTGACACATACTAATGCATCAGTTAAAGAGATGCCAAGCTCCCATGCTGGTATCTAATATGAGTTAGGTCATCTACAATATCGCTTACGCTTCAGAGTATAAATTGTGTAGGTCAGTAATTTCTTAATGACAAAATTGTAATGACATTCCCTAAGACATTATATCCTTCCAGAATTAATTTGTTGTTATTTTTATTTTTTTGTATGAATGGGTCAACAGCTGTCCAGGGAATTCAGTATTTAGTCAGGCAAAAGGACTTCAAAGGAACTGCCAGGCTGTGTAACTTGGTGAAAACAGGTGAGATGAGCAGAAGAGGTGACATATTGAAATGGCTCACATGTAACTTGAGCATAACTCTCACATAGTCCTTGTCAAACCATAGTGACTACCTCTCCTGGGACCTAGAAAGTGTGATATTGGATGGGAAATGACTTGCCCCTCTCAGAAATGCCACTGCACTTTACATGAATTATTATCTAGGAGCGGATTTCATTCCCAAGTTCTCTAGGCCTTTGTCACCAGCACATGAGAAAATGTCTTTAAACTGTTGTCCTAAAGAGAGTGGAGTAACAACAGCCTATAAAGTTTAATCTATGACCTCTTTCTGCACTGGAGGTAGTGGAATCTGCAACTATGTAACCATTCTTCCAAGGGTATATTATTTATTCATAGTCATTAGACTTCCCTGCATATAAAAGACAAGTAAAGAGGGCAGCAATTAGATCTGAGAAATGCATATGAATAATGTGTTAATTTAGCCACTTTTCCTGGCTTTTTTTGCATATTGAAAAACAGATTCTCATTTCCTCAAATAAACTTGCTATGAGAACTTAATTAATGACTATTTTTACCAATATTTAGCTTTACAGACTGATTTTGTGTATTCAAAGCTTGAGCTGTGCTGCTGAGTCAGGTAACACCTTTTTCTCAGGCTGATCCTGAATGGGCACAATTATTACCAGCATAAATACAGCCATGAACAAACTGTATCTCTAAAATCACTTTCCCTGGCCTGTAAAAAGCAGTTACTTGCATATTTGCAGAAAGGAGAATGAAACTTGCACAAGCACAGATTAAATGAGTTAATTTCATACTGATAGTAAAAGAAAAAAACTTACTTTGATTTGGTAGGTGACTGGGAGCTCATTAATTTTCTGTAACACAGTTACTTGTGGTCCTCTGGTCTGTTCCTAATTCTCAGCTTCCTCAATAGGAAGTTACCCCAGGAGCAATCATTTTTTCATCTGAGCCATTAAAAGTTGTGAATATTGGGTTTTTTGTTTTGTTGGGGGTTTTTGTTTGTTTTTTTTAATATGTAAACCTGCAATTTTTAGACTCACTTGAGAATTCATGAGAGTAGTAAGATTAATAACGTGTGCTAAGTTAATACTCAGAGAAATGAAGGCTGTAGTTCCATATGGATACTATGTAGGCTGTTATTCCCCATGGCTCAGTACCCTATGAATAACTGAGGAGAAGGTCCCAGAACATTTCCAGTACACGTGAGGAAAGAAACATGAAGGTGGAAAAAACAAAGGAAGGAGTGGGGATGAAAAATAATCAGCTAGAGGTGAGTTTAGTAGGAATATAAAGCTTTTGGCTTGTTCTTCCTCTAAAATTTAAGTAGAAACAATTTCATTGTTTGGTTTCTGTGCACAAACTGTGCAAAATGTCAAATCACTCTGCCTTCCTAGTGAAGCTGTTGGGTTTTTTCAAATTTTTCCTCTATGTGCTTGGATGCTTACTGCCTAGATATTAACATATTCTCCAGTTAGCCTGGACAAGATAAATGGTGTCTGGTGTGCTCTAGGTTTCTGTGAGATGGTAAGTGCTCTACATGCCCTATGAGTTCTATGCCCAACTCCATCATGTTAACTGTACATTGCTCATTGCTGGCCCAGTGAATGCAGAAATACCCCCTGCCACCTGTCACATCACAGGAGCACAGGAAAGTGATTTCAGTCACTCAGTCACTGGCAATGGGAGACAACTAACTGGAGAAGACCAGAGGAAATAGAACCATGTCAGAGCTGATTGTCAGGGGACTGTAGATGCCTCTGATGAGGCTTGGTGCAGAGGATTCGCCTCCATAATCTGGCTTTGGACCATATCACTATACAAACATTCATTATCCAGGTCGTAGAAACAGTAGGCAAAAGACAAAATGTCATGTATGAAGAGAACAGACTGTTTTCTAGATGTTTAATCTTTCAGTAGGTACTCACCTGCTTTGTCTGTGGAAAACTGAAGCCAGTAAGACAGAAAGCAGCTCTCTCTTGTTTCCTGCCTGAGGGCACTTCTACCTTTTCCCTTCTATACAATTTCATGGAAGAGATTTGGGCAGCTATGCCAAGCAGTCGTTTGTGTGCTGCTGCTCCATGGTAAAACACTTTGTTATGACTGATAGGCTTGTTCTCTCAATTTAATTGTAGCCTACTGAAATCCATTGAAAGTTTCCTTTTTAATCCAACAGGGTACAGACTATGGTGTGGATTTTATTCTTGATTTTACAAGTTGGGATTTTACCACTGGGGTCTGAACTATTTTGGAGTCATTCTGATGATTTCCCCATGAGTGGTTTCAGTCCTGAGATGAGTTAGCTTGCTCAGGCAGGGGTATTTATTTACTTTATACTTCTGTATTTCCAACAAGAAGAGAATATATTAGTGTGTGCTATTGCAGAATATGTTATTAAGCAATGTGGAGATGCTGCTTAGACATATTCTGCTCCTAGGAATTTCTTCACTTAATAACACTTTGCAAGAGGAAACGTTGTTCAAGGAAAGTACATTCTGATCTGACAGTTGCTGATGACAATGTTAGGAGAGACGTCCACAGTCTCTCTTGATTAGGGCAATCATTCTTTTCATCCTAATTAAAGGGCTTTTAAAAAGGTTTTGTCTGAGATCTACAGTTGTCTTACCACTGAGCTTGGTGATTAAACCTTACCCAGCCGTTGAAATTGTGAATTTGTCACAAAAGTACTGCAGAGCATTGAGCAGATCTCTTGCCCAGTCTATTTAATGATATTCCTTGCTTTAGGCAAAGAGGGAGCTTAATTAGTTAGAGTGTGAAGCACTCTGAATTCCTCAGCTAGGAGGAAAAGCAAGAATTACCAAACTGCTGCACCGATTGTCAATGGAAAGCTTTATTGCTAATAAAGACTTTATCATCTAGATGGGTCTGATAAGGATCTGGTACCACAAATATGAAGTAAGCAGGTAGATTTGAAGGACTTTGTCAAGTTGACCATTGGAGGCCTGTCAGTATGACAGTCTATTCTTGGGTTATGAGACCCACAAAATTACTGAACTTAAGAAGATGTGTCAAAAATGGACTTCGATCCCCAGTTTTATTCATAAAACTTGTCTTCCAAGGGCTTAGTCTATTTCCACACAATTCTTACAAAGCATATCTCCAGCTTCCTCAGGGAGCTGCCACTGAACACAATAGTATTTTTTCTCATGTCTTCTCCCATATAAATGAGACAGGATTTTACTGTCAATCTGGCTTTTATTTCTTCAAATTCATGTATAAGTCTGTCTTTTTTCTCAATGAAAGGATGGTCTGTTTCAGTTGAAAACAAGGAAGAAAGTAGACCAGGCTTCTGGTCCTTTTCACATCATAAAGGGTTTAATATAATTTACTGAAATCTTAAGATATACTCTGCCAGGAAATAGATGACAAGAGGTTTTATTAATGGTTTTAGGTAGAAGGTAGTATGAGTGGAAAACTGGGAACAGCCCTTTGTAGGGATGAGAGAAGCAGAGATACTGGCTTTGATCCCGTGTGTTCTCCTGTCCAAGTAGCCAGATCCACAGCTGGTTTGTCATGATGCACCTCATACAAAACACCAAAGATCATATTGTGTCACAAAAGAAACAACATCAAAAGAAGGAACACTGTTAAAACTCAGCATAAACATTACAAGATGAACAAATTCCTTTAAGAAGGAAGGAAATACAGAGACTGACCTCATTCTGATCAGAGGTGTGAAAGCAAAATAACTTCTGGGCAACAGTGCACTTGATGAACATGTAGTTAAATAAATAACCTCAAGGGGCTCACACTTTTCCTAAAGAAGTGTTGTTTCACACTCCTGTGCTAAGTAGTTTTTTTGTAACTGTTGAGATACCCAAATAGCCCTTAGCTGAATCACACTTGCTTTCCCTCAATGCCACTCAAGTCCAGTAAGATGCCAAATACAATTAGCCCCTTCTGAATCCCTGGTTTCTGGAGGCTGGAAGATAGTGAGAGAAGGATAGCTGTGGTTTCTGTTTGTTTGAGATTAAAGGCAGTGATGTGGCCTGAAAGAGAGTTGGACTGGGGAAGAGCTGAGCAGAAATAGGTTCTGGCAAGGAGGGCGCTGTTCCAGAGAAGGGAAGCTATTGGCAGGTGACACAGAAGCTCCTGAGGAGATGCAAGGAGGCAGATGTGGGTTTCGAGGCAGAGCAAAACGCTTGGAGAAGAACCTGGTGCTGAGATATTGGCTAAGGATATGCTTTCTCCAGTGGCCTTTGATTAAAGCAGAATAAATGTATTCCCATGACAAATCACCAAGTTCCACTGGAAATGAACATCAACTGGCTGCCAAACGTACACCAATGTCTATGAAAACCTGTCTTTACAAAAATGTCTAAATAAGCAAACTTCTCCAGTTGATTAGTCCTATTTACAGACAAAATCTACTCAGAGTACATTCCTGTTCTCTGTGCTATAGGAAAAGCCTCTGGATGACAACTGAAGGGATGGTCCAAACCTGGGTTAATCCAACCTCTCTTTGTTAGTGCCTTTCACCTGTTAATGCTACCTTTGACAACTTCCATACTAGGACCCCTATCAATAGGGCAAAAAAGTGCTTTGAGAAATGATCTGTTTGTATAACTTAGAAAGGCTGTACAGGATCCAGTTATAGCTTCTTATAAGTAAAGCCCATTTGTTAGCCCTTGCCCTCTCTCCTCCCTCTACACAAAACAGTGAGAATGTTTGAGGAACACAAGTGTAACCCATCTGGGTCCTTGAGTGACTGTTTAGACAATATCTTCATTTGGATATGCCGACCCTGTCTGATTTGATTTTAGAGTCATAAAGTGAAGGAGAGCCTACAGCATGCTTTGTCACTCAATGTCACCATCCTCATACATGGCATTCTGCAGCCACAAATTATACCCGATTTCTTCTTGCTCTTCTCACAGAGAACATGAAATATAAGTTCTTTACATATTTCAGACTGTTGTCATACTTTCCCCTAGTCTCACTTCTTTCTGACTCTTTCATAGGTCATGCTTACCACATTGCTTGCTATCCTGTTTCTTTTAACTTTTTCACTGTTAGATTTTTCAGAAACATTTGTAATGTGTGGTGCCCAGAGCTGGTCACTGAATTCTAGTTCAGGCTTCCCTACTACTAATTACAGTGGAATAATGAGTGACTTTGTACATATGTTATACATGGAAGATCACTTCAAATCCAAATTTGCATTTTGTGTCAGGAATCAATATTAAAAACATAGAATCATGGAATGGTTTGGGCTGGATGGGACTTTTAAAGATTTTCCAGTTCCAATCCCTTCTTACAAGAACATCCTTCACTAGACGGGGTTGCTCAAAGCCCCTTCCAACCTGGCCTTGAACACTTCCAACAATGAAGCATCTACTCTGGGCAACCTTTTCCAGTGTCTCTGCATCCTCATCATAAAATGTTTCTTTTTACATCCAATCTAAACCTACTGTCTTTCAGTTTAAAGCTGTTGTCCCTTGTCCTGTCAGCACAGATCTTGGTAAAAAGCCTACCTTGATCTTTCTTGTAAGCTCCTTTATATATTGAAAGGCCACAATAAGGTTTGCTTGGAGCCTTCTTTCCTCTAGGATGTGCAACCCCAACTCTCTCAGCCTCTCTTTGCAGAAGAGGTCTGCCAGCCTTGACTGTTCTTGTTCAATGACAAGACTTTGCTCCTCTGAACTTGCTCCAACAGGTCTGTGTCTTTCCTGTGCTGAGGGCCGCAAAGCTGGATGCAGGACTGCAGGTGAAGTGTCATTGGAGCAGAGGGGCAGGCTTTGGGGAGGCCTTGACCTGCTGCCCAGGCTGCTGTGGATGCAGTCCAGGATACCATTGGCTTTCTGGGCTGTGAGAGCACATTGTTAGCTTATGTCCAGGTTTTCAGCCCCCAGTACTCTCAAGTCCTCAGCAGTACTGCTCTCAGGCCCATCATCCCCTATGTTGTATTGATACCAGGGGTTGCTCCAATGCAGGTGCAGCATCCATGCACTTTGCCTTGTTGAACCTCGTGGGTTCACATGATCCCACTCTTCAAGCCTGTCAAAATCTCTCTGGATGGCATCCCTTACCTCAAACCAATCAACTACAACACTCTGCTTGGTCATCTGTAAACTTGCTGACGGTGTACTCAATCATTGTTACTGAGTGTTCAATATCTTGTTATGTTGAATACACCTAATTTATCAAACTATTCTTCAACCTGTTCTTATTCTTAGACATTTACCCTCTTCTTAAATAGAAAAGATGGAAGATTCTAATTGAATTTAACCAGTATTTGAAGAATGAAGGCTAATTTAAGTTTATTGTTATTAGTAGTTCTTCCTATTTCACTCATTCTTCCTTGTTGTTGGGGCTTTTGTTTTTTACTCCTGATGTATTTTTACAATCTATCCTTATTGCCCTTCTTTATTCCATGAAAGATGTATGTGGCTGTGCAATTTAGCCTTTCTGACTGTAATTTTCATTTGGGAAGGAGAAGGGCAAACCAGGCTCCTACTGAACAGATTAAATCTATGAGGGTAGCGTTACTCCCCTAAAAGGATTATCCTGTCCAGTCGTCTTTTATATATATGGCCATAATGAAAAGTTTTATCATTTGACTTTATCACATCAGAGATTATCTCATGTCTACAGTATTTTAGCTCAACTTTAAGGACACAGCAATTTATCTGCTGTTGAAAATTTTGTCAGAGAGAATAAGAGAACAATTTTGGTGTCTCGATACAATGAATTTCAACTGTAACTGCAGAGACTGATTTATCTTACTCAGTTGCCTTGATGAAATACTATAGCCAAAATTTGTTTGAAGATGTTTGTATAATATATAGATTATAGCAATAATTCTGTACTGAGCCATGCTTTTAGCAACCATAATCAATTATTCCTTCTGACACATGAAAGCCATAAAATATCAGCTGAAGATTGATGAGTTACAAAACATCCTGACTCATTATATACGTGAACACTGCAGAATTTCTGGCACAAATTACCTGACTTGCTATGATAATTAATAATATTTATCTAACTCTTTGAATCCTGAAAGATTCAAAGACATTTCTTAGGCATTCGGTAGCCAAGACAGAAAATAAGACAGAAAAATCAGCTGTATTCCCTCAGGAAAAAGTGAGGGAATAGCACATTGCTGAAGGCAGAGTTATTTTATAGCTGACAGTTAGCAATTTTCACAGGACCTGTATGCAAAAATTCACTGCCCCAGCTCAGCTACTAACCTTCTGCTTTACTGTAGGCAAGTTTTCCAACATATCTGCCCTAACTTTCCTATTTACAAAATATCTAACTTTGAAAGCCATGGAGAGACCCCAAAGGGCTGCTAACATAATGAGAGCTTATGGCTCTCTTGCTGTCTATAAGTAAACAGTATGTCTGCATCAGTATGGGTTAAGATTATATCGTTAAGGCACAGCTTGTCGAATTTGATATTTCCTTAGCACTCTGCAAACATGAACTCATTATCTTCATCTCTTGCAAACTAGGTGGCTGATTATATGATCTCTCTTTCACAAGTCAGGAAACTAAGGTGGGAGGCAAAGAGCACTAATTAAGCTACCATATGAGACAATGTAAGGTGGCATCAGCATCTTGATAAGTTGTTGGATTTATAGATAACCAATGAAGCGTAGGGTGTGATTCATGTCATCCTAAAGTAGGTACCTACATTTGGTTAAATGACTCACCCCATGCTTCATTGACTCTGTGGACTTGTTTTCTGTTAACTATAATAGGAACACAAGAAGCTTGCTCACATGTCAATTATTACATTGCTGGGTACCAAATTTAGTCAGTGAAGTTTGGGGAAGTTAAGAAATACAAATCCTGCCCTAAAAGCCATGTACTTTCAGGTCTCCATTAAGCCCTCTAAAACTAAGCTGCTCCAACCCTTTTGTTAAAATCAAACCAGTAAAATCTGGATAAAGTTGCCTTCCCCTCTGCCATGACAAAGTGTTGCTGCCTTCCCTCTAAGAATGGCCAGCAGTCACAAACCACAGAAATAATCCCATTACCCTGACTGTCATCTCTTTGCTCTGAGGACATGTGAAAGAGTACAATGAGTACAGTGGTGAGACCATGGGGCAAATGCAGCAACCTGCTACCTAAGGCTGCCAGATGGAAGCTGACTGCATGAATAGTGAAGCAGCATAACTAGGATGGCATATTCAGTAATTTACTGTGAATCTCAGATTTCAGGGATGCGACTGCTTCTCTTCATTGACTGCACAGAGAGGCAGTGTGTGACAGTCTGCATCCTGAATTGCTTTCATAAACATCTAAGAAGTGTCTTAGGAGTCTGAGGAAATTGAACAGTGAAAGTGACTCCCATTGTTGTTTGATCATATTGACAATTCTTCTCATGTTTGGATTAAAAAAAAAAAGCATATTGTAAGCACAGCTTTAGAGACTGTGCAGCTTGGAAATCAATAAACAGGTGAAGTGATGGCTCTTCATTATAAAGCAATTGGGGAAGGAGCAGGAATAGAAACTCAGAAGAGAAACCTGTTCAGTTCCTTTTCATGGGACATATTTCCTCTTTACAAAGAAAAAAGGTTTCTGTTTCAAAAAGCTTTCCAATTACAAGGTGCATTGCAGATGTGTTTTAGGGAACTATGTGAAATGTCCTTATGCTTTCAAGGTTTCCTCGGGAGCATACGGTTAATTAAAAAACAAACTCAACAAATGATGACACAAACAAAATACCAATGGCTAGCACTTACCCCATCTATCAGACACATGCTGGAGCATAAACATGGGGGAATATTAGCAGTTATTGATGCCATCTGGTCTTTTTCCTATTCTGATTGTATAACAGTTTCTGCATTTTAACACAGCCACGTCGGGAGGGAATTGATAGTGAGAAGTAGCAGCCATCCAAGCACAGGAAATTTAAACAGTTAATGATGCGGAAAATGCATGAGAGAAATGAGGTTGGAACTTTGGCATCCCAGCTCATAAACAAGAGGTAACAGCAACCACAATAGCAACAGACAACACATCTGTTGATTTAATCACGGAAGTTTTTCCACCTAGGAAAAGAAATTACCATCTAGAGACTGGAAACAATATAAACCCCCATGACACAGCACATTCAGGAGGAAGGGAAATTTATCCAAGCTTTCAGCTCTTCTGAGCTTTCTGCAGGAGCAACGAAGATGCACAGGCACTGTTTGCTGAGGGCTGAGTGGTCAGAAGCTGTACACAGTGAGTACATCTGCAACGCGAGCTGCCCAAACAGGGCTTGTTTGTAATATGCAGTAGGTTTAACTTTGCAAAGCATGCACATGCTTAGTGTCCAATATACCTTCCTTCATGTGTGACTTTAAGCATGTTGTTAACACTAAACCTGGAGAAGAAATGTAGGACACAACTATCACTGCTTGGGAAATATTTGTTTAAAGTTGAAAGTAAGAAAATTGTATTTCAGTCTTTCAGGACAATGTTTTGGGGGTTTTTTTCTGTATAAAGAACAATATTAAACTGAAAACATAAAAACCCCGCCCTGATCAGCTAAAGCAACCAAAACCAAGAGCTCTCTGGACAATCTCTAGCTGATGGCTAAGTGCAAGGACCTGTGATATGAAAATTTGCACTCATACTTCATATCTTACTCTCCTCTTACAGCCGTTTCATCCTTTGTAAGTGGTGGAATATTAACTGAATTAGGAATGTGGTCTGATTTTCCTGTGTCTTAAGGCACTGTGGGGCTCTGGGACACTGGCTAAAAGCTGTTTCCCACTCTGGTTTTGACTGGAGTTTCCATCTTGGATCTGAAGAAACTCTACTAGCCAAAGTTTCAGCAAAACTCTTGTAGTCATATGAAAGGTTACAACAAATGGTAGATTTCCAGCATAAAATATTTTGCCAGAACATTTCCAAAGAGGTCTGTGTAGTGCCCTGCTTGCATGTGTAACACCTGCACTGACGTGGATAGCATAGAACTTAGCAACCCCACGGCACCTCTACCAGATTTCCTGAGTGATCTTACATGAGTCACTAAATCTTTTGTCCCCTCTCTCATCTGGGATTTCTGTTATTTTTTCTCAGCTGTAAGGTAAATATCAGCATCATTTTGGGAGGGTTGTGGGTGATTATGTTTAGTTTAGTTAAAGAATGTGAAAGGAAAGCTTTCTCTTTTAAACTTCTCTATAAACTTTTTTTGCTCTAGAAGTTTTGATGCTTTCATTGCTCTTCATCAACTTATCACAAGTTAGCTGTGTCATGTCCAAAGAATTTATCTTTTCATTATTTTCCCATTCTTTCAGCACATATTTCTTTCTAAATGATACAGCAGCAGAAGGGGGGAAAAATAAACACCTGCTGTTCCTGTCTATGTTCTGCAGCAAGGGAAAATGAGTCATTAGTTCAGTGGCAGTTTCCATCCCACTTACAAAATCTGTGAATGCTAACCTTACGTTTGCCACCCTATTGTGTACTAGGAAAATGTCCAGCCATAGAGAGCATCTAGTAAGATAACTAATACAGATTTCATTTAAGGGAGCAACTTCTGCTCATTTCTTCTGTAAGTAAAGGTAGGAGTGTTTACAGCTCATGTTATCACTGAGCCCTAACAATGTGTCAGTGTAGACCTCCACATAGGAAATCTGATCCAAATAAAAACAAACTTGTTTTTCTCAGTTGTTCTATATGGAGCCTGTGAGAGCAGGTCATGGGCTGCTACCACTCCAGTTCCCTTATGATAAGGGCTTGGGGACCACACAATTATAGTCACCAGTGCCAAAGAGGATTAATAATGATAAGAGTCTTTTCCTTGTAAACACAAAAGTCTGAGGACGGATTGGTTCCTGCATACTTACCACTTCCTTACTGGTCAAGTTGGAATGGTCTGAGTGCAGACTGGATCCCCAGTCCCCAGTGATGTCACACTGATGTTATCAGGGGGTATCTTTGGTGTTGCTCACAGTTATCCAATCTCTGTATGAATATATCTTTCAGCATCTTTTCTTGGTTTTGTTTTTTTTTTTTTATGAAGAAACATCAATCCTTACCTGGCCACAAATCCTGACCTAACTCTGGAAGCAGATACAAGGCACTGCAGCCAATGCTGTACCTCACCTGGTGCTAAAAAGCTGAACCAAAGCCTGCTAAAGCCAATAAAACCTTGCATCACTTTGTTTGGCTTCAAGCTTTGAGTAAAAACTGGGAAACTGCCTTTATTCAAAGCACAAAATGGAAGAGGAGAAGCAAACACACTAATTTCCACTTAATCATTTCACAGTATGTCATTACATTGTGGAATCCAACGCAGCAACGTGCTGGCACCAAAGCAATAAACTGCCACCGTCTTTGCTGAATTTTAAGAAGGGCACAGCACACCTGTTTGCCAAGGAGAAAAGCTGTAATTAGCACTGAGTGACTGTTTCTGTAGCTGAGTGGATGAAGCAGACCCCAGGGCTTGCTTGCCACAGTCAGTAAATGTCTGCATCATTCACAAACTGCAGATTTGTTCACACTTACCGTTCCTTCTTGTGTCACGTTGCTGAGAGTTTGACTGTAACAGAAAAAATACTTTGTGGTTTTAAGACACGTTTCCTCACAGTGCCTAAGAGTCCTCCACAGACACAAATTCATTCAGCTTCACAAAGCTCCTGGTTTAAGACCTTATTCCCCCAATTAAATAGAGGGGGAAGTGTCTGTTAAATGAAAAAAAAGCCCCAACAATAAACAAACAGGTTTGGGATGTTGGAGACTCAGGGACATAAGAAAATATGATACCTCAAATAGTAAAAAATGCAAGAGCCATCTGTAACACAAAACAGATTAGCTTCCCTCTCTGCCCATGCCTATATCTGGTGGGATTCACTCAGCTGTTCCTCACACAGATGGGCTTCTTGCTTATATTAGGATCAGGTGGGAAAATAACTATAAGGATCCTTTTCCAACCACTTCACTTGTTTTACACTTATCTTTGCTTGTTTTCTGTTAGTATCAGCCCTACAGAGCTTGTTCAGTTGTAGGATGATTAGGAGAATTCGATCCTTCTCTTTTTACTTAGTAAATGTTTTAATCCATCTTCAAAAATTTAGAGTCATTAATTACACTGAATGAAATGACTTGGGGAAACAGCCACTGGCTATTTTCAAAAGAATGATCTGGCAAAATTCATTAAGGATTTTTGGATGTGCCCTACAGCTTCACAATTTTCAGGTAAAGTCAAGGTATGGTATATTACTGTTGGTCATCAACTGAGATGTGACTTCCTAACTGGATTGCATATATTTGACAGTAGTAGGTCAGAATTTTGTTTCACATCATGACTATGAGGGATTGAGGCAAAGTCATATTGTAGAATCATGGAATAGTACAGTACTTTGAAAGATCATCTGGTTCAATCTTTTGTGGAAAAAAGAGTCTACATGAGATTATCTAGCACCCTCTACAATGACATCTTGAAAACTTCTAGTGATGTGGGCTCTACCACATGCCTAGGACGGTTGTTCTACTGATTGTTCCCACTGTAAGACATTCACTTCTTACGTTGAGATGAAACCTCTCAGCGCAACCTGTTGTCATTGTGGCTCCATGTGAGCCTCCATCCTCTTCGTAGTTGCTCTTATAACTACTAGAATACCGTGATTATGTCCCCCAGTCATTTCTTTTCCAAGGTGAAAAGATGTAACTCTTTCAATCTTTCCTCATATGGCTAGTTCTTCAGCTCTTGATCATCTTCTGCTTCTGCAGGGAGGTTGGACTAGATGATCTCTAAAGGTCCTTTCAAACCCTACCATTCTATGATCTTCATGGTCCATCATTGGACTCTCTCTAGTTTGTCCATATCTGTTTTGAATTGTGGGGAATAGAACTGAACACAGTACTCCAGAACTGACAAGTACAATGTGAGATGATCATATCTCAATGTCTGCTAGCAATGCCCCTGTGGATATACCCAAGATCCAATTTATCTTCATTGCTGCTCCCCATGTCAATAGAAGACAGAATTTTGTTGTGAAAGGTGATCAGGTTAGTCTGGCACGATTTGACTTTGGTAAATCTGTGATGGCTAATCTTGTGATACAGCAACAGACTAGAAGCATGAAGGCAGCTGTGGTGGAATTCATCTCATGTGACTTCAAGTATTGAAATGAGAATAAAATTTTTCACACCACTGAAGATTTTTCCCATGTGGACAGGTATTTTCATCCTTCTTTAGGTGAATGACCATAAAAGATATATTTCCACCTTTCCAAGGATAGATGAACTAGTAGATGGGTAAGTGGAAGGTGGTGTGGCAATAGTATCTTCCTGTTAGATGAGCATTGTAAGAATATCATTAATATGTAAGAATATGCAACAATTTATTGGATAAAGCTTTTGAGTGAGAATTCTGCATGTCATTTAGGAAATAATAAATAACATCCTTTGGTTTAGAATACTAAAGGTTATGAAATTCAGTGGATAGAATAATGTCTCCTTATTCAGACAGTAAACACCTTGTATTCTTAAATCTTCTCATATCTGTCACTTTTTAGTATGGATGAACAAAATGTGACACATTTTATCATAGCCAGAATAAACACAGATAGCTGGACAAATCCAGGTAGAAAATTACTTGTGATGACATCAATGTGACCAATAAAAAACCCAGGAACATAGATTCATTATATTTCTATTAAATACTCACAAGAAATATGGAAATCCTAGTGCTTTCACCAAGTTTTTCTTAGTCTTCTTTTGTCTACACCTGTATGTTGGTGTTTTTTCTGAACTCTCACAGCAAGTCAACACAACAGCTGAACAACATCCAGTGTTCCAGTCTAATTGCTCAGCTATAAATGCAAAAAATCTATGAATAGGTTTTTAGATTAATAACAAAACCCTATTCATGGAACTGGGATATGTTTTAATTCTTTGACAATATTAAAAACCCTTTTCCTTTTCCCTTTTCCAGAACTTTTCTAGTCATTGAGTTCTTCCTGATCAAAATATGTCAATTATATGTTAAAAAAATTGCAGATGACTACCAAGAAGCAGCAGAAGAAGGATGGTCCTAAGAGAATATCAACAAATGTTTCTCAAGTGTTGTATGGTATTTTGGCTTCTCCACAGTGGAGTGTAACACATGCTGTTCAGATCAGCAATTCTTCCTTTCGAGGATACTACTGTTTAAGCACTAACCACCAGTCAAGTGAGACAGAAGGATGTTTAGTCAATGAAAATATGGCATGTATGCTTATTTCATTATGCAAGGATAGAATAAATCAGTGAAAGCTGTAAAAGCAAGCTGTTAAGAAGTCAAGAAATTCAAGGAATACATAATGGGGAAATTAATGCCTGGCTTGAATACTGCTGCCAATGGTTCAGTCATGAAGTGAAGGCATTTTGACTTGTAGATGTTTGTTGATGTTTTCGTATGTTGTATTTTGCATGAAGTAAAATCAATACTGTTTTTCTGTTTGCTCAATTGGAACAATAACCATTAAAAAAAAAGTAGTCTTGAGAGAATCTAAAGTGGGAATGCTCTTATCAATTAGACAGATCTCTTTCATCAAGCCTTTCACTCCCAGGATTCAGTATCAGTCTCCATGTGAAGGCTGGTATTGTACTGCATCCAAAAGAAATGGAAACCTTAAACAGCTGAAATGTAATCACTAAAGCTATTTTTTCTTTAGTAGTGCCATCATGCAAAAGTGATGTCCCTCACTCTGCTTATCTCAGCAGACAGCATTTGGGCTTCTCTCCCTAACTAATGAATTTTACTTGGGTCTTTAGGCAATACAGATTCATATTTAATGAATAAAAAAAAGAACAAACCCACGTGTTTGGCAGGATGGGGCTAGCTCATCCCAAAGGGACCTTCAGACGTTATCACGCATTAGAAGACATGATTCACCATGCAAGTCCTTGGTGCAAAGAAGATTCATACTTCTCTGGGTTTATTTCAGTGTCACAGGTTCTCTTTGCAAGAAAGAGCAAACCAGCAGATAATTAATTTCTTTCCTCTCTGTTTACAGGGTGTACTGTGTCCTTGCCTACATTTACACTGAGTTGTCCTTATATTCCTGATTATGCAGGACAACTGCCTATTTTACTCGCATTTTCCTGAAAGTGTGTATAGGAACTCTACTCCATTCTTCCTGATTCAAGAGCATCTGCAACAAAGTTATTAGCTGGACAATTGCAAAATAGTTACAAGAAAATTACTTAAATATTGCCACAAATGCATTTGAAAATACAGTTCTACTTTGTGGTTTAACCACTATCATCTTGGTTTTTTTTTTCCCTCACAAGACATATATCCCACTGTATACATTTAAAAATACCTTCCCTTAACTGCTGGAGATTTTTCTTACTGGTTTATCTGGGGTTGAGTTTAAGTGTTGAAGAACTTTTACCACAGAAAGATAAAGCTACGTTATACTGGCACAGATACTCCCTCGTGGACTCTTCCATCTGCTCAGGTTTCAGGGAGCAGATGCCAGGATGAATTTCAGACCTGGGAAATGCAACTGAGTGAAAGAATGGCTTGTGGCAGCAGCAGCTTCCAAATTAAGAAGAAACTTCTTAAAAAAAAAAAAAAAGAGAGAAAAACAACCCTTAAACACAGATTGAGTAAAGTACAATGGAAATAGAGTGATGGGCAGATAATTAATCCGTATAAAGCCTCTTGCAAAGGCAAAGAGCAGCTTTGCTGAAGAGCAGCTCTGCAGAGAGAGACCTGGGAGTTCTGATTTATAATAAGCTAGATATGAGCCAGCAATGTGCCAAGAAGGCCAATGGCATCCTGGGATGCATCAAGAAGAGTGTGGCCAGCAGGTCAAGGGAGGTTGTTCTCCCTCTCTACTGTGCCCTGGTGAGGCCTCATCTGGAGTCCTGTGTCCAGTTCTGGGCTCCTCAGCTCAAGAGGGACAGGGAAGTGCTGGAGAGAGTCCAGCACGGGGCCACCAAGATGATCAGGGGACTGGAACATCTTTCATATGAGGAAAGGCTGTGGGAACTGGGGCTGTTTAGTCTGGAGGAGACTGAGGGGTGATCTTATTAACATTTATAAACATTTAAAGGATGGGTTTTGGGAGGTTGGGACATCCCTTTTTTCTATAGTAGCTAGCAACAGGACAAGGGGTAATGGGATGAAGCTGGAACACAAAAAGTTCCACTTAAACATAAGAAAAAACTATTTGCCTGTTCAGGTGAGGGAGCCCTGGCACAGGCTGCCCAGAGGGTGTGGAGTCTCCTTCCTTGGAGGTCTTCAAAACCCACCTGGACATGTTCCTATGTGACCTGATCGCGGTGACCCTGCTTCTGCAGGGGGGTTGGACTAGATGATCTTTAAAGATCCCTTCCAACCCCTACCATTCTATGGGTCTATGATTCTAAGATGACAGGACCAGACACAGGGAACGACATTTCTCCTGATAACGGCTTGTGATTACACTGGAGAAATGAATATATTGAAAGTAAAGATTTTAAACAGGAAAAAATACTTCAAGGGAACTGAATTTTATAACTTATGCTTTTCAGTTAGAAAATCATTGCAAGGTTAAAATATTGAGAGTCAAATAATGGCTTGAAATATTTTGATAACAATCCTCACAAGCTTAAAATAGCAGGTTGTTTCTTCCGCTAATTAGCCAGCTCTGTGTATCACATAGAAGATCTTCAGGCGATAAAGCTTCCAGGATGGAAATACTTAAAAGCTAACCACTTTTTAAAATAGCATCCTGCTCTTCCACCAATTTTTTTTAAGAAAATTCCTTTAAGAGTAATAAATCACCTATTTTTAGCCTGTAGTACAAGTCCCAGAGCATCTCGCCTCACAACCTGGAGCACTAGGGTTTGTCTGAAACCTCATGGAAGTCGATGAATTATTTCTTCACACTTCAACTCCAGTTTTGTGGTGGGTTTGGTTTTTTTTTTCAAGTCTTGAAATAATAATGAAATTATGCAGTAATTTTATAATGACAGCTTCTCTGGATTTAAACTTTTAATCAGTAAACATAATTAGGCACTTTTCTAAGTAATTTATTTACTTAGCATAATTACTCCATTACATTAAAATAAGAGCTTTTTGAATAATTCAATTCAAGAATTTTTTGTCCTTTTTACTTTCATTCCTGGGTGATTTTTTTTTTCCTTAAGCATTTGTATCAATCAGCATTAATAGCATATTAAACATGTTAAATGGGAAATATGGGAAACGTAGATTATAACATAGAAAATATAAATCATTTCAGGGAAAGTATTTAAGACTGAAACATTAAAAAGTCACACATCCTTGATCTTCTGGTTATAACAAATATTTTACTGTCTTCATAGAACAGATCAATTCTACAGTGTTAAGAGAACTTTCACACGTGACATCATGGACCACTTAGTTTTTAATGTGAACATTGGAGTGTTTTATTGCTTGAACATTGTGAGCTCAGTCCATAGCTCATTGAAACACTTTTGTTCACTTATGTGAGCTTTGAGTTGAACTAAATATTTTCACAATTATCCTTTTTCCTCCTTCTACTGAGGCCTCAGGTAAGAAGGAGCCAGTGAAGTGTTCATCTGTCAGCAAGCACAGCTTTCCCAATGTCACTGAACTGAAGAGGGTACAACACAGTAAGGAAGAGGACAGAGCAGTTGTAGGACATCTATAGGCTCCAAGACACCGAAGTCATATCTCTAATCTGCCTCAGTCTTATTGTGAACCATTAAGCAAAGATTTTATTGTCCTATAAATGGATGACTTGTCACCTCTTTTAAAATTCTAATATCATGAAATCAGGGCAGGAAAACCTTATTGAACCTGCTTAGGTGCCAAGTTGCCAAAAATGTTGGAGATTACTCCCATTTGGAGTTGGGAGCTAAATTCTCTATTTTAAAGAACAGAGAACAGAGCATTCTATAAATCCCAGTCTCTAGGTAAAATAGTATCTCATTATTGTTTTAATAGGTACAGTGAAAGGAAATACATTGACTCCGTGAGGGAAGTACTTGGAGCCTCTCATTACACTTGGTGGAGATATAGTGAGTATAGTCAGTGAAGTCAGGGATTTCAGAAGGATGGAGCCAGGCTGTTGTCAGTGATGTCCAGTGGTAGGACAAGGGACAATGAGTACAAGCTGGAACATAAGAGGTTCCAAAGAAACATAAGGAAAAACTTCTTCACTGTTCAAGTGAGGGAGCACTGGAACAGGCTACCCAGATGGGTTGTGGAGTCTCCTTCTCTGGAGACATTCAAAACCCATCTGAATGAGTTCCTGTGTGACCTACTCTAGGTGGTCCTGCTCTGGCACCTTGTAGTGACTTTGAATGGGAGTTAAAGTTATTTGGTCAGGTGTAGATACATGTCCTGGAAACATCCATGTTTAATCAGAGTTCAATTTAAGGTGCCCTAATGTTGTAGACTGCAACAAGTACTTGAAAAGGGTCTTTTGCTGAGCTTATCTAGACCCTTTTCTCGTTTCACAACCAGAAAGTAGGAGTCTCAATGCCTCAGATGCTCAGGAGCACTAGCTTTTGGTACCCACAGCTCTCAACAGACTGTGTTTTATTCATCTAAGAGCAGATGGTGATTATACTGTATCTGTTCTGTCTGCCTTCATAATGCTCATCAAAAAAGCATAGGAAATAAAGATGGAACATATTAAGCACTTCATCTCAGGATGACTAGAGAGTGTTTCCATGTAGATTGCCACACAGGACTCGTGCCTGCATTGTGTGAGAAGCAATAAGAAGACAGCCTAGAGCTCAGATCTCTACTTCATAGTGACATTCAACTGTGAAACACAAATAAACATCACCTGGTTTGACCCAAAGAAAATGAAGGTAACTTCATGCATATGCTTACATCCATGCTGGTCAAGTTGGGAGAGTCAGCTAGCCTCAGTTTTCTGTTTGGGTAAATCCAAGTTTCAGAAGCACATGACTGAAGATGACTGAGTAAATATTCACCTCAATATTTTTGCAGTGCCCAATGTTAACTTCAAATCATTCATTAGTGTTATCGGGGAGTCCTTGTGAAGATAATCAGGAAGACTTCAAGCGAAATCTTAGGGTCAGTGTTTTCTAGTACTGAAGAGTTTTTCAAAAGCTCCTTAATTTACTATTTAGTACAAGAGAATAAATTTATAAACTTCTCTTGAGTTTAAAGAGCACAAAGTCAGACTTTTTGTGAGTGAGTGAACCTCAGCAATGGGGCATTGGTGGGTTTTTTATTGACTTCTCTGGACAGTTTTGCTCATGACATTCAGCATGTCAGGAGACATTGTACTAGCTCATGGACACTGGTCTCTGAATCTGAGGATAGAAAATGCTAGCTCTGCTGCTGGACCATGATGTTGGCCCATAAAGCCTAAGTCACCAACCCCTTAGTCCATAGGGTATTTATATGACAACTCCTCAGTCAGGGACCTTGACAGATAAAATGCAATACTGTAAGATAGTAATTGGAAGATGACTTTTGTACCCAAGTTATGCTTTAGAGGCAGTTCACATATGTAAAATACTATAAGCACTGGCAAAATTATGTACAGTGTGCTTTAGAGGAAACAACATAGCAAACAGATCAGGACTTCAAGGGGGCACAATTATTAGATCTGCTGTGGAAATTTGTTTCTAGATATTAAGTAATAAAGGAGAGAGCTTTGATAGGTGGCATGCATGCAGGTCATCTTCTCTCCTTCATTTGACCCTTCCAGTAGTTAACAGACACAGTTATAGTCTTATTTTTAAAATGCCATTCATCATTTCCTCTGGACCTGCAAGGAGAAGATGTCTCCTCCAGCAGCCTAGCTGAACTACAACAGGGCAGCAGCAGTCTTTAACTCATTGACAATACAATCACACTAAGCCCTGTCCAGGTTTATTTATTGCTGATTATTATTCTGTCTTCCCCTCTACTTTCACCTCACATGCCGTTCACTCCTGGTTGCCATGGAGATGCTACACAGTATTAGTCTAACTTTAGACTAGCCTTGTAACTCTGCATACTTTAAAATTCTTTATGTTTCTTAGCAACTCAGCTTAATATCTAGATCTCTCAGTTATTCTCCTAGATGCTGAAAGAATGAGTTTACCATCCATGAGCACACTTAGTGCCTGTTAACCTGTGACAAGTGAAAGGATGATGCCTTGCCTACTTGTGGCGGTCACTCATACCCTTTCTCATAGATTTACTGATGTTCACTGAAATTACCTGAGCATGAAGTGAGTTCTTACATAAAGAGATCTTTCCAGGCAGAAGTCTTGTAATGATTTTTAGAGCAGGAACAAAACCAGAAGCTGGGGAATAGATGAAGCTGGGTAGGAGTCTTGATCTACTTGAGGGAAGGAAGGTACTTTAGAGTTACTTTGACAGGCTGTAACAACGGGCTGAGGTGAATTGCATGAGGTACAACAAGGCCAAGTGGTGGGTCCTGCACTTGGGCCACAACAACCCCAGGTAATGCTATAGGCTTAGGGCAGAGTGGCTGGAAAGCTGCCCAAAGGAAAAAGACCTGGGGGTGTTGGTTGACAGCAGCTGAACATGAGCCAGCAGTGTGCCCAGGTGGCCAAGAAGGTCAATGGCATCCTGGTTTATATCAGAAATAGTGTGACTAGCAGGACCAGGGAAGTGATTGTTCCCCTGTACTTGGCAGTGATGAAGCTGCACCTTGAATACTGTGTCCATTTCTGGGTCCCTCACCACAAGAAGGACACTACGGTGCTGGAGTGTGTCCAGAGATGGGCAACAAAGCTGGTGAAGGGTCTGGAGCCTCAGCCTAATTGTTTAGCCTAGAGAAGAGCATGCTGAGAGAACACAAACTGTTCTCTACAGTTACCTAACAGAAGGTGGTAGTGAAGTGAGTGTTGGTCTCTTCTCCCCAGTAAGGGGTTATAAGACAAGGAAAAGGGCTCAAGTTGCACCAGTGGAGTTATAGACTGGAGATTAGGAAAACCTTCTTCACTTGAGAGGGTTGTTAGGAATTAGAATAGGCTGTTGTGCAGACCTTCCTAGGGCAGATTCAATATAGCATAAACAGCTCTGTGAAATCTCAGAATTTTCAAAACAGTTCAGACAAAGTATCACTAAAGAGAACCAACAGGGAGTAAGCTTTGTACATGCACATCTAGTGTGTGCCTTATCTGTCAGGTCTAATTTAGGTTACTATTATTCCTGTACTTTTCCTCTCTTCTCTAACCTATGCTTTGTTTTGTAATGCTTAAAAGGCAACAAAATGCTGACTGAGCAACTTCCATGTTTGCCAGCCACTCCAAACTTCTGTCTATTAGAGGCTATCATGCTGGAGGGAACAGAAGCAGGTAGCTGTTCTGCTGCTTTCTTCCTCCTTCTTTAAGGAACAGTGGGATAATTTCTTTGTTATCTTTTTCAAAGTCACAGAATCATAGAATGGTAGGGTTTGGAGGGGATCTCTAAAGATCATCTAGTCCGCTCCCCCTGCAGAAGCAGGTCCACCTACATCAGGTCACACAGGAACGAGTCCTGGTGGGTTTTGAAAACCTCCAGAGAAGGAGAATCCACATCCTTCCTGGGCAGCCTGTGCCAGGGCTCTGTCACCCTCACAGGAAAGAAGTTTCTCCTTATGTACAAGTAGAACTTCCTGTGTTCCAGCTTGTGCCTGTTACCCCTTGTCCTGTCACGGGGCACTACAGAAAAAAGACTGTCCTCATCCTCTCGTCACTCATCCTTTAGGTATTTAGAAGCATAGATAAGGTACCCCTAAGTCTTCTCCAGGATAAACAGCCCCAGGTCTTGCAGCCTTTCTTCAACCCATTATGAACTTATCTGAGCTTCACATACATCAAAAGAGTGGAATCAGGCCAGTTTTATCTCCTCCTCATAGGTTGTCATAGAGCATTAGATGGGAAGAAACTCTAATTAAACAGAGACAAAAACCACATTTTTAACCTTCAGAACTTGTTTCTTACCATTTTTTGGGGTATTTAATTTTGTAAAACTCCAACTTCTGTCTCTCGTCTTTGGACTAGAACAAGATGCTTATGTCTACATACCCTTTCTACCCCTTTAACAGGTCTAATGTGCTAATTGGCACATGTTGTCATGAATGGTGAAATTCAAAGCCATACTTCCTCTGAGTAAAAGAAAGACCAGAAAAAGCAAACTATGACTAGAGCAATGATCAAGAACTCAGATGAATTACACCACATATAGCATAGCCCTGTTTTTTTAAAGGGTGAAATGTCCATTTATCAGAGTTTGCTAAAGTATTTCAGTTATTAGACTGCATGACCTGTGAAAGCAAATGCAAATCAAAGGGGTACTAAGAAATGGTCTGAATTTATTAACAGTTTAGGATGACATTAAGTTTCAGTACTCTGCATGTGATGTGAAAAGAGTTAGCTCATTTCTAAAAATATCACTGCTCTTTATACTCTCAATGAAATACTCCTAATGAAACCAGTGGGAGTTTTAAATAAAAGCCTAGATTAATGAAAAGAAGAGGATGAAATATAGAAAAATGAAAAAGAGGAGAAAATTGCTGATTAAATACACAGAATTCCCAGACCTTTTTCTTACTGAGCTCTAAATTTCTCTATTATCAGTAAAGATCACACTTTTGGGTTATTAGTCATATTACACATGGCATGTAAAAAAACTTAGCTTTGTTCTATTAATACCAGTCAAGCAAAATTCTTATTCTTAAAAGAGATGTTCTAGAAAATTGTGCAACTGAAGTACCAAAAAAATTAACCTGAAATCCTATTTAATTTCATTTCCATAGATGAGCTTGCCAATGCAACCTCCTCTTGTAAACAAGATTCAGTTTACTCTTTTAGTTGAGTAATTGCACTGCATTCATATTTACTGAAAGTTACTGAAATTCCCCTGAGCTAGATGGGATTATAATTGCTAATATAAAATCTGAATATTGAGCAATAATTCCACACAGAGATAGCTAGAAGACCAAAATTATTCTTCCTCTCGATTCACTGATTGACACAGAGAGAAGCTCACAGTTAATTTACCTTCAAGTTATGTTCCTGGAATAAGAAAAAGACAAAGCAAAGGGTGTATTAACTGAGAAGGAACTATGTTTACGTAATATCTCGAGAATACATCAGAGACGTGTAAGAAAATTATAACTATACCCTAGAATAGCATAATTTCATTTGTTTTTCATGGAAAGCTCAGAGGAATAACTATCAATAGGTTGCCTTAAGTGCAATACTATTCAGTCATGCTTGAAACAAATTTGAATGCTGCCAGATAAGTCTTGGAGCTCATCTAAATCCTTTTGCAACTGAGAGTGCTGTTAGTGTGGCCCCAACTGGCTTAACTTTGATTTTGCATCTAAGACCTTGAGAACATCCATCTATTCAGACAGTTTATGTTGATCTGAAGAAACTTTAGACAAAGGAGAGAAAGTAGAACAAAGTCAAGCCAGAACTGTTTAACATCTGGGCTGTTCAACATTCAGTACTGAGCTTCTACCAGTGCTAATGCTACAGGGATTGTGACCGTTAGAATCGGTGAAAACAAAGATGAAGCCCATGGAAACCACTACAAATAGGTGCACAACATCATAAGAAATGAGTCTGGTCCTATTCTGAAAACTGTGTGGGGCACTCACAGGGCAAATGAACATTATCTGGGCCATTGTTCATTGTAGAATTTTATTTTCCAATGGATTAAGCCAAGGTAGATAGATATCACTTGAGAAAACAGCTTTCCATGGTTGTAAGTGAAATAAATGAATGTACCATTCTCTGAACTATATTCCTACTCTCAGGAACAGAACCAACTATTTGTCTTCCCAGGAGAGCACATCCTTTTTACTGACTGACATTCTATTTATGTAGAGAATGTGTTTGGTAAACGGAAGATTTATTCATTTCTCAGGAAAGTGTCAGCACTTTTCCTAGGCACAGATTCCATCTGCTGTCAAATCCATTATATCAGCTAATAGTTAAAGACAGATGGGGATTGATATTCTTTAGGAAATCAAGTCTGTCTCACTACAGAAAAAAAAGAATAGTTTATTAATGTCTGGGAGAATTAGCAGCTTGTTTCAGGTCTTTCTTGAAGGGTGCTAATTTCTAGAAGTGACTTGTAATATTTTTAGCTTCGAGTGTATTTCAGGTTTTGATCCAAGTCCTGCATGTTGTGACTTTTAGGAATATTTATACACAGAAGTCCTTGGTGAGATATATCAGGTGCTACTGAAGGGATGTAGGAGCTTGGATTTCTTTACAAACTGAAAATACACTCAAGAAGATTAATAAATGCTGTAGCCCTTCACTGCCTGGGGCTCAACAGAGCCTTAAGTGCTGTGCTGTCAGCAACTGAGCCCAACTCAAGTAAGCTGTCTTCATGCCACAGTCACAACTACTATAGTGTAGATGTGCTTGGGTGCTGCTGTCTGACTCCCCAAGCTGCTGCTGGTGAACTGAAGCTCAGATCATCCTGGATGATGTGCTGGGGTGTCAATGGGATGCAGCACCACAAATACAGACAGACACTGGCTTCACCCACCCATTTTGCTTGATGTCAATCTAATCTCTTCATGAGAGTTCATGCTATATTCTAGTGTGAATGCCCTTGCTTGAACTAGTTTTCTTTGAGTGAAGTCACTACAGGCAGTGTCTTCCCTGTGCAGTGGAAAATGATGCAGAGATACCAGCACTACATTTAGGCCAGGAAGTTGTATAAACTAATCAGCCTGTCTCTGTGTCTGAAAGAATTAGTTGTGATGAAGGGCAGGACCTGCTGCTTTGTCTGTATCACTGCACTGCAGTGACCTGCTCTTAGACCTCAGACAGTGTTTCCTGTATTGTTTTTATTTTCCTTAGTCTAGGATAATACCTTTTATTAGCAGCCATCGTGATGACAAACCAAATATCTGACTTTAACTTGAGCAGTAACAAATGGCTGTTGAACTGCATCTGCCTCTCTGCAGCTGCAGTAATTTAGACCAAGGATTCACATTGGACGTGGTCCTGAGAGACAGCAGCTTTAAGCAGCCTTGAGTGAGAGGTGAGAGGATTTAGAACAGTCTTAGTCAGAAGCACGTGTGCACAAACCAAGTGTGCTACACTCATATGAAGGCAGAAAAGGTTCCTTTCTGTCAGGGTGGCTGTACTCCAGTGCTGTGACTTTCTAAAGTTCCTATTAAGATTCTGCATTAATCAGTCTCAATCAAACTTACAGTGTATTTCTTATCAGGATGCCACTGTATTTGTCTCATGTTGTTTTGGATGCCACATCCCTTGTACTGTGTAAGCACTTTCTCTGTTCTTGCAGAACAATCAGAACCCCTTAATTGGATACAGCCATTTATCCAGATTTCCTTGAAATCCATCCTTTTAGCTTAATATCAAATTCCATATATCTCTTTAACAAATAGTAATGCTGAAGAAGTAACTTTAAGCTACTCAGCTTTCGAAAGCATCTTCGTATTTTATCTGCTTTAGTCCATTGAATTGTTGTTATTTATCTTCATACCACAATGTTGACTTCTGCTTTATTCTTAATGCTGGTAGATCTAAGCTGCCTGGTAGATCTAAGCTGTATTTTTCCTTTGTTTTGGTGTTGCTGATTTAAAGTATACCACTTCACATTTGATTGCTGGTTTGTACACGTGATCATGAAGATGCAAGGAGAAAAGGCCTGATCTGTGATGGCAACCTGTGCTCTGGTGTTGGTGTTTTGCTTTAGGGTAGAATTTTTACTACCTGATGAGTCCTACAGAGCATGTATTGTACAAGGTAAATTGATCCTGAAGCATGGTTGATCATTTAAATCTGGTCCAGTGTGGCCTTGAAACTGTATTTCAAAGCTTTATGGTACATACAGATAAGTTTTTTAAGTGAGATAGGTTGAGATTGACACTTTTTCTTGTGAGTACCTTAGAAACAGACACAAATCTTCATAATTAGCCTGTGAATACAAACACATTGTGCTTTTTCAGTCCTAACAGCAGCTGACCCACAGATAGAGGCTGAAGTTCTTACTGATCTTTTTTGCCTTGGTCACTGGTTCAGATATAGATAATACATATTTTCTAAAAAAAAAAAAGCAAATTTATATCCCTAATGTAAAAACTCCATCCAAAGTCACTGGATCAGTCATTTTAAAAGTCAGTAAAAATGCTTTTTACAACTGCCTTTATGTCTATGTCTACCTCCAAATCACAGATGGGTTAACAAGAAACACAGTGATTGTTTGGAAGTGTTTATACAAATCTTCCTTAACACAATGGATCAATACAGATGAAATAGGTGAACCAATAGTGGGAAAGATTATTAATATCACTATAAAAGGGAAGACAAAGGAAAAAAATCAAAATGTGTCCAGAAGATAAATGAGAAGTTGTCACCATTCATTTAGTTTTTTAATTTTTCTTTTATGTTTTCTTTTTTTCCAGGGTAGAGTTAAGAAATTGTGTTGCTACAAGTCAAGACAGTAATGGAGGATCATTGTGAGAATTGTTACTAGTCTCTAAATAGGATATAAACCCCCTAAATATGCTTAAGTTCTCAAGACTAACAATTACTTCCTTGGCAATGTAACACATGAAAATGTCATATAACTTTCTAAACTTTCATGATTTAACTTCTGTCTCATCTTTTTCTTCAGCTAAGTCTGAGAAGGGTTCCTATTGCCCCTTATAAATTGAGAAATGAAAAAGTAGAAATTAAACCTGCTTGACCAACATCTTGCAGGAGATCTGTAATATATCTGGGAAAAACACATCTTTCCTTGTTCCAGTTGCAAAATCTCACCGTAGGCAATCATGTAGAGAGGTTCAACTGAGTTGCTTAAATATGAGTTTCTTGTGTTCTTTGGGTCTCTGTAGGTTTTCCCATCTCCAAGAAAGCATGAGTCACCTACAGGTCTTCAGAAAGATCTAATCTCCATGTAGACACCTTGTCTATCTGAGGGGGTTTTAGATGTTACTTTGTATTTATTGTTTGGGAAAAAAAAGAAAAAGAAAAAGAAAAAAAGACCTATCTGTGCCTGTCTGTGATCCAAGGTCTAGGCTCCAATGGAGAGCCAGTCCCAAAAGCTGGTGGAGCTTTGAAAGCTGTTCAGGTCATCTTCAGATAGACATTTGATGCAGAGTCTGCCTACCCTTCATATCATAGAATGGTAGGGGTTGGAAGGGACCTTTAGAGATCATCTAGTCCAACTCCCCTGCAGAAGCAGGGTCACCTAGATCAGGTTGCATAGGAAAATGTCCAGGTGGGTCTTGAAGACCTCCAAGGAAGGAGACTCAACATCCTCCCTGGGCAGCTTGTGCCACTGCTCCCTCATCCTTACAGTGAAATAGTATTTTCTTATATTTAAATGGAACTTTTTGTGTTCCAGCTTCATCCCATTACCCCTTGTCCTGTTACTAGATACAACAGGATGTCTCTGCTGACACCTGTGAAAGGCCTGAGGTTACCAGGCACATCCATAAGAAGATGCTAAACATGATACTGATTCTACAGCTGAAGGCTCATCAGGATATCCTATAGCTGAAGGCTCATCAGGATATCCTTCAACATCTCCAAAGGCACTGAAAAGTTATGATCTGGCACTGACTCCTTCATCTTCACTGACCACATTCAAGCAGCACATGGGTAAATACCTACAAGCCAGTACCTAAAGCCAGTTATGTTAATCTCAAATCAAATGCCATCTTTTGTGTCAGATACAGACAGTGGAAAATGATGACTCTGGCTCACTTGTAATGTGGAATTGACTAAGGGCCAATATCAAACTTGTTAAAAGAAAAAAATATGGAAAGAATTTCCTTGACATGTGTATGAGTCTTGGATGACAGTGCTCCTTGGTGCTTGTCATCTTCCTTTACTGCGCTTCAGAACATTTTGATAACTGGGCTGGCAGATGGCCAGGGCATTGCTGCTGCCTCTGTGCTGCTGTATGGATAGGCTGGAACTCCAGTGTGGCTTGAGTCAAAGGTACTGTCAGCTGTGGGTGAGTCCATGCAGCAGCAGGACACTCCAAAACATCTCTGCCCATAGATGAGTCCATGCTGCAATACACACACATTGAAGCATCGGTGGCTGTCCATGAGGTCATGTTGAAGCACCTGAAAGCATCGTGGCCACGGAAAAGCCCCTGCCAGAGCAAGTGCACCCCTTGAGGGACTGCAGCCATGGGTTATGCCACGTTGGAGAAAGTTTACTTCTGAAGCAACTGTGTCTAAGGATAAGTTTATGTTGCAGTAGATATACCCCTGGAAAGACTGTGGCTCATAGGCATCACTTGGAGCAGGTAAACTCCTAGGCAACTGTAGTATGTGGTTAATGTTAAACTCCATGATCTCGTTCAAAGGGACAAGGGGTGGAAATTGTAATAAAAATATCTTTAAAATGTTGTAACCCATGATTTGGGTTGCATGTTATAGGAATTACTACAGCAGGAGCCACTCAAACCAGTGGAGGACAGGTCTTACAAGAAGCAGTGAAAGTGCAGCAGTGACCCAACCGGAGCTGGCTTTGGTGCCAGGTTACTCCATGCAGCACACCACCCTTGTCCTGAGAGACCACCAAGTCATGGACTAAATAACTAAGTGGATATTTTGTGGACATTTATGGATTTTTACAGATATTTCACAGGGATGGTCATAGACTAAGGGAGGGATATCTGCATATTACAGCAAAGGATGGTAAGGGTAGTGGTGGCTACTAGGGATATAATGGGTAATGTAGGACATGATTGTGGTATAAATGGTATCAAATAAGGAGTGGAGCATGTGCTGGTTTTGGCTGGGATAGAGTTAACTTCCTTCATAGCAGCTAATATGGTGATGTGTTTTGTATTTGCCCTGAAAAGAGTGTTGATAAAACAGAGGTGTTTTCATTACAGATGAGCAGTGCTGACATAGCATCAGGCCATTTTCTGCTCCTCACCCCAACATATCAGCAAGTGAGCTGGAGTACATGGAACTGGGAGGAGACACAGCTGACCCCAGACCCAAGGGATGTTGTAGGCCACACAACATCATACTCAGCATATAAAACTGGGAGAAGGAGGAAGAGGGGAACATTCATATGGTATTTTATCTTCCTAAGCAACCATTACACATTATGGAGCCTTGCTTTCCTGGGGATGGCTGAACACTTGGTGTTATGGTTTAACAAGGAGCCACTCTTGTTTGGTAACAGGGGGAAAGGGCTGCAGTGCAGACCCAGTAAAGGGTTCTTAGTCTTTCCCAGCTCTTGAATTCAGATCTACCTCCATCCTGACTGGGCCAATCTGGTGCCTCTGCCATCATTATTTAAGCATGGGCATTTCAAGTGTGTGAGGGAGATGGAAGGGAAGGGCAAGATGGAGGCAACCACATGGACCCTGCAGCCAGGAAAAGACAGAAGGAGCAATGCTGGACCAGAGACATCTTTGTAGCCTGTGACGAGAAGCAGAGACCTCGTGACAGAGGAGGTGAGAGCTTGAGACTTTTTTAATCCACCTTGAACTAAACCATAACAAACAGAAATATCCATCAGAAAAATAATACAGAGTAGGGTGAATGATGGAAGTGCAACCAGCTCTTTAAGATCACCTTTCCCTTACCCCTCCTCACTTCCTGGGCTCAGAGCCCTGTACCCACTATCATTATCTCCTCACCCCATATGCAGTGCCAGGGGCAGGGAATGAGGGGTGCAGTCACTCCTTTCTGATGTCTCTTTCCACTTATCTCACTCCTCAGAAGTGCTCCTCACCAGCCCTCTCTTGCTCCGGCTTGGTTTCTCCCACACACCAGGCAGCCCTGCACAGGCCACTTCCACAGGGCACTGCAACCCCAGCTCATCTCCTCTGGACTGGGGTCTAAACTGCTCCCTCCCTCTGACCCAGAGTCCTCAGCTCTCACCTCCTCTGGCACGAGGTCTCTATATGTCTCCCTCAGAGCCAGTGGGAAATCTGAGAACTCTTTACCAGGCCTGCACTGAAACTCCCTCCCCCTGTTACCAGGCAAAAAGGTCTTCTGCTAAAACCATGACACCTGGGAAGTGGAGAATGGCTGCCCATGGGAAGTGGGGAATGAATTACATGTTTTGCTTTACAGGAGTTTACTTATTCTTACTATTCCAATTCACACCCTCATCCTACTAAGGCAGTGAGTGGTTGTGTGGGGCTTAGCTGCTGTCTAGCATTAAACCACAACTGGTGCTGGATGTTTTGTGGAGTGAGGCTGTCTTCCTAGTATAGTGTGGGTAATGACTTGTTCTGAGACAGACCTGCAGAGCCTGAGTCCAACCCAGCCTCTGTTTCTATGAGCTAATACCTCAGGTTTAGTATTTATGCACTGAATTACATGGCACAGCTCCAAATCTCTTAGCCTGCAGCACAAAAACAACTCAAATCAGAGATTTCACTTCAGTGCACCTGTGTACTTTCTATTCTTGAATAGCTTTTGATGCATCAAGAAGTGTGTACTCTGTAACTAAAATCTTATTTACTGGAAGGGAGAACATATCATTTAGGCTTTACTTCTCTTTTTACTGGAACTAGATGTCCTACTTTGACTACATTTTTGTTCCCAAAGAAAATAAAAACTGTTTCAAAAAACCCAAACTGTTAAAACCAGGGCAAATTTATCCCTGATAATGTTAATAACATGGCACCACAGTTCACTTCTGCTTTTTGCACTGAATTCTGCCCAGAATTTCTGCATCACTTTCTGTCAGTCTTTGCACTCGGCAGATTGCTCAGTCACTGGATGTTGGGGTTTTTGTCTGTCCTCCATCCTCTCCACGGTGTCCCTGACAGAGGAATCAAGGCAGACATATATGGAATGGGCAGAATAGAGCCTTATTTCCCTTCTCCACTGCAACAAAGAGAAGCCATACTGCAAAACAGGGATGTCTCAAACAACCATGACCACATCACTTCCTCTACCTTATATTCCACTTTTACCACCTTTTCACCTCCCAATAGCCCACCCCTGTGTTGCTGTTTTCCTATGAGCTTTGGTCTCGCTGATTTAATGCTTTTGTATGATAATCTTGGCCTTTGTGAGTGACTGCTGCTAAGCTAGTACCATTGTTTTTGATATTTTTCACTCACTGGAGTTCCTAATACTCATTTCATACCTTTTATCCCCTAGGTTCTTCGTTATTGTTTTATTAGTTTAACTCCAGTTTGGTGCTGGCCACCTGCTTTTTCTCTTCCATTGCTTGCAGTGTTAAACAATTTCTCACACTTTCACCTTGCAGGATTAACCTCAGACCACGTCTGACCACTTGCTGCCTGCTTTATTTTCAGAGATGTTGCAGTTTCTTTCTTTAGAAATAATTAGGAAGAAAATAGGTAAGACTAGGGGAAATGATGCTATGTTTGACTGGGAAATCTACTGGCTTTTAAAAGAATTTACAATAGCAAAAATTCACAGATGAGATTTAATTGCCAGAATGAATCAGAAGTTTTTGCTTCTGGTTTCCTTAAGAAAGTTTATTTCTCTTGTTTGAGCTGTTGCAACTTGTTGGACTTTGCAACTCCTTTGACAATACAAATGTTTCCTCTTCACTCTTTTATCAGACTGAGCAACTCACATTGAACCATTGGTACTGGTCACCATGGGGCTTCTTGTACTGGCACCAGTTTGGTCTGCTACCAGACTTTATCCACTGTGATGCTAAGGTGCAAGGCTAGGAAGTTGTAAACCCAGCCTGGATGAAGGTACCCTATACAAGTGCTGCACTTGCAGCTGAGTGTGCCTGGCAACATTCTTAGGCACTGAAGCCAAGTGTTTTGTGTTTTAATTGACTCTCTTTGCCTCCAAAGCAGAATGGCTCCATACACATTGCATTTTAGGAATAGTCCCTGGGCTACTCTAACTTGTGTTTTGGAGCTTTTGGGAAACTGGTAATATGCACAGGCTAAAATTGCACCAGGGACTGTTCAAATAGTTTCATAGTACAGTCTGTCAGATTTCCATGTCCAAGAATACTCCCCTCTGTCTAATTTACTAGTATAATCACTGCCTATACAGCTTGTGCAGTAATATTGGCCTCCTGCAGTACAAAGCACTCTGAGCATATGTATATGCCTGTGCCAAAGCATTGTTGGTGATGGATCCATGAAAGCCAGAGCTTGAGAAGTGCAACATGGCCATTGAACATGCTTGGACTCAGATGAGACTCTGCCATCACATTGGTATGTAATGTTCTCACAGATTGGAAAGAGGGAGCAAAAACCTTACTCCCAATGCCAAGCAAAATAAACACTCTGTCATTAGTCATAAACCTGGGACAAAGTCTTGGTATTATGTAGGGATTACGAGACTTCTGTCAGTGTCATGGAATGCTTAAAAAGTATCAGACTGTCATGTTACTGCATATATTTAAAAAAACTGGGGTTCAAACTAGCAGGGAGAACTCTAGCAGGTTAGAAAAGAAATGAGCTTGCAGAGTTGCACACGCTATTAAATAAATGAAGTATCTGGGTACTGTTTAGTCAGTGAATCATAGTCTGTTCAAAATATCAATTCTGAATTGTGAAAATAACATATTCATCCAGGTTCGTGGGAGTTGAAATGACATCAAAAGCAGTAAAGACAAGTAACTTTACTACTGTAAGGGGAAACATATCTATAATTGAGAGGAGACCTCCTGCAGAAGGGGCTAAATGACCTCCATGGATCTAGGAGCTTCTCATTCAATGGTTTAAAATAGGATACAAGAATAAGCAATAACAGGTACTGCCAAGCTCAGTGACCTGCTAACAGCAGATATTTAGCATGAAATTCTCTGTGACCAACAGAGAACAGCTTGTGAAAATACAATTCACTCTCCAATTTATCGTGTCCAGCTGCTTTTTCCATCCATACAGCCCCTAGGCTAAATCTTTGCTGACAACAGTAAGTCCCCAAAAAAGCATTCCTGCAGACTTTCCTTGCCCTGCTGCCACCCACATAGAGACCTGCTGTGTTCTGGTGAAAACACTGAAACGCTGATTACAGACATTGCTCAGTTTATACTACATTGATATAAACACCAAGCAGGAAGTGAAATCAGGTCTACAACAGAGAAATTGTCAGAGAATTGGTGTCTCAAAAATCTGAAAGGGATGCTGGCATTTTATGATGAAGCAAAATTTGATTTTGCAGGGGTATTTTTGGCTCCATGGAAAAGAAAGACAACAAAAAATTAAACTTTTTGAAATGATCCACAAGAAATCTATTTGAAAACTTGTTAAGAAAACATCATGATAAAGGTATCAAAATACTTGACTGTCATCTCTAAGGAGGAAGAATATTTCTGACAAACATGACTGTTACAAAAATGAGAGAAATTCTTTTAACAACACTGACATAATTTCAGTTATGGGAGCATGAATGTGTCTTTATTAAGTAAAAGTAAACATAGGGTCAGAAAGATACCTAGACATAAAAATAATTATAACAGATCCCAGGTTTCTCCCTTCACGTCCCTGTTTTGTCAGTGCTGTTCATTTGCTTCTATCTCAGACTTCATGACTGTTTAGGCACGTAACTCTGTTCTGAAATAGCAGTAGAAGAGCTAGTAGTCCTCATCCAGCACCTGAGAACCCTTCTCTCAAATAGTGAATCGCTGGTGCAATTAATAGGGGTTGACTAGATGATCTTTAGAGGTCCCTTCCAACCCCCACCATTCTGTGATCCTGTATCTGTAAAAGTCTGCCAACAGCCTGTGCAACAGATCTATTTCTTAGGGACCATGAGGGTAACTGGTCTCTTCTGGGTACTACTGAGATACAAAAGCATTCAGGAAACTTATTTAAACTGGAAATTAAATGTATTCTTGTGAGTTTCAGGTGCAGGCTGACTGCATTACCAGGATACAGATCTACTATTTCTCTTATCTATGCTTAGCACTCATACAATGACATGCAGAACTCTGCCAAAGGATGATGACTCTGCAATTAGCAGGCTTCTCTTTCCAGAATTTTAACCTCAGTTCATAGACCAGCTGCTGTACAGACAGGTAAAGCAGATATCCCAAAGGACAACATTTATCTGTTGCATTACTGTTGACATTGACAACACCAGAAATCAGGATAACATTATCCTGCCTTGGTGCATTCAGCAGAGCAAAGCACAGTCACATGGAGAGACACCAGATGAGATGGAGCAGTCCCAGATCCCATCCAGTTTTGCCCCAAACTTTCCATCTGAGTATGGGCAGATCCCTTATGTCTGTGATGCCTGTAAATACTCACAGCCTTCACTTCATTACTTTATGACGTGACTCTTGATTCTCCGGGCTAGGACTCTCACCATCGGATTGTAGTATACTCAGCTCAGAGTGGCTCTACCATAAACCTGATCTCCATCAAACTCTGGATGCAAGTGAAACAATCCCAGCTGAGGATCCTAGGGATCTGGAAGAGAGCATCTGCATTTCTCCTCCTTTTTCTTGCTTAACAAGGGGCATGCTTTCGTATGTGCACATTTCTCGGAGGCATCTGGGAAGTTCTAGATGCCAAGGAGCACTCAGAAAAGTTGTGATTAGCAAGTGACACTACAGTCCTGTGCCTATGACAGAAAAAATCTAGCTTCCACCAGACACTGAGTGGAAGGCACACAGTTTTGAGGGGCTGCCTGATCTCATTCTTCATGTCATGTTGGAAAGATGTGTGGACACCAATCATATCTGATCTCCTCTCTGAGAGGTCCTGTTAGAGGCTGCAAGTATATGCTGGCTAATCAGAACTCAGTCTGTGTTGGTCTGTCCTTCCATTTCATATTCCTATCTCTACCACTATCAGTTTTACATACCAATTTATGTGACAAAATGCAATATCATAATGGCAGCATGAACAGCTGTGTCTGAGTTGTGAAACAGCAGCTCACAAGGTGAATGGGCAGTAAATCTTCACAATGGCTGACAAATGGAGCAAGAACTGCAAAGAAATGTGTTATGATTTCATCCTAGCTAGGAGCCCAGCTCTTCTGTTCCTGTCCTTGTGCTTCCTGGACTGTGCTGTGTTAGAACTCAAATTGTATGCAAAGGAAGAGAGGCCACACAAAAGAGACACCAAGCCTAATAAACATATCCATGGAATGCACAGAATGGCCAGACAGGGCTTTCTTTTTGGCTTTGATTTATAATGAGCAGAAAAGCAGTGACCTAACCAATTATCTATGTCTTTGGCTATGCTGTGCTTTTTCTGCCACAGTGATTTTTTTGCTAGAAGACACATAGTTATTTTTTACGTTGTCTTTTTTTATACAGAGTCTTGCCATCTCTGCTGTGATGCATTAAGCAGACATCTGTGCCTTCCAGTGAAGCTGGTAACTATGACTTGCAAATATTTCCATCTATGCAGTTAAGCTACACTCTTCAAGGCTGAGCAATGCAAACTTCTTGTGTTTCTTTCTATGGTTCTTACTGAGATTTGAGGGAATACACATCATCAGAGATACTCAGGGCAGAACTGAAGAGGACTGTAGGTTTTTAAGATACTCCTTGGTATCTTAGGATATTCATAGACTGGAGAGCTGCTTGTTCTATCTGTAGTACAGGACTTCTAATAGATAAATGTGCTTCCTGTCCTTGTAGAAATCTAAAGAAAAAGCTTCAGTTTCCAAGCTGGTTCTTAATTTAGTTATGAATGTACAACCACTTATGCTAGACACTCTAGGCACTAGACACACAAACCTAAGGTTAATGCTTGAAAATATTCTAAGCACACTTGTGTGCCACTGAGCAGTGTCTGCTAACATGGGAAATGCAAATCCCAGCATCCAATTAAGCCATGCACTATGTTAAGTCTCACCTCGTTGATGTCAACAGTAATTAAGCTCATTCATGCCCAGGCTGAATCGAATCTGTAAAACTGTAAGGTAAAATCCAGATGTCCTTAACAAACAAGACTCCCACAGACAGTAGCACAGCATCTGCTCTAAAAGGTGTCAATGTCTGGCCTGTAGAAAAAAGAGCTAAGTCATCTCTTGCTCTTGAAATATGGGGTGGGTTTCCACAGTTCCAAGGTCTCACCCATTTCTCTTTTCACCATGTTTTCTAATGAAACTTCCCCATTGCCCTATTGTTTATCCACAGTTCCCTACTCACCTTCACTGACGGGGAGAGTTCCCTGGTAGTCAGATTCATTTCTGTTCTGCTTGACTTCCTTCCATCCCTTCCAGTCAACTGCAACATCTTAATAAATGCAGCTTTGCAAAAAAAATCTCCATCACAGTAGATATAGAAAGAGGTTTTAAAAGACAGAAACGTGAAAATAGGTTCCCAAATATAAATAGACTTGAAAGTTTTCTTTATTTCAAAGAATTAATATTGATAAACATTGATTTAAAAAAATCTCAAAGAGAGCTTTTCCCAAAGATTTCAGATCTCATCAGGAACAAATGGTTGATTAGTCTGTAACTCTAATGCTAATGAGCTTGCTCTTGTCAGGACTTCTTTGTGTTACTCTCTGTGCAAGCAGCAAATTTGGTAGTCTTGCTTCCAAAAGCCAACCTGTAGATGTAGAGCAACATCTCTACTTTTTGTCTTTAGCTAAAAGATGTTCTGAATGAGTTGAGGCTGCCTCAGAAAGCTATGGCTATCAATTAGAATTGTATTGTATATTTGTTGACGTTTCTTCGGGAGTTTATACAAGATCCTTTCCATCTGTTCAGCGTTACCAGTATATTGTCTCATTCAGATATCAGCTGATGATGGACTGAATTCTGAAGATTAAGATGAGCACATCATGGATGTTCATTTCTCAACTGTATAAAAATTGTGTGCAAAACAGATAAACAAATTTATATGTTTGCAAGATGGTATTGCTACCAAGTGCTTTCCCTTTCTTCCAAAAATTGTTCTGGCTCATTGATTGTCTTGGTGGGACTCAGTGACAGTTTTAGAGGGATCTCCATTTCTTTACTGTTCCTGCCTGACTCTTCTTCATAATAAAAAAAAGTAACTGCACAAAGATGGCCAAAGAAGGAAGTGACACAAAGTTCTTGGTCTGTTTTCATTAAAAACATACATCTATACCAAAAAAAGAGAAAAGAAAAAGTAATGACTCCTCACATGTTAAAGGGATGACACCACAAAAATGCAATGAACAGAGATGTCAGTAACAAAGAATAATTTCTCTGATTTTAAGGAAAAGCAGAACCAGCATCTACAAAACAGAGATTGTCAAAGGAATTAATAAGTAACTTTGGTACAGTTTTAAGATAAAAATTGCCATGTCTAAATGAACTGTGATTGTTTTACTAATATAAAGTGTTAATTAGCTTTTGAAAGATGAGGATTTGAAAGATACTAATACAAAATGTTAAAGTAGACGTTTTGCTTTGATCATCAGAAAATACAATCTGAGTTTCATCTCTGCACTGCAAAAGTGTACCAGAGAATAAAGAAACAAACTAATTGGCTGAAGAAGGAACTCAGAAATCTGTTGTTACGAATGCTACCTGTACCTGTAATGTCTAGGAATATTGAACATGCACTCTTGATCTTAAATTTTGGGGCAAGAATGAATTAGTTTTCTTCCAGGTATATTGGGTGAATGAGTGCATTTTGCCTCACTGAATACTATAGAGACAAAACCTGAAAACTACAAAAGCAATGCCTCCTACGATCACAAGGATGATGTGACCCCTGATGACTGATTCTGGAAGAAAGGACATGAGTTACTCACTTCTAATATATTTATATTAGCTATTTCACAGATTCACTAAGAACTCTGATTATTGAAATACACATAGAAATAAGGGAAGGCTTTAATCTCTTTTCCTTGCAGGCATGAAAATTGGATCTCAGTGTAATTGCCTAATGCTCTAATGCAAAAATCTAAATAACTATTCCAGTGGGTTTTTTTTAAAGGAGTAATTAAATGTGATTTTACTTCTGAATTATAATTTATGTAACATATTCAATGAAAAATAGTTCTTTCTGAGCAAGTTTTAATCACTTAGACTCGAGGTTTTGAAAATGTATAGAAAAATGACCAAAATATAAGAAATTAGTATGAAACAAATATTAGCTTATATCACTATAGTGATAGTAACATAAAGTATCCAAATTCACATTTGTTTTGTCCTTGTATCCCAGTAAGAATTGCTGTTGAATTCAACCATTCTGAAGATATGGAAAAAATAATTCTGAAAAGCTGTTAGAAATCTGTTGTTCTATTTATATTAACACCCTCTCTCTTCCCAGTCACAAATTCTTTCTCATAACACAATTCACACTCACCTAGTAAGAACTTGCTTACTTTAGGAATGTATCTGAAATACATCCCTAAACGATATTTAGATCCAACATTGGCTTGGATGTCGTTGCTTTGTGCTGAGAATAAGGAAGGTCTAGTAAATTAATGCAAAACATATTTGGTTCATTAGGTGAAAACACGAATAATAGATCTATTATCAATTAGCTGATTTAATGAACTACTCCATATGTCAAGGAACTGAAGAGTTTACTATATCTGTACATCTCTATATCTACATACATGTCTAGGGTCAGGGTCCGGAGTATTTTTAGGTTAGTCTTTTCTCTTCCCTTCAGCCAACCTCTCTGAAATCCTACATTTTTTAATTAGCAATAGAGCAATAATTCTTCAGAATGCCAAAGGGTATGGAGATGTTTGTTTTGAATGCTATGGAGTTCATTTTTAGTGGGAGCCTGAGGCTTTGAAAAAACGGCAGTCATTTCTGAAGACATAAGAGTCATTCATGAAAATCTAAAATACTATATTAATTCTAGGACATTTACATATAACAAATGGGGAAACGAGATACTGAGAGTCTGAGGCCAGGAAGTCTACTGAAATGAAAGAAATTCAGTAAAGGATTAACTGTTCTGGGGAGAAACCCATTCAGCATGTGAAAACTCAATCTTTTTAATCAGAAGAGTAAATTGAGAAAGCTACATATAGCCTCAATTCACCCTGGCAAATCAGCTATTTTTAACAGACATTGGCTCAAGTATTTCCTTTAGGTAGCAGCATACTTTCACAAAATATGAGAGCTGAAGCAATACATTGCTTAAATATGAGGCAGCAAGTAGGAACATGCAGCAGGATTGACTTTCTTAGAATAAAATTCACAAACAACATTTTAGTGACTAAGGGTGTAATAAATGAGTATTTAAAGCACAGTTTTCTGTTTTGTAATAATGATCCTATATTTTAAAATTAATTCATGAATTTAATATCTACTCAAATCATAGAATCTTAGAATGGTAGGGGTTGGAAGGGACCTTAAGAGATCATCTAGTCCAACCCCACTGCAGAAGCAGGTTCACCCAGATCAGGTCACATAGGAACATGTCCAGGCAAGTTGAAGACTTCCAAGGAATGAGACTCCACAACCTCCCCAGGGAGCCTGTTCCAGGGCTCCCTCACTCTCACAGTAAAATGGTTTTATTTGTTTATATTAATAAGCTGAGATTCAGAGGAAACCTTATTTCTTTCTGTAGCTATCCAACAGGTTGTTACAGTGAAGACAGAGACATACTCTTGGAGATGCACAGTGAGGCACAAAGGCTAATGCACAGAAATTGCCTTTTTAATTAGGTATAAGGAAAAGAAATCATAAAGAGAGTAGTCAGACACTGTAACAGTTCTGGCCAGAGAGGCTGAGGAACTTATATAGACTGCCTGAAAATATGGTTTTCTTTTTCATCTTTTGTGGACTTCGTTCTGTGATTCTGTGAATCAATCAGTGATTTCCAGGGAAATAAAGATTGCATACTGAAAACAACTGGAATAGACTCAAAGAGACTGTAATTTCTGTTCTGTACCATAGCTTGTTCAACTGTAGCTGTTTTTCTCTGGATAGGACACGGTTATAAAGGGCTGATTTCTTCTGAAACAGTATATTTGATTTACTGTGGAATATTTAGGAAACCAATTCCTAAAGAGGATGCAGAAATTATCTTTTCTACCATCAATAATACATGAATTTTACAGAGGCATACCCAGAGGGAAGTTATTTACAGTTTCATCTTTATTAATCCTTATAGAAAGTGTTAAAGCTTTTGTCTTCAAGAACTTCCCATGGTGGCATGCAGCTTCCTGCAATCTGATTAAAAAATGCCTCCCTTTCTCTGTTCATCCTCTGGTCCTGGTGGGAGCTGTGGATAGAGAAGGCTTCAATCACTATGACCCTCCACAAGTTCTCCAGCTCTCTTTCAGACAATCTCTCCTCACATTTACTTTACCATATACTAAGGAAAATATATATCACAGAATCACAGAATCATAAAATCACAGAATCATAGAATGGTAGGGGTTGGAAGATACCTCTAGAGCTCATCCAGTCGAAACCCCCTGCAGAAGCAGGTCCACCTAGATCAGGTCACATGGGAACATGTCCAGGTAGGTTTTGAAAACCTCCAGAGAAAGAGACTCCACACCCTCCCTGGGCAGCTTGTGTCGGGGCTCCCTCACCTGAACAGGAAAGTTCAGGTGGAACTTTTTGTGTTCCAGCTTTTGTCCATTACTCCTTATCCTGTTACTGAAGACAGCAGAAAAAAAAGTGCCATCCCATCCTCTTGACATACATCTTTTAAATATCGGTGTTAATGAGATCCCCCTTAGTCTTCCTTTCTCCAGATTAAACAATCCAGTTTCCACAGCCTTTCCTCATAAGAAAGATGTTCCTGTCCCCTGATTATCTTGGTGGCCCTACACTGGCCTCTCTCTAGAAGTTCACTGTCCCTCTTGAGCTGGGGAGCCCAGAACTGGACAGAGGGCTCTCGATGAGGGCTCAATCATTATGATAAAATTTCAGACTTTTATCATGTTTTAGTTAAGATTAAAATCTGTTTTAAATGTTTGTGGCAGCAAATTTTGCTTTGAACTTAATATTGACTATTTTCCAAAGAACAGAAAGTCCTTTGCAGCTGTGTGTCTCATAGGATCCTAAGGACATTCATGTACTGGATGTTTAAAAATGCTCATGGGAACTTGTTCATCCTGTCTGAACAGGCTCCTGCAACTTTTGCAAACTATGGTAATATTTGAAAATCAAGCCTGAACTGATAAATTTTGCCACTTTTCTCAAGTAGGATCGAGATCTTATCTGTTGAAATTCCTCCTGTTCAGTTGACCACATCCATCAGTTTGACACTTCTTTTAATTTCTTATATTACTTCTGCCTCTCTCCCTCCATGTTTTTCCTCCCCATTATAACCAGAAGGGTGGAAAGAGGCATAACCATTGGTCAAAAACTTCACTATTTAGAGCAACTCTGGCAATTAATGTGGTCACTCTTACTGAAAGAAAAGTGTAAAGCCTTCCTAGTATGTGTTTGAAAAGTGACACTGGAAAAGAGACCACTGATTATTTGAACATGAAGTTTCCTGTCACGGTTGAAGGTGTATTTCTTATGGTAGACAAAGTGATTAAAAAGAAAGTGTCCTCTATTGTGTTCTGAAGAAACCACTTTTTTTTTCTTTTGCCAGTACAGTTGTTCATAAGTCAAGAGCTGATCCAACATGTTAAAGATTAAGATGGATGATGGCACAGCTTGATTAAAAATCTTTCTAAGCTACAGTCGTCTTCTCTGTTCTGCTCAAGAGAGTAAAAATGATGAGCCAATCAGCTGCCAAGTGGAAGCATCATCAACCTCTGGAGGTCAGATCCACCTCTGAATATATTTGAAATATGCTGCAGAAAACAAGTTCAGGGAACCTTGCTGAAAGCCATAAGTCTTTCATAAAGCTCCAGCTAAAGTGTGTCCTTTCTCTGCCCTTTTGTTTGACGGATAGACTCAGCTCAATGTGATCAGAATGTTTAGTAGGTCTACTCTCTAACACTTGTAAGCAAAAATTCTTGAAGGCTTTCTTGATTTCATAGTAGACTAGAACACGTGACATAATGAAACATAGATATTGGAGATTTAGATAGTAGACAAAATGTCAAACATTTTCATGTTCAATCTCCTGTTAAAAAATGCATTTGAATGTTTGCTTTATTTTTCTTTGATAATTTTCAGCTGTTTATCTCATAGCTGCAGATTTAATAGTCCTCAATTACCTGATCTTGCATTTATTACTATCAAACTCAACCCCATTTCTATTGCACTATTGCTCTAGATCATCTCATTTTATGAAATTTTCAACTTCAGTGTATTGTCTCTCAGCTTGACCTCCTCATCAAATTTCCTTACTTACTCTCTTCTCTTTGCTGAATTACAGATAATGATGCTGTGGAGGTACTCCACAGTGGTGGAGATTCTGTGTTCAATCTCCTCTTAGCCTCATGCATTGATGTGATTCATTATCATCTTTCTTTAAGTTCTTATGAGGTCTAATGTTTAGATTCCCCTCCTTTCCAGCCTACATAATGCATCTTGGGTTACTGTAATAACTTATTTTTTACAGAAGTTACAGCTACTCCAAATGATACATACCATTCTATGAATATTTGAGATTTCCTCTGTAACTTTCCCAGAAGTTGTGACCTGATCTAGGTGACCCTGCTTCTGCAGGGGAATTGGACTGGATGATCTCTAAACGTCCCTTCCAACCCCTACTATTCTATGGTTCTGTGATTCTAAGTGCAGAATAGCAATGTGGCTCTTTCCTCACCTAGCTTAAGATGTTGGGATCTTCCTATAGTCAGTAGATTGGCAGTGGGTATGAACTAAATGACCAAATCTTATTTCAGGGCTAGACAAATAGATCTCTACTTCTGTCAAGCGAATCTATGTTGATTTAAATGCCCACTGTTAGAGATTCATTTAATCTGTTGTCTCCCATCACAACTTCCCAGAGAATAAATTTGAAGATTTAGTTAGTATTTCGTGTTTTTAAAGTAATCTGATTTAAATGTTATTGTCTGTCATTGTCAAAAGAAAACCAACCCATGTCTCACCAGCCAACAAGCTATACATTATATATACCACTCATTAAAGTGGGTTTTTTTCCCCTTCATTGTTTATTCAGCCACTGGTAATTTAGACTGTAGGAGTATTAGATTTGCAACAGCTTGTCTTTAAACATGGGGTGGATTGAGAGAAGGAACAGTGATCTGCTTACTTCTGTTGGCAGTGTTTAGTGTTAGGTATTTTGAGTGTTGTAGAGAGATTAGTTGCATAAATAAGAGTGGTAACACTGCAAGGGGATTCAAGCACTTACAGAGTTTTCTTCTGGAGATCAACAGATATGAACTGCAGAACAGTTGTACCTGCCAGTGGATTTCCTAAAATAGGGTTAATAATGCTTACAGAGGGAGGGAGACTGAGTGACAAAGGCCCCAAGGAAATGGCAGCAAAGAGAGACTTAGGGCTCAGGATGCTCAGGATGAACAACTGTATCAAAAATTTATCTAGCAAAAAGATTTGTACTTTTCCTGGGAGTATGGTGGGGGCTTTATCATTCAGAGAGAACCATCCTAGATGTCATTGTGTTCAAACAAGTGAATGATCTCTCTTCTGTAACATCTTAAGAGAATATGATGAGCCACTTGAGGCAGATGACAATAAAAAAGAGAATCAGAGGAAGGCTGAATATATATTTGTGTAGCCAGAAACAGTTTCGTAACACTCACGTAGCGAGCAACAGGGCTAAGGGTACAGATCATGCAGAGAAGTTGTTCTACAATAAGTTCTTTAAAAGGGACCCAGTAATAGCAGACAGTCACCTTTCTGAAAACCATTTTAGCATCTCTCAATGAGCAATCCAGAAAAAAGCCCATAATTCCTCCCTTCTTAAATACTGGAGTCAAACAAGTCAGCAGAAATGCACCTTTTACTCCACTGTTAGATTTTCGTCTCCCAACAGAACAATTATTCCTACTGGTATTCAATTGAGCAAGCTCTCTCCTCCCTCTACTTCCAGCTAATGAATCAAAAAGAAAAGGTCCATTTAAAAAAACCCACGTTTGACCCTGCATCAAAGCTGTACTTTGCCCTGCATTGATTCTTCTGCAGATAAACAAAATAATACAAGTCTTTGTTCTACAATCATCTCACTTCATCCTAACCTCCAGGTAAACTGAACTTCAGTCCTGCTAAGGATGGGGGCACTTCTAATGCCCTTGTGTAAACATTTGGCTTGTCTGTTACTTGATCTTTGTGTATTGAGCATTTTACAGACATATGAGAAAGTACAGCCTTCCTGCCTTCTTTTTCTGTCATTCACTCTTTATATCTAGCTAAATTCAGGACAACTAATCAGTACACTAAAAGCAGAGATAAAGCACAGATGTAGGAAAAATGATGTGCAAAGTGTCTGTTTACATGTCCAGCAACTGATGAACTATTACCATCCATCCAGTTGATACAGGTCTTTGTTTCCTATCACATAGAATCACATAGAATGATAGTTTGGAAGGACCTTTAAAGATCATCTAGTCCAACGCTCCAGCTTCCAGCTTTGAGCTAATCTTTGAATGGTGTTCTAATCTCTAGGCTATTGTGGTGTCCTATGCTCAGCTACTGCGAGTTTCTTACAACCTTCCCCAAACTTGTATAATTGGAAATGAGTTATCAGAACAAGGCAATATGACTGCAATTCAGCATGGAATTTCTAGTACTTTTAATACCAATAATGTCTAGTGACTCTGAAAAATTATTCTAGGAAATGAGTAAGCTTTTTCATTACAATTCTCATCAAAGCAATTTTTTTACACCAAGTTTATAACTATTTACATATTATAGAATCCCAGTGTCCCTATCTAGTTTCTGAAGTGTTCAATCTGTTCTAGCAAAGCCAACAGTTGCATTTTAAGAACATGACAGATTTTTGGTTGTCTAGTTCAGCAGTGCTCATTTTGTTACTGCCTTTGTAATTGTGAGTTACACACAGACTTTTAAGTTTTAATCCAGAGAACTCTGGGAGCAGTACCAAAGCAAGAGACAACAACGTCTCCCTATGCATCCTGGGCACTGCTGGGGAACACGACTGAGGGATTTTTGAGAGTGTTTGGATTAGGTTAAGGGGCAAGGCCAATAAAGCTGATATTGCTGTGGGAGTCTGCTATAGACCTCATAATCAGAGTAGTGAAGTAAATGAAACATTCTATAAGTCCTTGGAAGAAATCTCACGATCACTTGCCATTGTTCTTGTTGGGGAGTTCAAATTCCCAGGTATCTGCTGGAAATACAACACAGCAGAGAGTGAACAAACCAGGAGGTTCCTGGAATGTGTGGAGGATAACTTCCTCATGCAGCTGGTAAGTGAATTGACCAGGGAGGGTGCCCGGCTGGACCTCTTGTTTGTGAACAGAGAAGGTCTTGGGGAGGATGTGGCAGTAGGAGGCCATCTAGGGAACAATGACCATGAAATTATTAAGTTCTCTATTCATACAGATATTAGGAGGTGAGGAAGCAGAACTGACACTTTGGACTTTCGAAGGTTGGACTTCAATCTGTTTAGGAGGTTACTTGATAGAATCTCCTGGGAGTCAATTTTGAAGGTGGTGTGATTTTGCTTAGCCAGCAAAGAAGCACCACAACAGTCTCTCATTTGGTGCCCCATTCATCCCCACTGCTGTTAGGATGGCGGGGGCCCCAGTGAAATGGGAGGAAAAAAGATAAGCAAGGTTGTTGAGGATTGAGATAAGGGCAGGGAGGGCTCACTGCCAGTTATGATTCTGGGTAAAACAGACTCCAGTACTCGACTTAGAGAGGAAAGTAGGAAAGTTTATTCTACTACCTACAAGAAACAGAACAGAATAAAGAGCAAAAAGGGAGCAGGATGATAAGAAATTACAACCAGCACTTTAAGATCTCCCTCCCCCATCCCTCCTTTCTTCCCGGGCCCAGCTCACTGCTCCCCATATCTCTACCTCCTTCCCCCTCAACAGCTCAGGGGGGCAGGGAATGGGGAATGTGGTCAGTCTCTCACAGATGGGCTCTGCTTCTTCTGTCTTCTCAGATGAGGATGACTCCTGGCATTCTTCCCCTGCTCTGATATGGGGTCCCTCCCCCAGGACACAGTCCTTAACAAACTTTTCTGGTGTGGGTTGCTCCCAGCAGCTGCAGCTTCTGCCGACACAGGGTCCCTCACATGGGACACAGTCCTCAGTGAATATCTCTGGTGTGGGTTTATCCCCATAGTTGCAGTTTCTGCAGATACAGGGTCCCTCCCTCAGGACACAGCCTCTTCTGGGCATAACTTTAATGAGCTTCTTTGGCATGGGTTCCTCCTCACAGTTACAGTTTCTGTGAATATGGGGTCCCTCACATGGGACATGGCCTCCTCTGGACATAGTCACTGCCCCTGGCACAGAGTCTTTAATGAAGTGAGTCACTGCCCCTGATGTGGGGTCTTTAATGAAATGCAAACAAATCTTAGCTTCACCAGTCCTCTCCACAGGACACAAGGGAGTTTCTGCTCCAGCACACCTCTTCCTCTCTTCTCTTACTGACCTTGGAGTCCATGTCGTTGCTTCTCGCTCTCTTCCCACACGTTGCACTGCTGGAAAAGAAGAAGGTACAGAAGAAGGAAGGAACAGGAGGAGTCCTCTTCTTCCAGCTTCTTAAAAAGTGATCTTGGAGGTGCCCATTTGGCTCAGCCCCAGAAGTGGGTCTGGCTCAGAGCTGGGGAGAGATTCGAGTAACTTCTTAAAGGAACCATCTTTACAAGCCTCTTCCCCCTTACCAGAAACATGTCATGTCAGACCATGACAGAAGGGTATAGGAGTCCAGGAAGGATGGACACTTTTTTAGAAGGAAATCTTAAAGGCCCAGGAGCAAGCCATCCTCCCATATTAACATTCTATGATCTGCTGCTTTGGTGGGTTTTGTAGAAAGCTGAATTCCTACATGCTAGATAATGGCCATCAGGGACATATGTCCTCTTTTTAGCTATGTGCAAGGCAAAAGCTGGTCTTTTCTAAGGATTGTTAATAGACACCAAGGTTTTGTGACTTTTGTAATTTTCTCTTAAGTTTAATTTTCTACTTTGTATTATAAGCCAGTCCTTCTGTCCGGAACATCATGTAGGCATTCGGGTACACTTGAAATGCTGCAATGCCTTTGCTTTCATTTGCCCTCCCTAAAACACTTTGTGAGTATTAGCTGACAATCCAGACTCAGACCCTTTCCTTCTCACATCATAAAAGTTGTAAGTTAAATTATGATGTCTAAGAAATTCTGCAACCAAACACATTTCAATGAAGTGATGGTTCTTTTAAACTAGTTTGATTATGGTCTCAAACAAGCCCCTATCTGTGCCATGCTTTGTCTTCAGATCATTTGGAGTGAGTAGTATGCCACCTTACAGAGTGTGAAACAGAAATGTGTATGTGCTTGTACTCCTTTTGAGGTAGATTTACTATAAATATGACCCTCATTACCTCCAGTGTACAACTTGGCTTGGCTTTTGGTGTTGCAAACGGTGCCAGTGAATGGTGCATTCCATATCCAGAGTTTTCCATCATCCAGGTCTATCTCAGGAGCTCATATTTTAGGGAATATACTTCAGCTCTGGGGCTTTTGCAGTACATTTTCAGTCTTTAGGAGTTGAATAACACTGCACTGATCTTTTGTCTCCTGGCATCTACTGAATAGTCTATAAAATGAAAACAGAAAATGCTGTGTCTGAATTGATGGACAATCAGTAGTGCACTCCTGTGTTCTGTCCTGCAGATCCAAGTTAGCAGATGAAGTCCCTTCAAGCCTGTGCACTGCAAGGGCCTGGACTTCATATCTGCATTCAGCATCTTCAGGCAACTCTCAATTTATTCACAAAATAATTAAAGAACAAATTCTTTTTGCTGTTCTGTTCAGTTATCAGCCTTTCAATTTGTTTCTTTGTTTTTAAAATGAACGAAACTTGTGTTTGCCTTATGTTTTGGAAAATATAAATTCATATTTATCCACCAGCACAGAGAATTAGCAGTCTTCTTCAACTGGAGTAGGGTTGAATTAGACAATCAATGATACAGATGGCTTACTTACAATGGAAATTAATAGGAACATTTCTCTGAATCAAATTATTTCCTCCCAAGCCTCCTCAGTCAACAAGTGACTCTTGCAATATCATTCTCTAATGACATAAACATAGCATTCACTTTTCCTTAATCTCCTACATTTCAGTCCATAACAGATACAAATGAAATGTCTTACCACTCTGACTTTGGCTGGGATAGTTAATTTTCTTCATAGTAGCTGGTACTGGGTTATGTTTTGGATTTGTGCTGAAAACAATGTTGAAAATACAAGGATATTTTAGGTATTGCTGACAGGGTCTTGCATACAGTCAGACTCTTTTATACTTCTCATACCAACATCAAGTGGGAGTATACAAGGAGTTGGGAGGGGACACAGCTGGGACAGCTGAACCCAATCGACTCCAGGGATGTCCCAGATCATATGGTGTCATGTCAGCATATGAACTTGGGGAAGAAGGAGGAAGAGAGGGACATTCTGAGTGATGACATTTGCCTTCCCATGCCCTGCTTTCCTAGGGATGGCTGAATGCCTGCCTGCAGTGAACGAGTGGCTGTGTAGTGCTTAGTTGCTGGCTGGAGTTAAACCACAACACTTGCAATGAGTTATAGCATGACTTATTTTGCTTTAGGATTTAAGATGCTCTTTCTTTGAAGTGAAGGTATAGTCTAACAAGTCAGCTTACAAAAGTGACTCCATATGTTTTAATGATATGAGTCCAGGAGTTCCAGGTTGTGTGTGTTCATTGCACCACTAAACAAATGACTTCTCCCTGTGCAAGTGGGATGCATTACAACGCCTACAATGGTGCTGCATGCAGTGCTGCTGCTGGAGATGGCCAGACAGTCATGGGACTTTTCTTATACAGGAAGGTTTCTTCTTAGAGTTCAAGGTCAGAAATATGAACTTTGCTTCTGATTTGTACTAAAGAACAGCGCTCAATGACCTGAGTATAAGTTTTCCCGTCTGTTCACTCCTTCACTCTTAGGAAATGTGACATGTCTTAACCCAATGACTTCATAGGCTGCCTGGATTCAGATGATCTCTGATTATCATACAGACTAGGTTCATTAAAGCAGGGATAATCTCACTGTTGTCATCATAACAAAGTAATTAAAAATTAGATTAATGATAACAGAACCTTCACCTGAAGGGCCAGTCTGACCTTTATTTTTTTAAACCTTGGGTTAAATATAATTGCCTATAAATGCAAGTGTAGTAGGATCTAGGCAATTTGTCTTCCTTTTTTTTTTTTGTATATTCAGAAATCACAGAAGTTCACTCACTTTTTCAACTACTTTCAGATCCATAGTGATAAAGATTATCCAGAAGGAAGTAAATCATTGTTTCCATGACAACTGAAACATACAAGACTCATACTCTTAGAGCTATAGTGGTACCAAAGTCAAGACTATTGTAAACCACTTGTTTTACAAAGTAAGGCGATATCATTTGGAATATACATTAATAACAGATGTGTGAGCATTTCTAGACTGCTTTGTTATTTTCAGTGTGCTTAAGATTTGTTACCTTAAATACTGTGTAACCACAGCATGGAAACTGCATCTGCTCTCTGACTTAAGTAAATCTCCATTTATATTTTATATCACAGAATCACAGTCTCAAGGGCTGGAAGGGACCTTGAAAGATCATCCAGTCCAACCCTCCTTCCAGAGCAGGACCATCTAGAGTAGGTCACACAGGAACTCATCCAGGTGGGTTTTGAATGTTTCCAGGGAAGGAGACTCCACAACCCACCTGGACAGCCTGTTCCAGTGCTTCCTTACCTGAACAGTGAAGAAACTCTTCCTTGTTTTCCTTTGGAACCTCTATGTTCCAGCTTTTACCTGTTGCTTCTTATCCTATCACTGGACATCACTGAGAACAGCCTGGCTCCATCCTCCTGACTCCCATCCTTTATGTATTTGTAAATATTAATGAGGTCACACTTCAGTCTCCTCTCCTCCAAGCTAAAGGGCCCCAGCTCCCTCAACCTTTCATCATAAGGGAGATGCTCCACTCCCTTCACTATCTTTGTGGCCCTGAACTGAACTTTCTCCAGCAGCTCCCTGTCCTTGAACTGAGGGGCCTAAAACTGGACACGATATTCCATCTGTGGGGATGGCAGAGTAGAGGGAGAGGAGAACCTCTCTTGACTACCTGCCCACAGCCCTTCTAATACACCTCAGGATGCCACTGGCCTTCTTGGCCACGAGGGCACATTGCTGGCTCATGTTCATCCTGTTGTCCACCAAAACCCCCAAGGTCTCTTTCCCCTGCACTACTGTCTAAGATTTAGTTCCTCAACCTGTGCTGGTACATGGGGTTGTTCTTTCCCGGATGAAGACTCTACGCTTGCCCATATTGAATGTCATTAGATTTCTCTCTGCCCAACCCTCCAGCCTGTCCAGGTCTCTCTGGATGGCAGCACAGCCTTCTGGTGTGTCAGCCACTCCCCCCAGTTTGGTACCATCAGCAAACTTGCTGACAGTGCCTCTGTTCCCTCATCAGGGTCATTAATGAATAGATTAAACACTACTGGTTCCAACACTGACCCCTGAGGGACTCCACTAGATACAGGCTTCCAATCAGACCCTGTGCCATTGATCACAACTCTCTGCCTTCTTCCTTTCAACCAGTTCACAATCCTCACTATCTGATCATCCAGCCCACACTTTCTCAATTTTGTTGTGAGGATGCTGTGGGAGACGATGTCAAATGCTTTACTGAAATCCAGATAAACCACATGCACTGCACTGCCATCATCTATCCACCTGGATATGTCTTCATAAAAGTCAAACGTGACTTCCATTTGGTAAATCCCAGTTGACTGCTCCTAATGACCCTCTTGTCCTTTACATTTTCTATTGCTTCATTTTGACATTTCTACTCATATACTAGCAACTATTCCTTATATTCTGTTTTCCTTGCACATAGTCCAAGTCCCTTGTTATATACTTGTGGACCAATTTATTGCTTAGTAAAACTCTAATCATGACTTAACTCTAATATATCACTGTTTATTGATCTTGTATTTTAAAGTGCTGACAGTTCCAATTCTTCAGCTGGGACTTGTTGCAGGAGTGTTGCTTAAGCCACAGTACTGAAACTTTTTGAATGCCAGTCAAATGTGTTTGTGCATCCTCCATCAAAATATAAATTATGAATACCTGACGAATACATCCTTACTAGTGTTCAAATAATACTTTGTCTTCTATAAGGGAGGGGTTTTTTTTCTGAGTTAGGAGAAGGGAGCCCAGTTCTCTAACATTAAAGCTGAGAAGAGTAACTAAGTTATAAAGAAGAATACAGAAAAGGTATATACAAGATATTGAAATTAACTTTCAAGAAAAATCTCAATTAAAGTAAGAGAATCTAAATATTTTTGTTCATAGGAGACTGATGGGGGACTTTATCAATAATTACAAGTATTTGAAAGGTCTGTCTCAAGAGGATGGGGTAACACTTTTTGTCTGTAGTGTTGTGATAAGACAAGGGGTAATGGACAAAAGCTGAAACACAAAAAGTTCCACTTAAACTTAAGGAAAAACTTCTTTCCTGTGAGGGTGAGGGAGCCCTGGCACATGCTGCCCAGAGAGGGTGTGGAGTCTCCTTCTCTGGAGGTTTTCAAAACCTACCTGAATACGTTCCTGTGTGACCTGATCTAGGTGGACCTACTTCTGCAGAGGGGTTGGATGGTATGATCTTTAAAGGTCCCTTCCAACCCCTACCATTCTGTGATTCTGTGATAAATACAAGGGAGATCTATTAATATAATTACTTCCAGATTCCTTTCAAGGACAAAAAAGCCCACTGCTTTACATGTTTACTTTGTTATATAGTCAAAGGAAGATTTGATGCTGATGACCTTGTAGGGCAAAGAAAACAGGTTTATGTCATGTAATCATAAGATAAAATTCTACTGCTTAAAGTCATTGGAAAGATAAATTCTACTACCAAACAAATCTGGAGAATATATTAAAAGTTATATGTCTAAAGGAAAAATTCCATGTGATGCACCCAGAGATCTGTTACCTGCGTTTTGCAAGCTGACAAATGGAACCTGTTGCAAAACCAAGATGATGATGAGATGAAAGGAAAAATGGTCAATGGTTAAGAACAACCAATTCTGATCATAATTTGAACATAAGAAGCTGGCAACTGGAAAGTTTAGATAACTTCATCAGATATTTTTTTGTAGTGAGTGGAAAAGCCACTGTTGTCTCCAATGCAGAAAGAACTGTCATAATGAGTTGGGAATGTATCATTTCTTCATTCATTTTCTTTAAAAAAAAGTCTTCTGGTATCCACACATGAGTGATACACCTGTTTTTCCAAACTCAGATAATTTTATTCATAGCCATCTTACAGCTAAAAACTGAATCAGAGAAAAAGAAGCTTTTACCTACTTGCTTTGTCTATGGCCCCTCTTGGCCACATAGGTGTTTCTGTTGTACTGAAATGTGGTAAAGTGCTTCCCAGATAGACTGCAGAATAGGCAGAGGTGAAAAGAGAGGTTTTTACTTATAAATTTCAGGTGAGTATGATCTAAGGAACTGATGTGTTTCCCTAATTCTTGATTTATCGAAAGTACAAAGGCTTCTGGTACTAAGACAAAGATTTTTTTTAGTTGGTAGGTGAATGTTACAGCTTAGACAGGAAACCAAGATCTGATTCTTTAGTACATAAATTGAAAGAGGAAGAATCTGAAGAAAAACTTACTGACTTTTTGCAGCAACTTCTTTTAGTTTTATTTTGGCATTTCTTTTTCAGCTTTGAAGATTAACCCAAGAGAGATCAGTTACTCTTTTCCTAGACAAAGTAGATTAGTGACACTATGAAAAATTGCTTTAATCCAGACATATTATTTGGATAGGACACAGTTTGGAGAACTGAAAACTGATGCCTGTACAATTATCCCATAAAGAAGAGGATGCAAGTACCAACTACATGTAACCGTCTCTGTAGTTTGTGCCTAAACTGCAAATGCAGTAATAATCATAGGGAAAAAAACCTCTCACAATATAAAGAGCAATATTAATGATGAATATTAGACAAAGTAAACAGCTCTTGAATCAAGTTTTCTAGCCATTTCACAAATACAAGGGACCACTTTAAATTCAGTGGTGTTTTCATAACATAATTTTAAATATTACATCACTGTTTAAAAATCTCCTTGCTATGATTTCTGATGGATGTTACAATGGGTGAAAATTATAGACTTGAGATCCAATTTGTAGTAAACTGAGTCTTATGCATATCTAAACCTATCTTCTACTTAGAATTTCATTATCTGCACTTTCTTTCTTCCTTAATCTATCTCTGCACTATCTGGGTTTGGTGGGGTTGTTGTAGGTTCGGTTTTGTTTCTTTATGTATTTGTTTTCTGCCTCTAAATAATTATAAGAGAATAGAGACTGAAACAGACAATATTTAGACAAGAATCAGTTCATTAAAAGCTTACCCCTGTATGACTGCTTGTTTTATTGTGTCCTGTTGTGAAATGTATTAGTCAACAGCTTCTTTTATGAAAGAGTAGACTTCAAAATTGACTTCTACATCTGTAGGAGAATAAAGCCCAGAGGAGAATCTACAGAGAAATACCTGAATTCCTTTTAAAATTTTTCTTTCGATGTCATTTTGGCTAGATTTCTTCACTCCCACAACAAACTTTACATCTCAGCCCACCTAACCACCATGGCCCATTGCTGCATGCATTTCCTATAGGCTGTTGCATTCAGAATTCTTAGTTTTATTTCCTTTCTAGCATTCTCTTTCTGTTGTTTTAATTGATTTCTGTTTATTTTGCCAATCTCTCAGGAATTTCTTTTTGTCCTTTGTCTTTGTAGCATCTTTCAGTTTGGCAAAACCTTCAAAATGCAATTTGATGCCTGGACATGTTCCTGTGTGACCTGATCTAGATGGACCTGCTTCTGCAGGAGGGTTGGACTAGATAATCTCTAAAGGTTCCTTCCAATCCTTACCATTCTATGATTCTATGATGTCCTTTTGCTTTTGCATCAAATCAAATAAACTTATTCGCATCCGAACTAGTACTGCCTAATGTGACTAATAATGCCTGCTGTGAAACTTTATGAGCATGGCATTATTTGCTAGTGCTCACTGTAAAGATCACATTCTACAGACATTTGCACTCAGTTTGTGAAGATATTCTTGATCCCTTTCGAAGTGTTCATCTTGTATCAGATCACGTTTTCTATGACAGTGATGTGTTGTATGCATAAAGAGGCAATAAGTACTTTCAGTTTTTCATCATATAGATTGATTTGGAATAGATTGGAATCTTTATTTCCAAATAGTTGACTGAGTACAGCTTCCTGTAAAACTGTTGAACTCAGGCAAGATGAAATATAAAAAAATGAAGTGACATAAATAAAACATCAGCAGTGAAGCAATCCAGAAAGAAATTTGCATTCAATATCTACACAGCTGTCTTCTATTCAGAGAGAAAGGGGAGGAGAGGAAGAACGGTTTAAGACAGAAGCATTTTGAGATAAATGGTTCTCCTGTTTACTGCAAATGCCATTAATATTAACTGAAATATGTAAAAATGCCTGTAGTCTGTTTTATTTCATTTCATATACCTGTGGTTGCGACTAAGAGAGCTCTAAGTTAGCCATCTGTTTTGTTAGTTGAAACCACAGTCTGAATTTATAAATGCAAATATTTATTGTTTCTGCATAAATACCTCATATTTTAAACAAGGGATGCATTCAAGATCACAACATACTCGAAGCTATTCAGTAAACAGAAAAGAAATATCATCTTCACTGTGATACTCTTCTTTGTCACATTACTTGTTGATTTTTATTCAGTATGGCTCTTGAAGTATTCCTACACCCACCTTAAGAGGTATTCTCCCCAGGAGCCTTCTCAGACCTTCTTGGTACGCATTAAGCCACCAGCTGTGCTCAAAATAGAATGCCATTCTTGCTTTGGAGAGCCTTCACAATCATCATTATGCTTGATCTTTCTCACCTAAGAAAGATGGTGGCTACAGAGACAACCTGCTGAAATAGAGGTGCTATTGCAAGCTGTAATGCAAGTTTGCACATATTTCTGCAGCAGGCCAATATCTGTTCAAAGGGATTAGGAGCTTAATGCATCCTCAGTGTGATATATGTCTATATGAAGGAAAAGATGGTTATCAGGGAGAGTCAACGTGGATTCACCAGTCTTCACCAATCTCCTACTTGACCAACCTGATAGCCTTCTATGAGTGCATAACAGGCTGGCTAGATGAGGGGAGAGCAGTGGATGTCATCTACCTCGACTTCAGCAAGGCTTTTGACACTGTCTCCCATAACATCCTCATCAGAAAGCTCAGGTAGTGTGGCTTGGGTGAGTGGACAGTGAGGTGGATGGAGAGCTGGCTGAATGATAGAGCCCAGAGAGTGGTGACCAACGGCACAGAATCGAGTTGGAGGCCTGTGGCCAGTGGAGTTCCACAGGAATCGGTTCTGCGGCCAGTCTTGTTCAACATCTTCATCAACGACCTGGATGAGGGGACAGAGTGTACCCTCAGCAAGTTCCCTGATGACACCAAACTGGGAGGACTGGCTGATTCACCAGAGGCTGTGCTGCCATTCAGTGGGATCTCGACTGGCTTGAGAGTTGGGCAGAGAGGAACCTCATGAGGTTCAACAAGGACAAGTGCAGAGTCCTGCATCTGGGAAAGAACAACCACATGCACCAGGACAAGTTGAGGGTAGAACTGCTGAAGAGCAGCTCTGCAGAGAGTGATCTGGGAGTGCTAGTTGATAATAAGCTAACCATGAGCCAGCAATGTGCCTTCATGGCCAAGAAGGCCAACGGCAGCCTGGGATGCATCAAGAAGAGTGTGGCCAGCAGGTTCTTCTCCCCCTCTACTCTGCCTTAGTAAGGCCTCATCTGGAGTACTGTGTCCAGTTCTGGGCTCCTCAGCTCAAGAGGGACAGGGAAGTGCTGGAGAGAGTCCAGCGCAGGGCCACAAAGATGATCAGGGGACTGGAACATCTTTCATATGAGGAAAGGCTGTGGGAACTGGGGCTATTTAGTCTGGAGGAGAGGAGATTTAGGGGAGATCTTATTAACATTTATAAATATCTAAAGGGTGGGTGTCAGGAGGTTGGGGCATCCCTTTTTTCTAGGGTATGTAGCCACAGGACAAGGGGTAATGGGATGAAGCCGGAACACAAAAAGTTCCACTTAAACATAAGAAAAAACTATTTCACTGTTGAGGTGAGGGAGCCCTGGCACAGGCTGCCCAGAGGGGTTGTGGAGTCTCCTTCCTTGGAGATCTTCAAGACCTGTCTGGACATGTTCCTTTGCTACCTGATCTAGGTGACCCTGCTTCTGCAGGGGGGTTGGACTAGATGATCTCTAAAGGTCCCTTCTAACCCCTACCATTCTGTGATTCTATGATTCTATGATATGGGTATTAACTGATGAATTCTTATTTGGAGGAAACTTGTATATTTGATTTTCAAAGAGTTCTGCCATGTATAGTAAGAATCTGTAGCCATTTCCAGTGTCTGAGCTACTCTTAGAATCAGCAGCTCTCAGTCATGTAGAGAAGTTAGGGTGGTTTCATTTTGTCTTTTGCTGTTGATGTTCCCTGCCTCAAAAATGAAAGTTTTTTAAATGGCACACTTTCTTGTTTCTTTAAAAAAACCCCAACAACCTAACAAACAACCCCCACATAACAAAAAGAAACAACCTTATCTGGTTTGACAACAACCACCTCATTTACTTTGTCAGGTCTAAGCTGAAAGACTTTATAACCAAAGGCATATCACCCTCTGAGCACAATTCCAAAAATCATACCATTTCCCAGATGTGTCTGAAGAAAACAAGACAGGTGTCTGGAACCATTTCTTCCCAGTAAGCACAGAAAACAACATTAACATTAGATTTAGTGCACACATTATTCCACGTAATCAACAAGATGACTTGAATGTTGGCTCTGAAAAGCAAAAGGCTGGGTAGAAAAATAGATGTACATCGAGAACCCAATGTTTCAGCCCTTATTTGTGTGAACAGACTTTAAAATACTTTGCAACTCTTTGGAAATAAGTTTGTAATTTTCCTATTCAGTATTCTCCAAAGGATCCCTAGCTAACATAAAATAACTTATTGTCATGCAGCTATAACCAATGCATTTAACATTACCTGTCCCTAAGGGTCCTATTAATGAATGGCTTCCTGATGATAGGATTTATTCTTATGGAAGTATGACTTCAATTACACCCTTTGGAACACTTTAGTAAAATTAGAGTAATACTGTGAAGTCAATGTTGATGTTCTAAACCCAAATTGTGTAAACATAATATAATGGCAAGGGGATTGGAACTAGATGATCTGTAAGGTTCCTTCCAACCCAAACTACCCTATGATTCTATGATTAATACCTTAGTACCTCTTATATAAATATCTATACCATAAGCCTGTATATTTGTATATTATATATGCTTATACATTACTACATTAGAATAGGGAGAAAGGCAAAGAACTAAAACTTGTTAAGAACAAAAGTGTTAAGATGTCAGTCATGAAAGACCAAGTTTCAGAGGTAAATTGTCTTAGCTTCAATAGAGCTGGGAGAACAGACACTTTCTGAATGCACAGCTTCTGCCCTGTGACCATAATTCAAGTTATGATGGTTTCCATATTAAATATCAAAGTCTGGTTAATAACTGAGCTTCATTCTGTAGATGAACAAATAAAAGCAAATTAATGCTGCTAAATGCTACTAAAGAGAAAAGGAATTGACAGCCTAATTTTTTCTGGTTGCCATTGGGATTTTACATTCAGGACTTGCAGTTTTCAGTCTGATAATTTATCTGATGGTAAGAACTGACATCAAAAGGCTTGAGGAAGTATGGCTAAGTAAAACAGGCCTGTTTTCAGCAGAACTAAATCAGCTAAGCAGATACCCCTCCTTTAATGGATCAGTTGCTATGAGTCCAGATGCTGAAGAAAAAGGCACTTATTTTTACAATTCATGCTGACTTTTCATCTGGTTCCAAACATTTTGGGATCTCTCTACTCTTACCATACAAATTATAAGGAAAAAAAGAGTATTCTGCCATAATACACTGATATATATTTGCTATCTGTGCCAATAAGAGAGCACAAGAGAAGAGTAGACAGACTTTCTAGCCTTGCCATATATCCATAAGAGTTTCAATACCTTTTTTTTTTAGACTTAAAGCTTCTTTCCCCAATATATTAAAGTTTAAATTCTGAATAAGCCAAAGAAACATTTTCAGCTATTATTTTTTAACCATAAACTTTGAGGGGTTTGAATTTCATATTCAAGTATGATGCTGATCTTGCCCTCTAGAGTTATTAATAACTGCAGAATGTTCTTTTACATTTTTTGTACAGATATCTGCCTTCTGCTGGAGATATTGTTTATATAATGAGCTCAAACTCAATCAGAATCTTGTGAATAGCATAAGGCACATTTTATTTGATGTATTGACATTTCACATTTATTATCTTTTGTGAAATTTCTTTCTCACAACAGTGAAATCTCTTTTGAATGTTAAATGTTTTTGTTTTGGGTTTTTTTTTTTAGGCTACATTTTCTGGTTTTAGGCAGGCTACTGTTTGAGATGGCATGACATGAAGCCATTAACTGTGTCTATGTTTTCAGCACTTTGGAATGGTCTCCAAGAACTTTGTGTAGCTCTGCATTCATATGTTACAACAATATTAATCTTTCAAATAGATCTGGATGACTGCCAACAGATGTTTATCTAACTCTTTTTTTTTTAACATCTTAGTGGAGTATATTCCATAAAAACAATTCCAATGTTTCATCTGTCTTAGAGACAGAACATTTTTCTAATATGTATTGTGTCTTGCTGAAAAAGTGATCCAAATATTTTTTGTTCTCCTCTACTGAATAAATAGAATAATTTATCATTGTCCCTCTTATACTGAAAGATAGATGACACTTTTGCTTCTTCAAGCCCCAGATGATTACCTGTTAACCTTTTAATTAAATGAAATATGTCATGTGGATGAAAGATAGAAAGAAAGCAAGGAGGGCTATAGCTTGCTAAAACTTGGAGAAGACTTTCCAAATAGAATATGTTCATATGAAAAGTTCAAAGTATAATTAAATTAAAATGGTGCTCTGAGAGCCCAGAAACTGAGGAAAAATGAAGACATTCTGTTTCTTCACAGTAATTTTCATCCAAGCTAATGCTTGTAGCGAAGGTTTCTACATCTTTACCTGTTTGAGGAGACATTTATTCTTTATGTTGTGATTATACTCTTATGTATTCAGAAATACAGAATAGAAATCTAGCCGGTTAGAACTGCTGAAAATGTCTGAGTAATTAAGGAAGAACATTGTGCCTGTCATAGATGGAATCTTGTACAGAACATCAAACTGTGAAATCCAGGTGGATTAGACTCCTGGAGAGAAATTGAAGTACTCCAGAAAACAGGACTTGGTCTGATCAAAAAACCTAAACTTTCACTCTCTAGGGGACTTCTGGAAAAAGAAGTCAGTTCGTTCAGTTCTTGGAATGCACTAGGAAGCTGGGTTTTTTTTCAGTAGGGAAACTTAAAATAGTAAATAGGGGTTTTACCAAATATATTTCTAATAAAAGAGCAATGAATGAATAATGGAAAGATTAAGAGAGTCAGTGAAATGACATTTGACAACTCTTAGACTATAAAGAAGGAAAAATAAAAAGAGACAAAACAACGAAGTGCAAGAGAGCAGACTTCAGAATTGACTAATTAGGGCTTATGAGAGGCTAGTCCACCCAAAAGGCATTAAAGAGAAGTGTTAATTCCTTAAAAGAGGTATACTGAGGAAGCTGAACTTCTATACTAAAGGAAGCTGAAGTTCTCCATTACCGTCAGATATTATCCTTTTGACACGTCTCTTGTTCACAAAACTCTATGATTAAGCTGACTACAATGTATCATCTCACACACTGTGCCAAAATGACCTTTATTCTCCCGTGAGTCTTGCTTTTTACACATGCTGTAGAGATCTGACTTTGTATATTCTTACTTAAACGAATACATGATCAACTCTTTCAGTGACCTTCAGGTTCATGGGGTTTATTTTGTGCAATAATTCTCTCTGTTAGCCAAAACCTGTGGTAACTGGTCATTGTATTTGCTACAGCCCACGTAACTGTTGAGACAGAGGGGCTCTGTGTGATTTTGTGAGGAGACAGGCTAAAATTCCTAGTGGTTAGGTTAGCAAACTGGGAAAGGAGAAGTCTAGGGTCTTATCTCTACTCAAAAGAAGTTGTACATATTTTACATTAAAGAGCTACTGGAAGAAAAAAGCATCAACATTAATTATCTTCATAGAAATAATCAGAGCCCAATGTTTATACTGTGGGTTAACACTCCCTGCTTGGGCTTCTCAGCAGTTCTGAGCTTGGTTTAACTAGTCTCTTACCTGATCCTGAGAAATCTCAGTCATTCCTGGAACTGCAAAGGGAATTGAGGTTCCCAAAGACTACCAGGGGTTTCACCAGCTACCTTGGGCAGAATTTGTAGCCCCTAACCCAATCTTACACCTGCATTTTTCATCAAAGCATCCAGCTTTGTCAGAGTGCTTAGTCAATTGTTTGAGACGGTGTTCAGAGCTTGAGTCAGTGCATGTGAGAGAGAGAAAGGGGATAAAAAAGAAATGGAATGTTTACATTTTTTAGTGTTGAAGATACTGATCTCTTGGGGTTTTCCACTTGGAGCAGATGCCACATATTCATCTAGGATGAAATAGTTCTCTTAATTTTGGACCTAACATCTGCTCCTTCTTGACTGAAGACCTGTTAACTGACTAGACAACAGCATTCTTGCTGTGTGAGACAGAAGATAAAGCCGTCCTTTACTTGCACTACAGGGAAGCTTTTTCCCCCTGCTTCTTGCAAATATTATACTTGCAATGGATTGGACTCTTCTTTATTTAAAAGCAAAATCTTCTTTTCCAAGCCAAAGAGTATGGCAGTGACATGCACATTATTCATAAGCTTTCAGCATTTATATTACTGTAGATATTGCCCCAGAAGTTTAAGAAAAACAGAATACTAGTTTAAAAGATTGAAACGGGAAGCAATTTTTAGAGTCCTTTAAAGTCATGCCCTGAATTTTATGTCCTAAGAAAGTAAAATTGATCAGATCTGAGACTTTTTAATCTAAAGATCTTATGACTAGAAGGGAATACAGTTTTAAAGAATGAAGGTAAAGCACTTCTGAATAGTTACGATTCAGGCATGGTAAGGAAATGCAGTTAATTTGAGAGAATTTATGACACTTCCTATGACATTAATAAATCTGGCTGGCAGTTTTTTATTTTTTGGCAGGAATAGTAATAGTTGTAATTCAGGTTTATAATACAGAAATGTGTTTTAGAGAAATAGAAAAGAGACTGTAAATTGCTGTGAGTGAATATTGGTGTATATGGATTAGGAAGCATAAATTGGACAGTTCTGGCTTTGTAATGAGATGCCAAGCCACTCCTTTAAGGGATTTTTCCTACACTCTTCCCTTTAGATAGCATGTCAGCTGCACAACATCAAAAAAACCTTGGAGCTGTCAGCTTTATACAATAACTTTCATTCGCCTCCCCAGTTCCTGCACCCCCGACTTTCAACACAGTCCTGCAAAGGAAGAGATCTTAAGGACAAAAAAAAATGCTGGAGAATTAATGGCAAAGACCTTATGTCAAACAGGTGAGAACTGTTGTTTCAGCACAAGAAAAAAAAAACCCATCATTGCAACACAGAAGTCGATGAGAAAGAGCACAGCAGGTTGCCTGTAATCATGGTTACAACATCAGCTCCATGTAAGAGAGGGATCAGATGCCTGTGGAGCAAACAGCAAGTTGTTTAAACTGAAGTTACAGGCAATGGAAAAGAGAGGAATGGCTGTAAATAGACCAGCTGCTTCTTTTAAGAGCTTGTTTTGTGAGGCAGCACTGCCATTTAACCCACTTCACAGAGCAGAAGGGGTTTAAGTAAAGGCAGGATCCTCGCTGAGTGCAGTCCCACTCACCACTACCCTCCTTTGGTTGGATCAGATGTGACATTACTAATACTTGCAACTGGGTTGTGGTTTCTTGACATGTGTCTATTCAGACTGAGACTGAATCATAAGCAGTGGAGAATTATCCCCTCCAACACTCACAGAGAGCCACTGAGCTCTGAACTGGCTCCTAGCATTCAGTCCCTGCTGATGGCATGTATTGGGTCTGAGGTGGTGGTGATTTTCCACAGCAGCCCTTGTAGTACTGTGCCTCCTGTTGGTAGCTAAAAATGTGTATTAATAGCACATCAGTGTTTTGGCTACTGCTCATACAGCATCAAGGCTGTCCCTCCAGCATTCCTTCCCAACCTTCACCAGTAGCTGTGTATGGGAAGGATCCTGCCATGGGCCACAGCTAGGACAGCTGACCCAGGCTGACCAAGGAGATATTCCACACCATATCACGTCAGATCAACAATATAAACTCGGGGAGAGGAGCAGGAAGGGGGAGGCATTTGTGGTCCACATCTGCTTTCCAAAGTAACCGTTATGTGTATGGAAGCCCTGCTTCTCGGGAAGTGGCCAGACACCACTGCTGATGGGAAGTAGAGAGTAACATCTCTGTCTGCTTCGCTTCTCACACCTGAGGTTTTACTGTTTATTAAACTGCTTTTATCTCAACCCATGAGGCTTACATCTTATTTTTTCCCCTCCTTGGCTTGCTGAGGAGAGAAATAATGGAACAGCATGGTGAACACCTGGCATCCAGCCCTGGTAAAACCTCCACATGGCACTACCTGTACCTCCAGTCAACACCTGGGCTGCTTCACCTTTTCTCCATTACCACCTCCCTGCTTCTTAGGGCACCACAGGTTTTCAGTTTCCTACTTCAGGGCAGGCACACAGTAATAAGTACCAGATACGTGCCAAGACATATATGCCTGGTTGTCTAGATGGGGATGCTTTCCATTCGACTTACCTCTGTCCAAGCTAAGTGCTTCCAAAAGCATGTGGCTATTTTCAGCACCTAATTGGAGTTCCAGTTTAACACATCTTGAATAGGTCTGATGCTCAAGGGTTACTGAAAAATAAAAGGTGACTTGACTTCCTGCAACTACTTTTCCTGCAAATTGAGTGCTCATTAAATGGGCCTCCAAAATCACTAGGTATTTTTGGAAATGTTTAGTGTGGACTTACGAATTCTCAAGCATGTTTAACTCCCAGTGATGGAGGTGTTGTCTTGTCCATCTCTCTAGCTTAAGTTTTATATGATATGATTGACAGCCTTTAGCTATATTAAAACAAACTGTCATCCAGAAAGAAAGTTCTCTTTTCTCTGAGCCAAATTTTGAAGCTACTTACAGCAGTGCATTTTCTGATTCACTCCAGCTGCTGTTGAGTTATACCCTTGGTTAGACTCAATTTTCATAAACACCTCCAAGAATAGTAAATTATTCATTATCAAGACCTTTTCATTAACCACTGACATAATATCAGCTCCTCTCTCTGCTCTGATGAGAAAAAAATAGGAGTCTATTACACCAGGTGTAAGAAAATAATAGATGTTTGGTACCAAAATTCTATTTAATTCTAGAAATACTAAGCATCAATCATATACTACAGTTAGAAACTTTAGCTCAGGAATTAGGACTATATGTTCAGCTGTAATGATTTAGAGTTTCCCTCACAAACAAATAAACCAGAACAAAGTATGTCTATATTCTCTATATAAACTGTTGAAAATTAGGAATAATCTGCTAAAATCAGTAGAGTTGCTTTTTACCGAATTATTCCACAAAATATACTGCCTGGGTAATCAAGGTGGAAGTGTGTAACTGTGCTCAGCACAGAACATGATATTCATGAGTAAGAGGCTGATTTATCAGATCAAGAGAAGAAGCTGAGAAAAAAACCCCCAATCCTCATTGTTTCAAATGTATTCAAAATATTCTGGCTTTTCCTCTTTTGAACAAAAAAAAAAACCCAAACCAAGCAATCGAGAAAAAACTTAGAGAATGTCTTAATTTTTACACTTTCTAATATACTTAAAGCAATAAAACCAAGCTGCATATAAAAATACATGTGCTTTCAAATTGAAAAGTCAAACTGTTTCCACTGAAATATGTAAAACCAATGTGTTTTTTAAAAACATAAATAGACTTTATTTTTGGCAGAATTCACTGCCCAACTTGAATAGAGCTCTTATTCATTCTCTGTGATTCTAAAACTGTCCTCACCAGCAAATATACTATTCTGAATAAAAAACCCCAACATTCTCCACTCCTGTTCCCCTGTTGCAGATGCAAGAAGTTTTTATTGACATAATCTTAATAATGTAAATGTAAATTCCATATTTCTGTCAAAATTCATGACTGTAGCCTATAGTCTGGTGGCCCCCTTGGATTATGGGCCTTTTCTAATGATCTAATCTGATTCATACCAGATGATGGTTAACAACTTGGGGCATAACATCATCAGAACTCCCTTGGGACTTTGTAAATTGTAAGACAGATGAAAAAGGCTACTTGTAGATTGTGTTTAGAACTCCTAAATTATTTTCAGGAAATGGCATTTAAAAACCCTTGAAGTCGTGATGTCTCTTCCGTGCTTGCCTTTACACAGAAACGTAAGTAATTACTACTTTACAAATGTGTACCTTCTATGGAATCTCCCATTAAAATGTCCCTTGTGCATTTTCAATACTTATCTCTGCACTCTAGTTATTCTTTCTTTCAGCAAAAGCTGTTTTTCCCTTGAACAGAGTATTCACAGTGTGGGGAAAGAAAAATCTTTAAAAATGTACCTGTGAACTATGGGCCTACTTAATGGAAAAAACCCACAACCCGTTGCATAGACCAGTCAAGTGTTTGGAAGCTTTGATAAACTTTGGAGTCTCAAAGAACGGTGAGAAAGATTAACTGTCCATGTGTTACTCTACATTTCTCTGATTAATCTTTCCATTTTATTATCAATTAAAATAACTCACTGAAACCACAAATCCAAACTCCTAAAATAACAAAGTAGGAATCTTGGATCCACATTGATCCAGAAGTTTTAGCTACATTCACTTCATTTGATGTTTTCATAGAATTATAGAACCATAGAATCATTTAAGTTGGAAAAGACCTGTAAGACCATCAAGTCCAACCACTAACCTCACACTGCCAAGCCCATCACCAAACCATGACCTTCAGCAATTCATCTATACATCTTCTAAGTACCTACAGGGATGGTGACTCCACCATGTCCCTGGGCAGCCTGTTCCAATGCTTAACAAACCTCTTGCTGAAAATGTTTTTCCTAATCTCCAACCTAAACCTCTCCTGGCACAACTTGAGCCCATTTCCTCATGTTCTATTGTTCATTACTGGAGAGAAGAGACTGATCCCCACCTTGCTATAATCTCCTTTCAAGTAGCTGCAGAGTGATTATGTCACCCCTCACTCTCTAGGCTAAACATCTCCAGCTCCCTCAGCTGCTCCTCATCAGACTTGTGCACCAAATCCTTCATCAGCTTTGTTGCCCATCTGTGGACACTTTCCAGTACCAAAATATCCATCTTGTAGTGAGAGGCCCAGAACTGAACATGGTATTTAAGGTGAGGTAATCACTTTCTTGGTCCTGCTTGCCACTCTATTTCTGATACAAGCCAGGTTGCCATTGGCCTTCTTGGCCATCTGGGCACACTGCTGGCTCATATTCAACCGGCTGTCAACTAACACTTCCATTTCCTTTTTCAATGAACAGCTTTCCAGCCACTGCCCCAAACCTGTAGCATTACTTGGGGTTGATGTGGACCAAGTGCAGAATCCAGCACTTGGCCTTGAACCTCATGCAATTGGCCTTGGCCCATTACTCCAGCCTGTCCAGGAAGAGTCTTCCTGCCCTCAAGCAGGTCTACTTACCTGCCCAGCTTGGTGTCATCTGCAAACTTACTGAGAGTGCACTCAATCCCCTCATCCAGATCACTGATAAATCTGTTAAATAAAACAGGTCCCAACACTAAGCCCCAAAGAATACTGTGGCTAAGACAGTCTCCCACTATCACATCCCTCATCAGATCATCTATGTTAACAAACACCAGGTCGTGCACCTTTGCTCGTTGGCTCTTTCACCACCTGCATGAGGAAGTTATCTTCCACACGCTCCAGGAAACTCCTGGACTGGCTCCTCTCTGCTGTGTTGTATTCCCAGCAGACATTTGGTAGGTAGAAGTCCCCCTTGGGAATGAGGGATAGCAATCCTGAGTCTTTTCCTGCCTGCCTGAAGAACCTCCATCTACCTCCTCATCCTGGCTGGGCAGTCTATAGCAGAATCCCATTATGACATCTGCCTTCTTGTCTTTCATCCTGATTTTTAGCCATCAACACTCAACCTGATCCTCACCATCACCGACTTTTGTATAGTCAAGACACTCCCTAACACAGAGGGCTACCCCTCCACCTCTCCTGCCCTGCCTGTCCCTTCTGAAGAGTCTGTAGCCATGCAGTGCAGCACTCCAGTCGTGTGACTCATCCCACCACTGCTGTATTAGCGATGATGTCACACTTCCCTTGCTGCCTGATGGCTGCCAGCTCTTCCCATTGTTGCTCATGCTGCATGCATCAGTGTAGATGCACATCACATGGGATACAGATCTGGCCACTTTTTTGGGGGAAGGTGTCCTGACCCCCACATGACCATTTTTAGGCATTTCTGTGGCATCCAACACATCAACCCTTGCCTCGCTGCTGCCATAAAGACCTCCATCTCCTGCCTCTACCAAGGTGGCAGATTCAAGGATGTTGGCAGCAGACCATCCCTCAGATACCAGCATACTGCCCTCAGACTTATCTCTGTCAAATCTGTTTTTTTCCCTTTGCCCCTTCAAATCTAGTTTAAAGCCCTCCCAATGAACACTACTAATTCTTGACCCAGTATCCTTTTCCTTTTTGTGACAAGTGTATCCCGTCTCTTTGAAGGAGCCCCAGTGCCCTGTAAATTTTGTAGTGGCAGATAGAAACATATAGATAGCACAGCAGTATTTTGGATACTGCTCACACAGCATCAAATGTCTCTCCAACATTTCCCCCACACCATCACCAGTAGACTGGGTTGGGCAAGATCCTGGGAGTCAACATATCCAGGACAGCTGACTCAAACTGAACAGAAGGATATTCCATATCATTTAATGTCAGCTCAGCAATAAAAGCACACAAAGAAGAAGAGGAAGGGTGGCATTTGTTATGTTTGTCTTCTAGAGCAACTGTTGTGTGTACTGTTTCTTTATTAAACTACCTTTATCTCTATCCACAAGGGTCTTTTCAGATTATTTTCTCCCTTCCCTGTCCTACTGGGGAGGGGAGTGATAGATGGTGGGCACCTGGCATCCAGCCTGGGTCAGTTCAACACAGTGATATATTTCTTTGCAAAATAAATGGCTGCAGTAAGTACCAATATCCTCTTGGAAAGTCTTTTGAAGTATTTTCCAATTCTCAACATAGACCAAAAGTTACAAAAGGTTTATAATAACCTGAAATCCAGTTTAGCCAAGGAGACTTCAAAACATACATTCATTAATACTGTGGCAAGAGTAGAGCTTACTAGATGAAGGAAACACAGAAGGTTAATGAAATCTCTTAAATATTGGTGAAACATTCCACTCTTTATAGGAGTGTCAGACTTTGAATATTATTGTAAGACCAGCTTTGTACTGTGAAGTTTAAACAAAGATTGCAATAAAATTTTTATTATTTTACAGACTGACAGACTGCTGCAAATAATTTCTGTTGATTAAGTCTATATTCTTTGACATATGTACCAGAAATCCTTTATGTGTTCAAGAGGCTCCCAAAATGTTATTTCTGGCTTGAAATTGAGATTAAAAATGTCACTCAACAGCAGCAACAACAGAAGTTATTACATAGTCTGGATGGTACAAATGATTGCTTATGGAATACAGCACACAAACCCTCACAGTGGGATCACTGCATTATATGTGATAGAAATGAAAAACAGCTCTGCTGTTGTTCAGTAGCTATTCTTTTGGAAAGACTTATCTGTTTATGATGTGGAAAATTGCCAATTAGAAATACCAGTAATAGTGAGTAGATATCTTTGAAAGATTTATTCCACACACTTTTACAGAACTTAAACAGAACTTTTACTTACTCAAAAGTAGCCTTTTATGCTGTAGTGGTGCAAGCAATATTCATTCAAAGATGTAGAGAATCTAGGTAATGCACGTGGAGAGACATACACAAGCAATGTAGCACAATCAACAGAGTTGACTCAAAGCCACCCTTCCTTTGCTAGCTATTTCCTTATATGCTGTTTCTGCCCATGTGATCACCCAGGGCCCAATTGATTACCTTGCAGCACTTGTTTCTGGTAATTGGGAGTAGCTTGCTAGCTGCATTAACTTGTCCCTACCATCTTTATTCAAGCTGGCTGGTCCAAGCCACATTTGTGCCTAAACTTTTACACAAAAGAGAAACAGAATTTTCTTCTCTACAGAAAATACTACTCTGCTCAACAGCAAGAGAGCAGATACGATCATTGGTCGCTCAGATGGTAAGTTCAGGACTGAACAACACAACTGTCACCTTCTTGGCCCTTCTATCAGGAAGAACAAATTAGTTGATGATCTTTTTGTTTGTCTTTGTTTTTCCCAGTAATGACAGTGTTCAGAAAGAGAGGCACATTTCTAAGGTTGATTGAATATGATTTATTGCTACTGCAATGTGATAGATCCAACACGTAAACAACAAGGCTGAAACGAAAGTTCTGCAGGACTGTTTTTGATCACTAAACTCAGTGTAAGGATAAAAGGGAGAAATAAGAGAGGTAGATTAGAAAACATATTGCTCTGAAGGTTTATTTCAGTATTCATCCAAGGCCTTACTCAAAAAACATTTTAAAAGTCACTATAAGTTTATGTATGTTCTTGCCCATTTTATTGACTTTTCAGTGGATTAAACGGTTACTGAAGAAACCCTCCAAAAGTGAGCCAAGTAGTGTTTTAGACATAATTATGCTCTACGATGCTTGAACCATCAGGGAAAGATCCTCACCTTCATACTTGTGTTTTCAGTTTTGTAATCCTCCTTTGCTAACACTTTATGCCTGAAGTACAGAAAGTTACTCACTGAGATGCCATATTAACAACCCATCTGCAAGGAAGATCAGTCTGTGGGGCCAGGAAAGTGCTTTCCCACAGTGACAATGGACCATTTTGCTTTCTATTGGGATTCAGCTAACCAATATTGGGTCTTTGAATCCCTCCATGTCTAAGCATTTGGTATTACTGTGGATGCTCTAAAGCTTCTGAGCCGCAGACAGGGCTGGCAACTATGATGTTAAATGCATAGGAAACTAATGTATTTCTGGGAATGTGACAGAAAATCACATGGCATAACAGAGGGCTTCTAAAATGGAAGCAGAATCTAATATTTTAGCATCTAAGTCATTTTCTGGCTGTCTGTCTACTCATCCTGAACTACTTTGTTTCATCTACAAGTATACATTTAGGTCTATTACCTTCAGAGTAATAGAGTCATTTAGGCTGGAAAATACCTTTCAGATCATCAAGTCCAACCACTAACCTAACATTGTCAAGTCCACCACAAAACCATGTCCCTAAGAACCTGATATACACATCTTTTAAAAATGTCCAGGAATGGTGAATCCATCACTTCCCTGGGCAGCCTGTTTCAGAGTCTAACTTCTTAGTGAAGAAGTTTTTCCTAATATCCAATCTAAATCTCCACTGGTGCAACTTGAGGCCAATACAACCTCCTGTTGGGTAGTTTATATTGAGTGGTAAGGTCTCCCTTCAGCCTTCTCTTCTCCAGACTAAACGACTTCAGTTCCTTCAGTATTCAAGGTGCGGCCTCACCAGTGCTGAGTACAGGGGGGCAATTGCTTCCGTGCTCCTGCTGGCCACACTATTTCTGATACAGGCCAGGATACCTTTGGCCTTCTTGGCCACCTGGGCACACTGCTGGCTCATATTCAGCTGCCTATTGATTAACACCACCAGGTCCTTTTCCTCTGGGCAGCTTTCGAGACACTCTGTCATAAGCCTGTATCATTACCTGGAATTGTTTTCATCCAAGTACAAGACTCAGCACTTGACCTTGTTACATCTTATGAAATTGGCTTCAGCCTATCACTTAAGCTTGTCCATGTCCCTCTGAAGAGTCTTTATGCCCTCAAAAAGATCTACAGATCTGCCCAGCTTGATGTCATCTGCAAACTCACTGATGGTGCACTCGTTCCCCTCATCCAGATCATTGATAAAGATGCTAAACAAAACAGGCCCCAACAACAGGCCCTGGGGAACACTACTTGTGATTCCAACTGGATCCAGTACAACCAACTGGATTTAACTCCATTACCCACCACTCTCCAGGTCCGGCCATCCAACCAGTTTTCCCTAAGTCTGTAGTGTTGCAGTTGTTATTGTTATATTAGTACAGCCAAAGGTCCAGGGGACTATAGCACTCAAGCTTTTATCAGTAGGAGTTGCTAGTACTTAAGTTTTTTGGATGCTGTGCTAGTTTGTCACTTGTTTGGGAACATTTAAGTCTCTTTTTTTCTCAGTAAACACTCCACAGGAGACTGTGGAGATTACTGAGTTCTGGCCAAAATAGTTTAGCTTAAATTCTTAAGTTTCCAGCACAGCTTAGATGCCTTTTTTGTCCTACCAGAGGTAAGCAGCCCTGTCTCCTCCTGTGTGGGAGTGCCATAGAGATATTTTTCCATCTCACTATATTAAGAAGAATTATATTCCTCTCTCATTATCTCAGTCATTGTGGTTTCTTTGCTCTTTGACTTTGCTTTTAATGTGTAAACTTTCCTTATCTCTAATCTTTTAATCCTTTATTATCTTCTGGTTCTAGCTGCTTGTGATTAACTTCAAAAGAAGAGAAGATGACAGAGAATGGATAAGAGACTATAGCAGACTTTTAAATCTCATAGCAAAGTGCTGGTTCCAGTTTCTTTGGCAATCAGTAAAATAAGAAAATCACAAAAGATTATTTTTTTTCCTTTCTATGTATTTAACCTTTAAAATTTCAAGTGCTTTGTAAAGGAATCAGAATAATATTCCATAATCAATCAGTTTCACAAACTTCACATACCCTTGCATCATAGGAGTTTTTTGTCTGATTGGTTACACTCCCTGAAGCCTATCTACTCCTTAAAATCAACATCATTTGTGTTGCAAACAGTGAAGATTAACAATATCAGTATGAGACAGACTGGGGAAAACATCTTTGTTGGTGTCAGCTAAATTGTTACATCCTGTAAATGAAACCATTCCTACCCTACAGTAGCAGGAAAAGGAATTCTACAAAGATCCCAGGAAGAAACTTTGTGTCGTTATACAGAAGGGTCAAGAAAGTTGTGTTCCCATAGTAACCACAAATGGTTTGGTTTTTTTCTGTCTTTTAAGCCATTCCTTCCTTGCTTCGTTTGTCTGTCATTTCCACTCATTTCCTCAGGTACTAGAGGACACTGCCTCAAAATCTAGAGATAGCAGATATGGCAATTGGATGAACTAACATCATTCTCGCATTCATGACAAATCTGGAAGCCACTGATGGGCTTGCAGCCTAGCAGTCATGGGGCCTGACCCTTGCAGAATGCTTACAATAGAGGCAATGAACATCAGCAAAAGTAAGAGCTGCACAAGCAATCGCAGAAGTTGGATGACTCTCTGAAATGACCGAGGGCTTCCTTGGACAAAGCATATGAAAAACAATCACAATCCCTCTCAGACCTTAAAAATAAAAATCAAAAATTCACTGGCACAGTGGAAAAATTGGAAAACAAGGTTTCAGATTGTGCATTCAACAAAGGCAGGATCCTTTGGAATATTGTTAATTTCTGTACTTGCTTTAAAAAGCACATAGCCTGTAAAGGTGTTAATTCAATGTAACACATTCTGTCTCATGAGATTTATTTAAGTGAAAATGTCATGCTGGTTACATTTAAAATAAGAGTTAATTATAACTACTATTTTTTTTTTAATTTGTTAGATCACTGTGAATTTATCTCAACTACAGGCCACTGTCAAATATGCTGCTGGATTTCTGAACATCAAGACCTATTAGGGCCTATGAGTATGCACAGCCCTACTTTCTTATCCCACAGGGAAAAGATGTGTGCAGTAAAGCTATAAAAAGACAAAAAGCTACAAAAGGGACATTGAGGCACCAGAGAATGTCCAATAAATGTCAATGAAACTGGTGAGGGGTCTAGAGCATGGGTCTTATGAGGGGTTACTGAGGAACCTGCAGTTGTGTAGTCTGAGGCAAAGGAGGCTGAATTGAGACTTTCTCATTCTCTGCAACTACTTGAAAGGAGGTTGAGGCTGTAACAAGGTGGTTGTTTGTGTCTTCTCCTGAGTAACAAGCAACAGGACAAGATTGGATATCAGGAAAAATTTCTTCACCAAAAGGGCTGTCAGGCATTCGAACAGACTGCTCAAGAAAGTGACACTGAAGGACACAGTTTAGTGCTGTTCTTGGCAGTGCTAAGTTAGTGGTTGCTCTTGGTCTTAAAGGACTTTTCCAACCTAAACTATTCTGTCATTCTGTGTAATTCTGTGATTCTGTAAAGAGAAAATCCAACCACCATCCATGAATGCTTTGAATTTTGAAACAGTATTTGTACTCAGGCCCAAATGAAACATCATGATTATGATCTCGGAAAAAACCTAACTCTGATCACTCCTGATCATACCTGACTCACCAGAAGAAACCAGAAGTGATACCTTTTAGCCCTGAATAGTTTGTACTGTTTAGGTAGAAGATGCAGGAGCTGATGAAGGCTGACAGCTGATAGCTCACATCTTGGTCTTTGTACAAGAAATCTCACCATTCAGGAAGCACAGGAAGCCTCCTTTCATTCTCAAAGTATTTAATGGAGAGAAGATGGCAGTTCAGCCACCCTAAAATACACATTTGAGTATGCCTCTCAAGTTGAAAATATGTCAAAAGTTTTTTTGTTTCTCTGTTGTGGGTGGCATGGACTTTTTTGTAAGCCATAGGAGAGAAAGGACTTTGCTTTTGATAAATTAGTCATGCATTCTGTTTTGCTTTAATTTTATCTCCTATATATAGGATGCTAAAGTAAACTGAAAGTAGTTGCTCACTGCAAATTTCTTGTCACAGTCAGTGGAAAAGAGAGATGAACCCAAATATTCTTCTTGTACAAGAAAATTTATATTTGGAATTGCAAACCAGCTGAAAAAGCAGAAAGATATCCTCTTCCCTTATTATTTCCTTGCTATTATTAGATCCATCAAAGAGAAGATAATGCTTTTTTAATGACAAGGAGAAAATGTTATAACTGTGATTTCAGGAGAAAATTGTGTGACAGAAGAATGGAAGAAAAAATGCAATCAATCCAACATAAAAAAAGCCCAAAACACCCATAAAATGACTACTCCTGCCTTTTGTGGCTGTACATGTCTGGTCAAGGTGTCACTCTCCTACAATGCAATAAAGCTGGCAAGGGTCTTTTCTGTATGAAATACAAAGAAAAGTCTTTTCAAGATCTCTGTATGATTGACTGAAATCATCATTAGTCCAAAGTTGCACTTTACCTGCTTAAGTTCTCATTCTGAATGCTCTTTCTGAATGAACTTGTGTAGGTGGATTCCTCCAGACCACAGATCTAGGTGAGATCATCAGGGACACTGAGAACCATTCGCAGAGCTACAAATTACCACACAATAGACAGTAACTTGCAAGAGGTCTGGACCAACTCTTCCCAATCTTTGGCAACCATAAAACACAGATTGTTTCTCCTTCCTGAGACCCAAATGTTACTACACTCCGTGCCCCAGAGAAAAAACATGATAATCAGCAATATCCCAGGTCTCTGCAGCTGCATGATAGCTGTAAATGCCAGAGAATTTCAGAAAGCAGAAAGGAAAGTAATAAATCCCAAGGTCCTTGTCATTATGGTTAGAGAAAAGTTTTTTCCACCCTCAAGCTGTGAGATCTATTTAACCAGGAATATGTGAGACACCACTGACAGGGCATTGAAAAGTTTCTGGCTGTCATTGATGCACCAAAATACTCTCCCCAGGAGACTTTTCCAACTGTAGCTAATCTGTGATATTTCAGAAGAAAACCAATTTTTTCTGTGTCACAAAAGCAAAGTTAGACATCAGGCAAGAAAATAATATTTCTTTCCACTGCCTACAGGCAACAGTAGACCCAAAAAGTATGCAGTGAACTAATTAAATACTGTTATGAGCAGAGCATAACAAACTCATCATAATCTGTCTCCTTTCATTCTCTTTTTAAGAAGCCAAACAAATGATCTAAATATTGCATGGTTTAATTTCAAGCTCCTATCTTATCCTTTTCCTATCCTACAATCTCCCCTTGAACAGATCACACTCCAAGTTTCCACAATTTAATCTCCTCATCTTCATGACTATTTGGGATCTTCTTAAAGAGTTTTCCTTGTTGTTAGAGTCTGTATTCTAATTTCCAGTTTAGAAAGATTTATTGCCAGATAATAGTTATTTGACTTTTTACTATTTCCCATTATTAACCACCAAATTTAAGAATCACCATCCCAGTACTCATTTTCCAGGTTGCCCAAACTGTCCTCTTTTAAACCATTTAACAATAGATTTCTCGTTTCACCAACCATCCCTGTTCAATTTCTTAATCTTTTTTTTAATAAGTAAAACACAGCTTTAACATTTACAGATAAGCTTTAGGTAACTTTAACTTACAGAATTCATTTAAATCTGGATGAAAGGTGAGACACATGAAGCCAGAATAAATGAAAGAGTTGATGGATCCACATAGATTTAAACTTCAGGATATTATGGTCTGTGCTATCTGTGAACCCCTAGAAAAGAATTATTTCAGCAAGATCTGTCTGAAGGTTTTCTGCTTGGAAACATATTCTAGGAGACAGAAATATTGATGAATTCTATCAGTAAATTATAGTGACATCCCACAGGGCTGTGTGGTTGTGCCAGGTGTCAACCAGCCTTCGTACGCCCTCTCACATGACACCTGTGGGTTATGATGCAAGAGCTGAAGCTGCTGGCATTTATCACTTTCAGTTACTCTAGCTATTAAGCTACTTCTGCTTTTGTTAGTCCCTTGAAAAGAAGAGGGAAATAGCTATAGCTGTTGTGGCTGCCAGTGTGCATCTTTACATTTTCAGCTTTTAAACACACCCTGCAGCATAAGTTTCCAGCTTAATGTGTTCACTGTTTGGAGACAGCCTAGCTGAAAAGAGCTGATGCTTTGACTCCTCGTTGCAACAGATTGCGGAGATAGCTGCTGTCAGCTGAACAGGTAAATTATTGCAATTTAATATTAATCAGATGGGAGTAAAATTTGGCATTATAAATGCAAATTATCTTTTTAAACAGAAACATATGGAGAGCAAATATCAGGTCTCGCATTAACTACACACATCAGAAAACACACATTTATTTACCAGAGACACTGACATCCAAAATGCTGCATGTTGTACTGTACCTGTTGATTCTTTGCTAGGCAAGGTAACACTTTCAAAAGGACATGCCCACTATTTACTGTCTTCAACAGAGACAGGAGTTCTCCACCTGTGCTTTTTTTCAATGTGTTTTGAAAATACTTTCTCCATTCTGTGTGCCTATGCAAGTACAGGAAGCTAATCAGACCTATCTTTGCTTGAGAACATTAAAGTTTCCCCTAAAGAAACAGACTTTCACACAGCATTTACCAAATTGTTCCTTCTCCCACAGGCTATTATTCTGCTCCACCTGTGCAGAATCAAAAATTCTGCTCTACCCATTGGTGAAAAAAAGCCCATGGAGTGTGTAACATCTCTCTCTGGAAGTCTGAAGGCTGACATGAAAGACAGACAGCTTTTCATTGTTTCCAAAAAGGCCACGAACCCAGAGGGTTACCTTTCACTTTGGAAGGAGGAGAATGAATAACTGAAATAAAAGAAACAGAGGAGATTTACCCAACAGAAACTGCAGGGGAATAGTCTCCATATCAAAAAATATCTGGAATAAGAATGACTGTCCACTTGCAGTAAAGCAACAGTAACAGCTAATGTTCCCAAAGCATCCTGCACAAATTCATTGCAAATTACTGAGCAGAACCATTGTACAGGCAAGAGTTAAAATCCACAGAAAAGAGTATCTGTGATATGCCATATTTTCTATCTAGGGAAGGCTTTTTTAATTCAAAAATCTGAATGTTGCAGGTGGTAGTTGGGGGCTGCTTCCTGTTGTCAAGGAATACATTGCTATTATGAAAACTCACTGTGAATTTTTTGATACAAAAGAAGATGAAGAAGGAAACATAGCATTTGATGATGGACTAAAAGCTGCTACTCCAAATAGCTCAATGAGTTTGCCTGAGTAAAAACAAAGTTAAAAAAATACTCTTCATGCTTGGCCCTACATTTACACCCTCACTTTCTGTGCTTCATTAGGAGGGGGGTTTTTTTGGTCTACTTAGTCATCAATCTTGCTTTAACTGCTTGCTAGAGTTATGGTGCATCTCTGCCCAACAGCTGCTCTACAACACAAGATATCAACCAGCAGTTATTTGTGTGTATTAAGACAGGTCAGAGCAGTAGGGAATGCTCAATATGGGATGCAATGGAGAATTAACTAAGCAATAAATGTGTGATACATAGCAGTCTAGCATTAATGGCACAGGAGAGAATTAGAGCAACAGAGAAAAGACTCCTATCAAAGTGAACCAGGGCCATAATCCATGGTGCTAGATAATCTTTTGACCACTCCATCTTATCTGAACTGAGATACATTTCTTAGATGACAGGGACACAAAGTCTTTTATGATTAGTTAGGTACCCTGACATAAATAGCCTCATTCCTCAGTTGTGTGGCTAATCAGGTTAATTGCTGCTTTCCATCTGTGTGCAGCTGTGAGCAACAGCAATGATTTCAGCCCAAGAACTTTTGCCGAGTCTCTCCCATCCAGATTACCTGACTGTTGTAGTCTTTAAGAGGAATTGCATGCAACATAAAAGGTATTTATTTAGATTATCATGTACAATTTTGGCTGCAGTGGATGCAGCTTTGGATACCCATGTGTGCCTACATGGGCCTTGTTTGTGAGCCTCACATGACACAAGAAGGAGTCAGGCTCCAAGGGGCACAGGGAAGAAGTGCTGTTTTGATCTTTGCCTTTTTTGATGGCTAGCATTTGGTGTTTCTGTGTGTTGGCAGAATCACAGGCAATCACAGCTGCAGTGATCAGAGAGATCCCTATGCTTGCCAAGAGGCAGCACAGACAGTTGGACTGCAGAATAGGAATGGACATGGATTCAGATCCTTTCAGAGGTGCAGCAGAAAGTTTCTTCACTTTTTACAAAAAAAAGCATTGTAGGAAAAAGACATTGCAACAGTGAAAAGCACAGAATAACTCTGCCTCCTAATGTGTTGTTTTCCCAATTGCCAGGAGAGAAATCCCAAAGTCCAACCCCTTCAGCTACTTTCGGAGAAAGATCTTATTTCTGAAGTCTGAAGATAAAAAAAGGAGATGTAAGGCTTCCTGCAATGCCTAGGCCTGAGAAATGTTTGTCAACTGTTTGTTACAGTTTGCAGTGAATACCACCCTTCTGTCTCTCTCTTATTCCCAACCAGCTTGTTGCTACTGCTTGAATCACAACCAACAAATCCTTGTAGGAATGTCTCACCCCCGGAGAAGAATGTGAAGCTAAATTCCTTTATGCTTCTAAAAGACTTTGAAGTTTCCAGTATGAAAGTCCCAGTATAGCACATCATCTTCTCCTTGGGGCAGGGTAAAAATTGAGGTTGTCTGCAGCTGAGGAAGAATCCTGCAGCTCTGAAATATCAGCTCCAAGGAAAAGGTACATATTCAGGTCTGTAAATTCATCATTCAGCTCCTATGCCTCTTTATATTAAGCAGAACAGTCAATATAGTGAAGTTCATTCTGGGTCAGCATCTTTCTGCATTTTTGCATTAATGCCTCATGATGTCTTGGTTTTACACTTGGCATTCCAATAGCTGCCTGTTGAAAAAGAGGGCCACCTCTTCCCAAGGGCTGCCTGGAAATCAGTTGTGCAGCCTATTTAAATCTGTGGCAGTTCCACCACAAATTGAGTCTTTGGGCTCTTTGCTTTCACCATAAGATCTCAGATCTCTTTCAAACATATGATCTGCATCCTCTGCAGCTATTTATCTTTGTGTTTGAGCACTTTCACTTGCAACAGATGAATTGCCTAATAGAATGACGCTACAAGTGTATTCCATTACATCCATATATATTAAATATAACTTGGAAATGCTTACACACAATTAAGTGTTTCTGCAGCCTCAAGGAGTGTTCAGGCTGTCTAGGGGAAGCACATTGTCCTGTTTCTACCAGTTTCATGTGAGAAGTATGAGACCTATGCAAATGGAGATTCACACAAGCTCATTGCTAGTTCATGCAATGCCTGTCTTCCATCTCTGTGCTGCTCTTCTAGCAGTTAAAACTTATTTTCACGATCTCATATTCAGCAAATACAAATATCTAGCTTATGGGAGTTCTTATGAGTAGTTCTGGAAAACCTCAATTCAATTAAGTCTCTGTGGTTTAGACTCAAGCTACCCTTGTTCATAATGGATGTAATTTTGCTTTAAGACTCTATTGTTAAGACATTTAGAGTCTGTGCTGTAATGGAAAATTTAATGAGATACATTTTTCAAAATGCTTTAAATAATGAGAGAAAAGAACACATTATCTTTCTTAAAACATATCTTCTTCAACTATTGGATTCCTGTTTCTCACTTACACTAAAGCCCTTTTGTACTCTTCTAGCTGTGGCAGTAAGAGACAAATTGTGTATTAATTATGTTTATATCATTTTTAGTCAAAATAAATTACAGAATCACAGAATCATAAGGGTTGGAAGTACAAGTACTCAAGTTTTCCTTCTTCACTGGACTTTCAGCTAGAGACATTCATGCTGTGATTAGTCCAGTTTTCTTTTCCCAGAGGAGAGGAATAAAGATACCCAGAACTCCTCTCCTCTAGAGATGAATGAAGATAGCCACAAATAACACTCCTAAAAAAGACTGTCGGCACACATAGTCATTAAAGCACAGTATGATGTGGTATACCCACTATATATACTAACTGATGAAATTCCCAGGATTTAGTTTGCACAAGAGCAATGGCTAACATATGTTTTTATCTCACTGACTATAGAACTGTGATGAAAAATAACAGTATTTCCCTTCTATTTGGTTAGATAAACACAAAGTTACATTTTTCTAGTTTGGACTTCCAGTCTCAGTCCCATCCAGAAGTGAACTGATGTGTAAAAATGAGTCAGTTGTTACAAATTTCAGGCAAGGTTACTGCTTGTTTGAAAACAGAGGGAAAGTAGGTATATATCAATATAAATATTACCTGTTTCAGTAGCTTTCTATCTGTTGCAACTTTGGGAGTCCTTGTCAGAGTGAAGGGGAGGGTCTCTATGAAGTAATGAAATGGATTATTTACCATATGCCTTTCTTATTTTCATGAAGGAAGATGAACTGTTCAGAGAGGTTGCTTGTCACCTTACTGGAAACCAACAAAGCTACATTGACTGACAAGCTTTTCTACAAGTTCACCGCCTGCATTTTAGACCGAAGATGGAATACCTGAGCTGATGGTGATGGCTGCCACTATGAAGCCATCTCAGTGGACAAACACTCAGTGAAAATACTCTGCTAATTCAGACTTGATACTCAAAATATAGACTTAAAGTGAAGATTGTTTACACGTGTTCCATTGCTAAGATATTGCACTGATACTTCTGGGGAAGGCCAAGGGAGGATCACAAAGATCCTCTATCAAAGATTCATATGTTATGCTTAGTATAGTGGAGGAAGGAAGGGTAAAGCTGCAGACCACTGCTGTATCCATGTATGATACACTAGGGAAAACTGCCAGAAAGTTGATCTAAGCTTACACATGTGTTCTATAGGCTTGGAGATAACAACAGCTTTCCTTCTAGACCAACTGGGAACCACATTGGATCCAAGGAACTGTCTCTATTCAGAACAACACACTGGACACAGAACAGTGTTTGGCCTGGCTGTTATACACCCATGGAAACATTTATTGGGCAGGACTGAAGACTCTGGTAATAGGAAAAAAAAAATGAAGACTGTAGTCAATTGATTAAATGTTTCTGGCTCAGGACATTTTTTTTACTGAAAGGAATCAATCCTGGTGCATCAGTACTAGTGCTGGAGTTTGCAGGGAAATTCAGGCCAGATGTCTATGTGCTTACAGATGGCCTGTCTCAGATCACTGAGTTTAAGAACTTCTACTTGGCCTCATACAGTGTAAATTTGATAACTTTCAGCATCCACAGAGGAAGCCATTTTTGGTGCTTTGAAAGTCTGTCTGGCTCATCAGCTATTGCTGATAAAGAGCATCAAAGGGATTAGTTGTAAACCAAATAATTTGTTCTTCTGTATGTTGCAATCCAGTTAACATGTTTTAACAATTTTGCTATGAAGCATTGTTTTACTCATGGTGCACAATAATTTTGGAGCAAAGTGTTTGAATAAATACCCACTTTTGGATGATTGATCCTTACTTTTGTTCCTCTTTCCTATTCGGTAATTACTTACTGTATAGCATCTCTCTTCAGACAACTAGGAAAAAAAGGGAAAGGAAAAGCATTGTATCTGTCAGTGTAAACAGATGAGAGCTTTCATTAAACCTTTTTAACAACAGAAGAAAAGCATTAAGCCTTTATCTATTCATTGTTTCCATTCTTAAGTACTGTCCAAGTAATTTATGTTCTTTAACTGTACTTTCAGCAAAATTGTGATTACAGTCAAATAGGACAAATTATTTTCAGTAGTTTCAGAAAGAAAAGTCCTTATTGATAATGTAAAATGCAATCATGTAGTATTGAATTCAAATGCATTAGAGAAATCCAGTCTATGTCCTGTTGGTGTGCTTAACATTTTAAAAATGTGTCATAAAGCAAGATTTGCATACACCAGTAATGGGTATATCACCACAATTTTTTAATATTACTTTAATTTCCAGTGAAATTCTTGAGCATCATTACAAAACATGGTAAAACAAAAGATAATTTGATGGGGAATATAATGACTTCTGGTTGTTAGGTGGCATTATGAAATTAGCACTAACAAACATAACAAAATATTAGTGCAAAGATCTTGGAATGACCCAAATAACATAACTTACATATTTTTATTTCCAGTAAGTGCATCCTCTTTTAGCTGGTTTCCACAGTAATACATTTACTCCCATTCTTCTTGGATCAATTAAAGGCTATTGGCACTGCTATGATTCCAGAAAGCCATCTAAATATTAAAATTAAATCTGGAATTGTGTGAAAAGGAAGTTCATGTCTCTTTCATATTTAAACAATAACATCTAAACATTAATCATCTCTCTGTGCTTTTATTACTACATCCAATTACATGATACTGAATTAAATAACCCTGAAAAGAAATTTAGATAGCTTTCAATGAACATATTCTGTAATGGCAATGTGCTATTATTATCAAAATCAACGTATTCTAACTGCTGTCTCACAGTGTTATATCAAATTTACCCAAAGATTCCATGTTCACACAATAGAAGAAGTATATGGGAGCAATGTCATAAGAGCTGGCACATTCAACTGTCTTTTAAAAAGCAGCTATTGGAAATATATGAAATTTACTAAGGAAAGTGTTGTTTGAGGTTTTTTCTTTCACACTAACAGGTCAGAAAGTGGGTAGACAGCTCTCCTGTGACATTTTCCATATATAAGAAAAAACTGTGTAAACAGTTTATGTTATCAGGTCATTAGTATGGGAGTTGGCAAAAGTACATCTTGGCTAAATTTCTATAAAAACCCAGACAAAAAACAGACTCATGTTGTATATACCATCCCCTGAGGCCACAATCCCAAGGAGAGTGGAGACAATGGGAGGCTTTTTGCTAATTTTTGTAGAGAATGGATTAGAAGATCCACAGAATGTATCAGACTATCTATTTTCAACCTACTTCCAGGTAAACTCCCTTAATGTAAAACTAGTCTCCTCAAGGACTCTGCTTATCTGTGTAGTGCTGAAGTTAGACCATTAACAAAAATATTAAGTATAAATGAATCTCCTATGAGATGTTATTACCTTCATGTCACAGCCTACTCATCATCCAGAGGAAAGAAGGCAAGCATTAAATTATACATCTCAAGTGATTTTAGTCCATCATGCTCTGAAGACATGAGTTAGCAGAAGACATAAAAAAGATAATTGTGGACAAAAAACCCAAATAGGTATTTTTTAACTGAATAAGTAGTTCAGGCTCTCCCTTCTTCTTTTTTTAAAACCTGAGATGGGTGGCTTTTGGTTTCTGAATCCGGGGTTTATTGCTTCTCTTTTCATCTCGTTGCTGCATCCTACATTCTTAGCTCTTCTGATCCTGACTAATTGCCAGATCATATCAGATTAAATTTTTCATTGATTTTACACTCCAACAAGGAAGCATTTAGTGACCTTTATCAACCAGTCTTTCATGGCTGAAAAACAATTTTATTTATAGGATTATTTGTATGTAGCCATTACAACTAGCAAAGGAACTTAGTGAAATGCCTTTCTTGGCTGGCACTAATTTAGGTAGCAAGAGGGAGGAAAAATGCCCACAAAGATCAAGGAGGAATCAACTTCTGCCACTGTAAAGAAATAAAATTGACTTCCATGTTGTCTTCCTGACAAACATAGTCTTCTAAGTTCCAAAGCACAGATACAAAATTCAGCTCTATAGCAAGATTCAGCATGACAAAAAACAGCCAACTGTAGACTCCAAAGGCTGTTTCAGGGGAAATCAGGCGACACATTATTTATGTCCAAATAGTTCAGGCCAATCTATGTCTTTCAACAGTTGTGAACAGCAGCATTTTGTCTTCCACACTCCAAGTTTGAGAAAGTGATCTTGTCAACAAAGTCAGGCCAAAAATGTCACCATACCTAGATACAGGTGGCATGGAAGGCAACAGCTGCTGTGACAACAGCAAATGTTCACAGACACATCCTCAGGCTCCTCAAGAAATAGCAAAAACAGTCATAATAGTGTGACTCTGACCTGGAGTCATCAAAAAATAAGACCATCAAGGAGGAAGTGTAATGCCTGCAGTGACAGAGCATTCTAGGAGAATGAGGCAACAATTCACCCGAGTTTGGTCTTTCTAAGTTAATAAGAAGCTAAATGGCAACGTGAGGAATATATGACCCCTATGTACACTGGCACAAGTTTCTAATAACCTGCCACAGCATCTAACTATATTAAAAAATCTAAAGTCAGTGAAGAGGAATCAGCACTTATCCTGCAGCAAATAACTAAAATGGGTTGGACGTGCCTTAAGAATGCTAATTTCTTCCATTGGCTACAAAGCGATCCCTGTGTAACTAGCTCAGATGAACCTGCATTACAAACACTTGCAATCAGGCAAAATGAATCTATCAAGCATCTCAGCTCAAGCATCTGTACAAATCACAGATTACACTTTCTGCATTTACAAAAACCTCTAAAACTCCTTGGGTAGTGACTGAACTGCACATTAGTAGAAGGAACAAAGTTACAACTGGAGAGATGTTTTGTATTAATAGTCCACATTAATCACACAATCACAGAATCTCGAGGGCCAAAAGGGACTGCTCTATGATTGTCATTTGTCAGGACAACCATCTCTCTGCTGAAGCAATCTATCAACCAAAATGCTAAGTTGTCACATCAGTCTCAGAGGACATAAAGTATAGCAAGGATCACAAACATCAGGCTGCATTAGAGAAAGAATATTCTTGTTTTCATGCCTGGAAACAACAACAAAAAAGCCCTCTGAAGCCATGGTATTTATGGTTTGTTTTCCAAAGAATCTTACTTCCAAACAACTTTATGAGAGTCAGAAGTAGATTCCATGTGACAGGTTTTCTTCTGTAACAACACGATGAGCTTCTTTTTGAAGGTTCTGAAGGTCAAACCTTACCTTTGCTTTATGTAATGCTATTGTTTTTCTCTCTTTAATTCTTCTATGTAACATTCTACATAAAATGTTTTCTGACAAAGATGATGTCTCTGACACTTTTTATCTTCAGTAAATCATCCTCTTGTGGTTACCTGGCTGTCATCTTATGTAAGTGGTTCTGTTCACATGTGTTGGCAATCAGAGACACTGTGAGTGCAGGGAACTGTGGACTTGGCATCCTTCTGCAAGTTTCCTGATTTATGCAGAGAGAAGGAGAGAATTATTTCACCTTCAAATAATGATGTTAAATAAACTAAGATAGATAGTATTAGAAACTAAGAAGAACTGTGAGAAAATGTAAGTGTGTAAATAATTTGGAAGGCACTATAAAAGGAAAAATTATGACTATAGATATGGAAATAATTCCCTTTGGGGTAAATCAAGACATTCAATTCATTATTTACTTGAGGAGTTGATTAAGAGTTGGCCTGAGCACTGTACATAAGTACCTCAGAGTGAAGAGACTTCTGATGCTGCTCAACTCTGGCATTCAAAAACAGCAAGAAGAAATCCCAAGGCTGGAAGATGTAGTGAGGTGAAATGAGGCAAGAAATCAGGCATACAGTTTTTTGTTTGTGTATGGTAGGTTGGTTTTTGTAATTAACCTTTAGAAATGTTTATTTAGCTGTCTATCATTCTGGATTTCTTTAAATCAGGATTGGATACCTGCATACAAGAAACACAAAACTGTAACACAACGTGATAGACATTTTATTTACAGAACTTCTTCAGCCTGTGTTATACAGACATTCAGACTAAAATACATTACTAAGAATGGGGACAAAAAGGGTCCTCAACACCGACAAACTAATCACTTTTAACCTGTTTGTTAATTATATTATACAACCTGATTAACTGCAATATTAGATCCTACTCCAGACTGGCCTGAGAGGGATACCTACTTTTGACTGAAAAGATTATTTCCAGTGGATTGTTCCTATGAATATAATATCTCATCAGGTTTCAAAAGCTAAAAATCCATGAAACTGGAAACATTGTTTTCTCTTGGTTCAGACAAAGATAGTTGTTAGCAAACATAACTGGACAAGATAAGGTGTTACTGAAAAGCAAGTTGAAATTTCCATTCATCCTTTATTAAGGATACCTCCCAAGCTCCAGTTGTTTTTACTTTGACTTCCTCTCTTCTGAAGCTGGGAAACTCAAACTCTTATCAGGCTTGTTGCAAGTGTTTTATAATGCTGGAGGACTCTACATGACCTATGTTGATGCTGAGTTACATTAGCTCTGTGAATGACCTTTCTTTAATTCATCGATTCTTCCACTAACAGCAAGAGGCTGTCTCACAGTGTAGAGTCTCCTCTCCTCAGGTCATTAAATAGATTCTGCTATGGTATCAACTTAAAAGGCCAGAAATCAAGAGATGAAACAATTGCAACACAGTAACCGAGAATAAGATGAAGTATCAATTCATGCCCAATGACCTGAAGCTAGCATGTCGAGGTTTTAAAAGGTGTGAGAGTACAATTCCATAAAAACAGATGTTTGCCTTTTGTGCAAAAGAAGCTGGCAGGTATTCTGAAAAGAAACAGTACATAGATGCAAGGCAGTCACCTCCAAAATCATCACATTGCACGTTGTCACCCCTTAATATCAGTGCTAATGATGTTTTCTGTTTTTCTGTATGCACTTGGGCTATGAGAGTGCATCTTCTTTATGAGGAAAGGCTGTGGGACCTGGGACTGTTCAGCCTGGAGAAAAGGAGACTGAGGGGCAATCTCATTATTACTTAGAAGTATTTAAAAGGTGTATGTCAGGGGGATGGGGTGGCACTTTTTTTCTGCAGTGCCAGCAATAGGACTAGGGGTAATGGCCAAAAGCTGGAACACATGAAGTTCCACTTAAACTTAAGGAAAAACTTTTTCACTGTAAAGGTGAGGGAGCCCTGGCACAGGCTGCCCAGGGAGGATGTGGAGGCTCCTTCTCTGGAGGTTTTCCAAGCCTGCCTGCCTGTACACATCCCTTTGTGACCTGATCTAGGTGGACCTGCTTTAGCAACAGAAACATCTCATTCAACAGATCTCCCTCTCTGTTAGTGGAGAGAACATTGCCTCTTCAAGAGAGACGTCATGAAATCAAATTAATTGAGGTGTATGGGTTATGTATATATCCACTTTTGCTGAGCAGGCAATGTGCAGCTGTGAGAGGAAGCTCTTTAAACCATTTAAAAGAAATGATTGATCTCCTCTTGTCTGATGTGAATATGACCACAGTAACCTCTGCTTTGTGACTGTCAACGTGAAGATCATAGTGATATATAAACTACAGAAAACACTGAAGAGATTTTGTCTGATAGCTCAGATGGAGACATTGCAGCTGGACTAGTTATTAGCCAAAGTTATTGAGGCCAACAGACTACATCAGTCCCAAGAAATTGCTTTCTCAGTTAGCTTGAAGATTCAAGAACATTCAGTTTCAAAATTCTAATTGTTCTGGCACTCATTGTTATTTAGGTGGTTGACAATTAACATCAGCTGGTAATAACCTTTTAAGCTCTTCTTAATTTGAATACTGAAGGTTAATCCAAACAGAATGGAACTGTTTGCATCCCAGACCAGGCTGAGTCAAATGTAAGTGTTCATGGAGTTTGAAGTTGACAGCAGAAGAAGAGGAGAAAAAAATAGGAAATAATGATCAAGCTTTTCAGAGGGAGTCATCTGCTTTCTGAAGTACAATTGCCATTAACCTCATTGCTGCTGGTTTTGCTTTCTTGCGCTGATTCTGAGGCAGTTTTCTTGGTCTTCATCAGCAAGTCATTAAAAAAAAAACATTAAAAAAAATAAGCACTGGACAATTCTTCCTTGAAATGGAAGTTTTTCAGTGTTTTCAGTGTTTGGTCTGGAGAACAAGTCTATTGTTGAGTGTCTGAGAGAGGGTGGTTATTTAGCCTGGAGAAGAAGAGACTGAGAGGAGATATTATCGCTCTCTACAACTCCCAGAAAGCTAGGGAGTTTGACTTCTCTCCAGTAATGAATGACAGGACAAGAAAAAATGGGTTCAAGTTGCAGCAGAGGAAGTTTAGATTGGATATTAGGAAGAACTTTTTCATTAAACACTGGAATAGGCTTCCCAGGATGAAGTCACCAGGTGGTGGAGTCACCATCCCTAAAGATATTTAAAAGATGCACAGATGAGGTGCTGAGAGATATGGTTTAGTTTAGTGATAGGCCTGGCACTGTGAGGTTAGTGGTTGGACTCAATGATCTTAAAGGTCTTTTCCAACCGTCACGATTCAGTGATTCTATTTATAAATCTTGCTTCCTCCTGCTAAAGTTTAGTGTTTGTTTGTGGTTTTTTTTCCCTCAAAATTTTCATTGCATAAGAGATCAGCACATTCTGCTGACTCAAAGTATCAGCAGAGGCAAGACCCTCACACCCCTTAATGAGTTCTGCTGACTCCTTAGTGTAGGGAAGGAGGACAGTGCAAGTCCAGGAGGAAACTGTAGAGACAGTCCAGTTTAGGATTGAGAGGTTAATGGAATGTTTTTAATTTGCAGACATTTTTTTCCCAATATACACAACCACATCATGGGGAAGGGATATGTTTTGAAACCTATACAGCTAGACTGCAGTACAGATTTATCCTGTTTGCAAAACTGACCTTGATAATAGACCTCTGAGATGTTGTCAACTGACCTTCAGCCTTGATACTCAGATACTAAGCCAGCATTAAATCCTCAGTCTTTGGTGTTTTGGATTCTGAGACTGTGCCAGGCTATCCAAGAGGAGACACAATGTTTAGATGAGGGCTGGAGCTTTATAATTAGCTGCTTTTTGTTGTCTGTAGGCTCCTGAGTTGACATTTCCACTTTAGGATACAGTTTCCTCAGTGGAAATGGCCTTTTCAGAAATAATACTGCATTGTTTAACAACTTTCTTGACCTCACACAAAAAAATGCTCATGGTCTGTTGTGTTGGCTGCTGTGCCTATCTGGGAGAGACATCTGGCTTTGAGAATTCAGCACTGTTGTAGCCCAGATTGTGAAAAGCAAATGCTCTGTATAGGTAGATTTGTGTGTATATCTACAAATATACACACAGATATGTTGCATACATGTCTATGCAATCTGTATACAAATGTTATTCATGTTGTATATATTTGTATTTATTTTTACTTTATACAAATAAAGTTAAGATTACACATAAAAAAATATAACTAGTTATGTCAGACATAGGTATCTTATATAAATAAAATATAACAAAAATAATTTCCTATGTAGCAGTTTCCCAGATCTCTCTACCAGAACAAGTTGAAATGAACATAAGGAGCAGCATACTTTGAAAACATACAAATATAACATTGCTACCCACAAGACAGCCTGGACCACTGTGTAAGAAACACATGCAAGTGAACAAACCAGTAGCAAAGGGGTGGGTATTTTGTGGATCACTGAGAGCTTCTGCTCTTGCAGAGCTAGATGGAGAAAAAAAAATCCAATGGCTATAAAAAAACCCTGTATTTATTCTATCCATGTATTCATTCATGCAGTGTTTCCAGTTGCATCTCTCAGAAACAGAAACACCCAGCTAATCGCTGCCCTTGTGAGCACCATCAGTTGCAGCTGTGGGAGCAAAACTGCTAAAAATGAATACAGGGCAATGCAGGTAACTGGTGGAGAAGCCAGGTAGAAAGTAATAGGTTCTGACAGGAATGCCCATAGCTACCTTCATGGTTACCAGAAAGTAATGTGACATTCTTTCAACTCGCACCATGATTTTTCTCCTGGTCACTGTAAGACTGCTGGAGGTGGCCTCTGCACCGCTGGTCTTGCTTTTTAATAAACTAGATGTGGGAAGTTGGTTATTTCCAGGCTGCAAATGGGGGATGAAGCAGGACTTTCCTTGATTTTCCATAGCTTAGCAACAAGGTAAAGTCTGAATTCCTGTGCTTACAAGCAGATATTGTCTCCTCTGCCCCTTAACACACAGACTAAGCTGAGAGAAATGGGGTGCTGTGGTCTTTGTGTAACTTTTTTCTTTCCAGAGAGAGAAGGGTTTCTGAATTATAACTTTTTGTAGTGGTTTTGTGTGGGCCAGGTTTTTGGTAGTAGGAGGGGCTACAGGGGTAGCTGCTTTAAACCAAGATGTGCCAGAAGCTTCCTATGTAGCTTATAGGGTTAATGCCAATCACTTCTAAGACACATGCCACAGCTGACCAAGGCCTGGCCAATTAGTGACTGAGGTAACATCTCTGTGATTAACATATTTGAAAAGGGGAAGAAGTGTCTGTGCAGTTAAACTGCAGCAGCAACAGGGAGTGAGAATGTGAAAACATCTCTGCAGACACCAAGGTCAGTGGAGAAGGAGGCTTCATAGCCCCTGGAAGAAAGACTCCCCTATGCCCTGTGGTGCAGCCCATGGTGAGGCAGCTGTACCCCTGCAGTCCATGGAGGTCCCTGGGGAGGAGAAATCAACTTGCAGCCCATGGAGGAGCCCAAACCAGAAGAATTGGATGCCTGAAAGAGGCTGTGACTCCATGGCAAGCTCACCCTGGAGAAAGTTCTTGGCAGGACCTGGGAGTCTGTGGGGAGAGAGGAGCCCACGCCAGAGCAGGTTTGCTGTCAGGACTTGTGACCCTGTGAGGGACTCAGGCTGGAGCAGTCGGTACCTGAGGGACTGTTCTACCCATGGATGACTCATGTTGGGGCAGGGTGTGAGGAGCTGCCCCCATGACAGGCCCCATGCTGGAGCAGTTTATGAGGAGCTTCAGTCCATGGGAAGGACCCACACTGGAGAAGTTCATGAGGGACTGTCTCCCATGGGAGGGACCCCACAGTGCAACAGTGGGAAGTATGACGAGGCCTCCCCCTGAGAAGCAGCAGCAGCAAAGTCCATCTGTAACGAACTGACCATAACCCATATCCCCTGTGCTGTTTAGGGGGAAGGCAGGATAGTCCTGGGAAAAGGGAGAGGTGAGGGGAGGTGTTTTAAGATTCACTTTTATTTCTCATCTTCCTGTTCTTATAGCTTATTAATAAATCAAACCCTTTTCTCCCCAAGTTGAGTCTGTTTTGCCCATGATGCTAGTTGCTGAGATAGCCCCATCCCTATCTGCACATACAAACCTCTTGTTAAATTTTTCTCACTCCTGTCCAGTTTAGGAAGGGGAGTGATACTATGATTTGGCACCCAACCAGGGTTAAACCACCTCACTTTTCAAGGAAATGGTTGATCCCCTAACCATTCTGTATTTCTTCCTATCCTTCCTCTCTATAACACAGAGATTCATAAATATTAAGAACATTATGCATTTAGCAGCTCATGACGGTCTTCATCAAGTACTCCTTTCATCATTGCACTCGTTTTGCTTAGACATCACTCTACAGTCTTGATTTATTTCATGTTACGCAAAGTATCATTTGAAGGAAAAGAGTTCATGCAGTATTAATGTCTGGAGCCAGACTGACTGCAGAGATTTCAAAGTGCTTTTGGATTACCCATGCAAGGGCAGAAAGGAACTCTCAATTTCTAAAATGTGTTCCCACTATTTCAACCAGAGTTCAGAGCTCTCAACTTCTTGCAGGCTGTGCTTAGCAGTCTGCAGTATTGGCCCCCAATTCTACAGTTTATCGTTATCTATGAACACGAGGAGGGTTAAAGAGGAAGTTCTCAGAAATTCTGCTTCTGAATAAAACATTAGAAGTTACTCTTCTGCACTTAAAATAAAACTGCATTTTTTTTTCCTTCATCTGTATAACAATTTTTTACTAATATCTGGCTTTTTATTTGCTGGAGACTATCTTGGTGCATCTATCATAAATTTGTGATAAGGATATTTATATGATATGTTGGAACTCCTTCAAGGAGATTAGATGAGAATGTGTTCACACACATCAAAAATAAATGCATAAAGTAAGTGTTCAAACTATGCTATTATTAAATCACTATATGCACTATATCTTGGTGGAAGACCGTTGTGGTGAGAATTGTCTGTTGTTACCTAAGTGTGAGTCCAAAGTTGGATTCCATCAACAAAACTGGAGTTTTAATTGAAAAACCAACATGAAGAGTAGCCCCTCAGCTGCACTTAAATCTATTAGCAAGGCACCTTATAAATAACCTGGTTAATTTAAAAGACTAGCTTTTGATGAAAGATAATGTCCAGGAAACTCACAATAATCTCTCAATTTAAACTGCTACCGTAAAAAATTTTGTAAGACACACTATAAACAAAGGTTAGTGAAATTGCTTAAAAGAACAAAATTAAGATGGTCCAAAAAAATCCCCCAAAAAGCAAGTATGTGTGGGCTATTTTATGTAAGTAAACTTCATTTTATGTAAGTTTTACCTCTATGAAAGAAAAACTTCTTAGTTTTGTTCTCAGAAAATAGTCTATAAACCATTCCCTTAAACTGTTTTGTCTTTCTTGCATTTTGTTCTCTGTAGATAAAATAAAGACAAATCTGGATTCAAAGAGCCAAAGTCCTCCTTCAGATGTGGGTGTGCATCTCACTCAAATGTCAGGTAGTCAGGTACTCGGATCAGATGAAAGAATTTAGCACAATAATGAGAAAAATCCTGGAGAGAGGAGGCTTGAGGGGGAAATAGGTCTGTGGGAATTTTTGAGGGAGTAATTTTTAAACCAGAGTTGAAGCTGGAATCATAGAATGATTATGATTTGAAAGACCTTTAAGATCAAGTCCAACTAGTAACCTAACACTGCCAAGCCCACCACTAAACCATGTCCCTCAACACCCCATCTATGTATCTCTTCAATATCTCCAGAAATTATGACTCCATCACTTCCCTGGGGAGCCTGTTCCAGTGCTTAACTCTCAGTGAAAAAGTTCTTCCTAATGTCCAATCTAAACCTCCCCTGGTGCCACTTGAGTCTATTTCCTCTTGTCCAACCTAAACCTCCCCTAGTGCCACTTGAGTCTATTTCCTCTTGTCCAATCACTCATTACTTGGAAGAGAGCAATCTCATCTCCTCTCAACCTCTTTTTCTCTAGGCTATATAACTCCATCTCACTAGATACCTGGAGAAGAACTGGATTTACTATCAAAGACTGAGGCAAAAAAGACATTAGGTGTCTCAGCCTTATCCTCATCCTTGGTCACTAATTATCTCTCTTCATCCATTAAAGAATGAAGATGCCCTTTAGCCCTCCTTTTGTTGTTGATATATTTATAGAAACTTTTCTTATTGTCTTTTACAGCAGTGGCCAGCTTAAGTTCTAGTTGAGCCTTGACCCTTCTCATTTTCTCCTTACATGACCTTATGATATCCTTCTAGTCCTCTTGAGCTGCTTGACCTTTCTTCCAAAGACCATGAATTCTCTTTTTCCTCCTGAGCTCCAGCAGAAGCTCCCTGTTCAGCCAGGATGACCTTCTGCCCCACCAGCTTATCTTGTACATAGGGACAGCTTGATCCTGTGCCTTTAAATAGAGGTTTTATCCACAGCAACTCAGTTTAACTACAGCACTGGCACTCTGATTTGTCATCAGTCAACAAACATGAATCATATTTATAAACCCTTCTGCATACAAAATTCCCTTTCCATCAGATTAATCCCTGGCACACACTGCAGGGGGGAGGAGGTGCTGTCATACTGCCTTGTAGCATCTAAAGGTCAACAGGCTTACAGCTCTTTTTGAGGCTCAGTGAACTGATTTCTTTGGGGGAAGTTGTGTCTGAATCATTGCCTTCAATCCAGTAGGGACAAGAGCTAAATGGAGAAGATCCAGAATTGCTTGGAGAGCACTACCTGGGAAAATAGCTAAACACAGAGTGGTCATTGCTTCTGCTGTTCAGTGAAACATGACAGGCATCACAAAAATGCTATTACTGGAGATGGAAGGGCTTGTGTGTGTACTGCAGCTTTAGTGCTTTAAAGGAGCACAAAAAGTCTCTGATTAAAGCATGGAGATAACTTCTGTTTAAAGATAGTTTTGATGTACAGTAATAAATCAACAGCAGCCTCTGCCATGCTGTGAGGACAGTTACCTTTTAGCTTCTACTATGTAGGCTTCAGCTATCAGCTGTGCATTTAGAGATATTTAAAGGTACCCTTATCCTATCTTGTACAATTCTTTCATGTAGTCTATGTAGAAAAGGATGAATACTAGATTTTGGTCTGGGTCTGGGGTTTGAGTATTAAAAGCTATGTTTTTAAAATTTGGGATGATTTTATATGTACAAGACAAATCCCTGCATTAAAGAACTGATAGTGCAGACCATCACCAGTTTTGGTGCAAATCCTGAAAAGGTGATGGGGCACTTTTTTTTCCCCAGGAAGAAAACCAGAAGCCTTCAAACTTTTCCCAACAGCCTACAACTAGGGAAGAAGGACCAATACGGTATGGGTGTGAAGCTGAACAGCAGACTGTAGTGAAGTGGGCTGATCTCAGCCTGTTGATTACTCAGGTGAGCTGCCATAAAGTTCCTGATATTCTGTTAAAAATGCCCTCCATGAAAAAAGAGAAAAGGTCATGATTCCTTTGCATCTCTTCTTGTTCTTTTTATGTACTCATGAAAAAAGCTTCCAAGATATAGTCCTGAGATTATAATCTAAACTTAAATTGCAGTTTTCCCAATGGAAATCCCACAGTTTATTTCCACTAGACAAGTGTCTGTGATATCCAAGCACAGCCATGCAGGTGCTAAATCATTGACAAATCAGTTTTCACCATAGCTTCTGAAGATATCTTTTCATTTTTTGGCTCTTGGCTTTCAATATTGCTGCAATTGATTTATTTTTTTCTGAAAGCATCACTTATCCCCATCTGCTACCGATCTTGCCTCTCTTCACAGTAGCCTTAATATGACAGACATAATCCAAACATGTATGAATGGTTGTTCTGGTAGAGAGATCTGGGAAACTCCAACCCCTACCATTCTATGAATACCTAGATTTTGCCCTTTAGGGCTTCATTAAGCAAAATATCAAATTTATTTAGTAATAAAATCAGACTTTGGAGAATACGTAGTCTTTTCACCCATTTTAAAGTTGTAATGTCCCACATTTAGAGGCCTGATAAAGAGCTCTTCAGCAGTGAGCAGAGACAAACAGCCTGACAAACACATTATTTACAATGGAATCATCATCAATATGGAGGTATCTGTCCCTAAGAACCCCAAAATCCCAAATCAATCCCAAGACAGAGTTCTACCTGCACTGCCATGTTGCCACTTTTGAAGTCAGCACGAGCAGACACATGCTGTAGTTGTGAAGGAAAGCTCCCTGTTCAAATGTTGAGCTTAGTGAGGGCTTAGAGACAGGCACTATTTCCCAGGTGGCTCTGAGTAGGGATAGTAAGGTTTGCATCTTAAGAAAAATTAGGTTCAGAGCTGACATGCAGAGAAGCAGAGAATCTAAAGCAGAACTCACATTCCAGATATTTACATTTACCTTCTCTCATTGTTGGTCAGGGGACTCTACATCTGTGTACCTCTGGCAGTGAGGTTCTGGAGGAAGTATGACAATTAGTTGATGATGAAAATATGCATATGTGTATTTAACCCTCTTATTACCTTAGTCTCTTTATCTCCCTTCCTTCCAGGCAGGGGTTTCTGACAGGTGTTTGCATTCCCAACAAATTGGCACCATGTCCTGGTCTGCTTTGTGTCTTTGCAAGTCTCATTACCCTTTGGAAACAGCTTGCTCTCAATTTGCTTTGCTCCAGTGCAATCAGTGCAGCCAGATGGAAGCGGCTTTGAAATTACCTTTTTAAATTTCAGCTTCATATTTCTCCTTTGATGTCTCTTGTCAGGTTTTCTGATTGTCCTTGGCTCTTTCGGCTTGCCTCAGCTCTCTCTCTCTCCAGGCTGTGCTTTCCCAAGGTTTATGACTCTCTGAGCACCCTAACTTGCAAAGGCATTTCTGTCATGGGGTGGCTGTCACTGGAGCACTGTTTCCCACTGCTGATGATAACAATGTGTATCAAGCTCAGCGGCTGTGTCAGAGCTGCACAGCCACTGACAAAGCCACACAGAAATGTTCTGACAAAGAAGCTTCTGAGGCTATAAGAAGTTAAAGTTATTTGAATACTGAAGCCAGGCTGAGGAATACACAATGAACAGTGTCCACAGAAAAACATCTGGGAGGGTATAAGCTTAAAACTCTGTAAACTCTTGTACAGTTCAAGTAGACCTGAAAATCACGTTGGGCTTGTAGGTGTATCCAAACTTGACAACTGATCCTGATTCACACTTTTTACTTTCTTACTGTCTTTAGTATGCATTGATTACAGGCATAGTCTTCAAAATACGGCTTCTTTTTCTAACATCTTTATTAAATTGGATCCATGCTCAGATGCTACACAGAGACATGAACAAAATCATTACTGCAGTATTTGTAGCACGTCAGTGCAAGGATGGTATTCTAACCTGGTTTTAACACATCAGGCAAGGCTCTGATGCCCTCTCACTCATACACAGTTGCTGGGTACAGAGTGATGAAAAATTTTCTGTAAGACTGTTTCCCAAATATATATATATATTTAAAATTGTATTATATATTTATATAATGTACTTGTTAGGTGAGTGTTTCCACAGCCTGGCATGTGATTCTTGCTTTATCACATGTTTTTCTGCACAGTCAGCTAACACAATTCACATTTAAATAGTTCTCCAGGGCTGGGGAAGGCAAGCAAGACATCTCCAAAATGTTCTGGGACAACTACATGAATGTTATTAAATTATTAGCCTTACTGTTGCAAATCAGTGCTACATACATCAAAAGCTGTAGAGTCTTGTAACAAATACATTAAGGTACAAGAGGTCAGAGTAAACCAAACCAAATCCTTCTGAAAAAAAGAACCTGAATCTTAAGCTAAAAAAAAAGTGCCTTAACTGTCTTCCACGATAGCTCAAAATGAAAAGCTTCCAAAATTTTCTGATCCTCCACCCACACACACCTAATACCACCAAGGAGAATGTGAGAACCTGCTAAAACAGGCTCCCATGATGCTGAACTCACTGGAGTAAAGTGCTAAAAGCACAGACATGGGAAAATTCCTATTTACCAAAGTCTAGTTTCCCTCTCGTGCATGGTCTTGGTGATAGATTTTTCTCTCCCTTAGATACGTCATTCTGTGCTACAACCTCCACAGCAAAGAGTAAATTTGGAACAGAAATATGGATTGTCAAAATGAAGGAATGAAGAAGGGAAACAATTACTTTATCCCTACCTCCCTGCTCCCTGCACAGAGTACAATTTGTGGGATTCAAATCTGGGATTGAATGCATGGATTGGGAATGGGAATATCCTGAATTGTTTATTCAATTCCAGTTCTTTAATATCATTTATATCCAACTGGATTTCCAGTGAGACTGCAGAGGCGGTGCCAGCAAAATTGCCAAATCCTTCCAACCTCTTTTGTTTTTTTCTATACTTCCCTATGAAGTCCTGTAAAGGTGAAAAATGTGAGCTATTATTTAATAAAAGACCTCTCTGAAAAACATAAAGCTCTCCATCATCTTTACTAGATTTTGAACATGAAAGAAATCACCATATATTGAAGAGACTCAGCTGAAGTTTATGAAACTTTATGACATGAAGCACTGATTGATCTGTCTGCAAAGTAGGACTGAATCTGCTTCTAATATTTCCTAACTCCATTCACTGCCTGGTTCCCCAGCTAAAAGCTTAGGGTTGCTAAACATAACATTCTCCTAGTGAAGATGACAGAGAGCTATATCTTCTCCAGAGGTTCTTTTCCATCAAATAAATTATTTCGATTGCAGGTTTTTGCCTTTGTAACATGAAAAAAAGGAAAGGTTTTAGCTTCCCCAGGTTAGATTCACCTCTCAGTAACCTTGGTAAAACACACACGAATCCAGTAAAGTTTAAAAAGTTGCTGGGGGAAAAGAATTATTCTCTAAACTCTAAATGGAAGTGGCTAGAAAGGACAAGAAGCAAAAACTGAAGCCTTTTCTAGTTCTGATTTCTGTTACATATGTTACTGATATTGAAAATGAACATGAAACTCAGATTTCTGAAACAATCTGTAACCTAAAGTGATAGGATATATACAGAAAGAAATTCCCACTCTGTATAATCCAGTATCAGGTAACCAGCATGGCAATATTTCCTACTGCCACTTATGAAGAGGATAGGAATGCTTGACTGTATTAAAATAATTGCTGAGTTTATTCCTGATGGATCCCTTCAGGTCCCCTAAAGTAATCTCTGCTCAAACACACTTGAGGCAAAGAGATTATACGATAAGCTTTCTCCTTTTAAAGTCTAACACTGTAAATAACATGGTCCACTATAATTAGCTTTTGTAAACATGCATCCAGCAGGCAAGTAAGCAATAGAAATAACTAGTGAGCAGTGTAGCAATCCACTGCTTCAGGCACAACATTTTGAAGTATTTGGCTGAATGATGGCATTACAGTAAACCTGTACAATGTAAACTGCAATCACTCCTTTCCTTTATACTCTAACTGAATGGCAAATCTTCCAGGTGACTCACTGGCAGCAGGATGCACATTCATTCACCAGGCCTGCTTTTGGATAGAGACACTCAAATTGTGGACTTTCCAGCACGTTATCAAACTGTGAAAAAACATCCAAGCAAATATTTGGACTTCTGTGTTGATAATCAGCCCAATATGTCTTAGGCAAAAACATGCTTCCTCTGTCCTTTTTTTCCCCTTATCAATCTCTATCTGGCCCCAAAGTACTTTTACATCAATATATTATTTTTAGCTTTACCAGCAAAATAGATAGTCTTGGTCTTCAAGCAAAGACAATTTTCTTACCCTCTTCAGAGGAAAAACTGCAGATAGCTCTTAATTTATGAGCATTTAAATATCCATAATGCAAAATCTAGAATTATTTTAGACTTTGTGAGCAATGAGAAATCAAGTTCTCCAGTCATGGACTATCTCCAAGAATACTACTCTCCCATTCAAGGAAATACCTGAGGATCTGATAAAGCATTTTTTTCTTCCTTCTAAAGTTAATTCTATTTTAAAAACAATAAATTTGAGAAAGCTTTTTTACAACTTCAGAGGTTTTAATGGTTTCCTTTTTTTCACAGCATGTTACATTCCCCAAGGCAGAACTGCTCTCCAAGCCCCCTTGCTGGAGGAGAATTTTCTCAGCCAAAGGGCAAAAAGAACCTTGTGGTTCAGTGGCATTGGAATTCCTCTTCATATCCAAGATTGCAAAAGCCCATCACAAATGAAATGAACTGAAGGAAGAAGGATAGCAATGTAAAATCTATGAGGTCAGCAGAAAAAGATATGTGTAGGAAGAAAACATATTTAGTTTGGGTTGATTTAAAGAAAAAAAATATTGTAACTGCCATTTGGGTCCTTCTTGGATTCTTTGCCTTTTAATAGCAAAGAATAAAGAAAAACTTCTCAGCTTGGTCATTATCAAAACTATCTTTGTTTCAGAAAATGGATCTTTAATCCTAGTTTGCTAATAACTAGACATATTGTCTTAATTTTCAAATATGTTTATAACTTAGTGGAGTTCATATGCCAGTTTCTAAGGTAACCACACTTTTAGTTTGCTTATGATATCATTTCCCAGCTTGTCAGTTCTCTAGAGGCAGAATCCCATACTGCAACCTCTCTTTACTGGGCCTTAGCTAAACTCCTCTGCAACTTTTAGCAAGTCTGACTCAAAGTGAGTAGCTCCTCTGTCACCTTTGCCCAAGCTCTTCAGCCTTCCAGAAGTTATGGAGTACTTATCCAGAAGGAAATCATTAGCAAGAAATGTGTCTCACCAGCTACTCAATACACCAACTTAGGGGTCATCCATCTTTCAACATAGTTGTTGATTCAAGCCTTACACTATTTTAGGCCTCTGAAGCACTTCTCCTTGTTAGTCATAGGGACTTTTTTGTCCCCAGCCAGGACTGTTATTTTTATAAATGGCTGAAGCTTCCTTTGGTTTGCCTTTAGGCCTTAGCAGTCTGTAGGGGCTCCCTTGGAGAACAGGCTTCAAATATCTTCCACTTGAAATTCTTTAAAAGTTGAAAATAGTAATAATTATCTTTCTACATCTTTTTTGTCTTGAAAGAAGCCTCTCGTGTCTTATTTATCTGGGAACACAGTTACTGACAAAAAAAATTAAGTTAGTTAGGAAACATTTCTAACATTTATAAAGTGAATTCAATCTTCTTTAAATACTCCATAGCTTTAAAGCATCTGTCACAAGTCTTTTTTGGCTTCCTTCATCCTTTTAACATCAACAGTCTGCCACACCCCCGAAGCCATCTGTGTATCTCGTGTAAATCTTCTACAAGGGCTTTTGTTTCTTTTGACCACCTACATCCCACAAATGGAAAACATAATTTTTATTTTTCTCTCTTAAGCCCCCACAGTATCACCCCCACTGTGGGGGAAGAAAGTCAACAAATCCATTTGGTTGCAGCCTGCAGAGAACGGATGACTTCCCAGCAGCCATGTGCAGTGGAAATGTTGGAGGGTGGGTAGCTGAAGGGCATCAGTGGCTGGCAATTAAAAGAAGTGACAATATGCTGCTACAGAAGGTAGGAGAAGTGGGATCGTGCCACTGTCCAGAACTACAGTTGCAAACAAATCATTCTGTCAGGATGCCACTACATGTTGCTAGCATGGTATTTTAGCATTAAACTGAGGTAACCCTGGAAAGCAAAACTATCATCTCCTTAAAATGGTAGTTTACTTTCTCTCTGCTATAGGTATGATCAAAAGAGTGATTAATTTGTTTTTGCTGAATCTCAGTTCTATTCCACTGTGTTTGCTTTTTTTGATCCAGAAAATAATTCTGATCTGCACTGTCACTCAGAACTTGAATCCAAAATTTCCCTGAGATTTTTAAAGGTTTCAAACTCAAGTTCCTTTTAATTTTTTGTGAATTATTTTAGTTCCTCAGGGACTCAATTAGCAGCAAATCTGTAATTCTAAATTTGATGGAAAAGACTGGGAAGTCTATGAGAATCAGAAGTATGTTTGGCCCTAGGATTCAAAGCCCTTTGAATTCAGGCAGGACTTTCCCACTAACACCAATAGCGCTTTTCATCACTGTTTTTAGATAAGATTGAGGTAAAAAACTGAAAAAACTGATCTGTTAGCCAACTTTTTGTCAATTTGACCATCATTGATTATGGATTTCAAACAGAGGAAATACAGCCAGGAGGAGGAGGCCTGAATTTCTTGAAAAAATTATATGATCACCATTGAGAATTTTAAGTCTCTGGTTCTTTGAGGTGAAAGAATAAGGCACGTTTAGGAGTGACTAGATCCAAGCCAGAACCACTCTTCATTTCTTATTCAGTGCTTCAGGCTGTGAAGTGTTGCAGTATCCCTGCTGTTCTGGGGTTGGCCCTCCCTGGAGCATCACAGCTGCTCAGCAGAGAAGCAGCCACTAGAGAGCATGATGAGACCACTAACCTCTCCGGGTTTGATCTAGATTAGGACTGGAACCAGGTTTCTTGAAGCAGAAGACTGGTACTGTGAAGCATTTTTATCACTGAGCCCTGTATGCAAAGACAAAAAGCCAACACAGATGTAAATCTTCAAAGGCAAAATAGAAAAGACATTGATCTTCAAGCTCAGTGGATTGAATCAAAGATAGCATGGAAGTTTATCATCTTTATTGGGCTTTTCATATGAAAACTCTATATAAATGGCTGCCTTATACATGCATTTAGACTCAATGGAAAATCTTCAGTATGGACCTGCTTCTGCAGGGGGATTGGACTAGATAATATCTAAAGATCCCTTCCAGCCCTATAATTCTATGATTCTATGGCATACATATAGATATTTATGTAATGTTGATAAACCTCTGAGCATCACTGCTTTATGGTTACTTCTGGTTAAAGCAGCCTACAAGACTGTAAAAAAAGAGATATAAATGGAAGAAGCAAGATATATTTAGTATATTTGGAGGATAAAAGCAAAACTAAAACATTATTAAGATATATAAATATATTATTTAAATAGTTCTCTAGAAGTTTACTACAGCAAAAAGATAAATGGGAGACCCTTGGAATGATGGAAATTGCTATAGGATTTTTACCTTTATCTCTCTGGATCATATATAAATCTACACTGGGAAACGATTTTAAATGGATTGGGGTTTGTATTTACTTCCTACTGCACCAGTGGTTCCTAAGATGAAGCACAAGAACTTGAAAATTTGATGTATTATTCAAGGATGGAACAGAGTAGGAAGAAATTTCCTTCACACTATGAGAAGAGCTATCTTCTCCAGCAGTAAGGATATGAACTACATGATGCTGATATGCTGAGATTTTCTGTGAGTTAAAATCCTGACTCTTTTTATTAAGGGAAAAGATAGTTTCAAGGGTGGCTCTGTACAGATCATGGCACATGGGAACATCCATCAGTGGGCACCAGAATTGCTTCAAGTCTGTTTCTCATCAGAGCTGGTGTCTCCACAGTGTGTCAGTATTTCATGGCACTGTTCCAACAAACAGCATCAAGTGGAAGACAAGGAAGTAGGAAAAATGCAGAAACAAACAAAAAAACCTCAACCTAAACCCACAAACACCTGCCCTAGACTCTCCCGTCCACAAACAAGGAATAGATAAAATTGAACCCAAGTTAAACTCCATAGTTCATTGTGGCAAAAGAACAGCAAGCTGTTGCTGAGTTCAACTTGTGTAGTTGACACTAAGAGAGCATGATGTTGCCCTCCTGTAAAAAAAATATTCAATATTCAATAATCTTGCCTGGCAACTGATTTTTTCCTCTGAGATCTCACTTATTCAAAATAATATATATTGGTTTTGTACAATATTAATTTTAAAACATCTTGGACCTCAATGTATAACCAGCCTCCTGCTCTATTCCAGAGTTTGAGAACCAGGACACAGTGGTATGCTTTGTAGAATTCCTCTGTTATTTTCTTGCCATGGCTCAGCTTCTTCTCTGAAGTAACTTTTAGATTATTCTGCAAATGACCAAGACTCTCCAACATTTAGGCTAAAGAAGGAGCAAGCATGTCTTGTGTGTATTTGTATCAAATGAGAAAGATTGGATTTTGATCCACTTAAAAGGTATTGAGTCAGGAGATAAGATTCTTATTGACAAGTACAATGAACTTTATTTCTGTTGAGTACAATCAATTATAATCCAGTATAAAACAGTTTTAACTATTAACCACAAACCCAAGGGCAGGACTTCCACAGCCAATTAGATAACAGACGATAACAAAGTACTCCCACGGCCCCTTGCCACATCATGTCCTAGAAATCACTTTTGAAAGTTTCAAAGAAGATTACATTTCTAGAGTGATTTTGTTGGTGTTGTTATATATATATACAGTGGGTTAATTTTTGACGCAGGTAAATGCTGTCTGTCAAGAAAAAGAATGGAGAGTGAAGGAGAGATATGATCTGCAAATATGTTATTACTCATTTCACTTGTCCTGAGAGACAGTATCTTTTATTTTATAGGATTTATCTATCATTAAGACTGATATTAAAGTAGAGAAGCTTTACTCTGTGGAGAGAATTGTGTTTCCGTGTGAGTGTGAACCTGTGCTTGAAAAAAGGAAGGTGAAACTGGAGAGTGTAGAAGAGGATCTCCAACATGAAAGGATGGGAGTGTGTGTGTGAAAATGTGAATTTTGGTATTTTTGTTCAGTTTCTGGTTTGAATTGTGTCAACTTGGACTGACACATTTGGCGTGTCATACTGTGCTGAAATATTCTGTGTCAACTCAGTATTAACCTGTAGCCTTCTGGATGTCAACTTTCATGGAAGTTGAAGGTCATTGCCACTTATCCTCAGTTTTTACTTTAGTTCAATCTTGACCTGAATCAAATTCACAGTATACTACAGCGCACTGACCTGCTTTATTTGAGCCTGCAGCAATAAGATTATAGCATATCCTGGAATTGTTGTCTGTCTGGAAAATCAGATCCACAAGAGAGATTACGAGCCTAAAGCATTCAAACTAAAAGTCCTGTGAGGCTCTCCAGATGTCATAGAAGCTGATTAATGTTGAACCATGCTGGAACAACATGTTTTGACATTTCCAAAGCATATTTTAATGACATGTTCTTTAATACACATGTAGATACATATGGAGACACATACACAGACACATCTATTAATTACTGTGGTCTCAATTGAGGTTGAAAACAAATGTGTAACTATTTAAACATATCTTCAATTCCTGTTGAGTTGGACAACATGAAATACGCTTTCATCATATCATTCACTCAGTTTGTGTATGATTTATGATAATTTCCAGGAAGGCCTGGATAGGCTGGAAGAGTGGGCTAACAGGAACCTTATGAAATTCAACAAAGTCAAATGTAAAGTTTTGCATCTTCAAAAACATAATCCAGGTGTGCAGCACAGTTTGGGATCTGCCTGACTAGGGAGCAGCTTTGTGGAAAGGGACCTGGGGGTGAACGCTGAACAACAAAGTGCATATGACTGCACAGTGTGCTGCCACAGCAAAGCAAGCCAGCAGAGTGCTGAGCTGCATCGACAAGGACATCACTAGCAAAGATAAAAAAAGTCATTATTCCACTCTACTCAGCGTTTGTCAGGTCATACCTAGAATACTGTGTTCAGTTTTGGTCCCCACTGTACAAAAAAGTTGTGGGCAGAGTAAGGACACTAATGTGATCCAAGGACTGGGAAGCCTGTCACATGAGGAAAGGCTGAGAGGACTGTTTTTGTTCAGCCTTGAGAAAGGAAGGCTTAGGGAGGACTTTATCACTATATTCCAGTATTTAAAGGTGGTTATAAAGAAGATGGAAACTTCCTTTTCACAAGGTGTCACTTGGAAAAGATAAGGGATGATGGGTACAAGTTGCTCCTGGAGACATTCCCATTGGACATAAGAGGAAAATTTTTCACAATAAGAACAATCAGCCATTGGAATTATCTCCCCTGGGAAATGGTGGATTCCCAGGACTGAATACTTTCAGGTTGGATTGGAAAGAGTGCTGGGCCATCTTGTCCAGACTGTGCTTTTTTCAAGAAAGGTTGGACCAGATGATCCTTGAGGTATCTTCTATTCTGATATTCTGTGATTCTATCATTCTGTGATGTGGGGTTATTAAATATATCAGTGTGTACAGGAGTTCTGACAACACTGATGGTCTTTATCACTGATCAGTTCACTTCAGGGTGCAAACCTCTACTTTCTGCTCATCTTCTGGAAGGGGCCTTTCAAATAAAGTGATACTTACAAACATTAAATTGAGAGGAAAATGGCAATAACTTGAAATTCAATATAGCTTCAGGGGATTGAATTTTTAAAGATTTTCTTTCCTTATCAGTTTTCATTTGCTGTGAAGCTTTATCAGACAGGCAAAATGACTGGATAAATCTGGAATCTTCAATGAATCTTTAGTAAATCTTTAATTAATGCTGAGTAGGTACCTTTAGATGCTTATCAGTAGCTTCTAAGCAAGCTTTGTTAGGAAGTCTCATGAAGATATCACAGAATCAGAGAATGGTAGGGGTTGGAAGGGACCTTTAGAGATCATCTAGTCCAACCCCCCTGCAGAAGCAGGGTCACCTAGATTGGGTCACATAGGAACATGTCCAGGCAGGTCTTGAAGACCTCCAAGGAAGGAGACTCCACAAACCCTCTGGGCAGCCTGTGCCAGGGCTCCCTCACCTGAAATAGTTTTTTCTTATGTTTAAGTGGAACTTTTTGTGTTCCAGCTTCATCCCATTACCCCTTGTCCTGTTGCTAGCTACTATAGAAAAAAAGGGATGTCCCAACCTCCTGACATCCACCCTTTAGATATTTGTAAATATTAATGAGATGCCCCCTCAATCTCCTCTTCTCCAGACTAAACAGCCCCAGTTCCTGCAGCCTTTCCTCTTATGAAAGATGTTCCACTCCCCTGATCATCTTGGTGGCCTTGTGCTGGACTCTCTCCAGCACTTCCCGGTCCCTCTTGAGCTGAGGTGCTCAAGCTGGGGAGCAAAACTGGACACAGGACTCCAGTTGAGACCTCACATCATATATTATAGATCTATCAATACATGCATTAATTCAGGATATGATAGCATCTTCCTTCATCTTCTATCATTAACATTGCTTTACTTTTTAATACTGTTTCCAATCTGGTAGTGTGATAAAAAATAGCAGTATGTACCTTGTAGCCAATATTATAGTGATCCTTTCATTTAGTCCCTGCCTTAATTAAACTGTAAGCCTGACCCAACAGCTTTCCAAATATATCTTCTATAGAAGAATGTGGGCTGATTCCATAGCATAATGAGGAGAATACAATGTGTGACAGTTTTACTGTTCCTTTTATTTCAGTCATTCCAAGCAGAGGTATCACCTGTGTGGATATTGTATGTTTTATATGATTGAACTGATTTTATACTCAGTGAAAGATCATGTGCGTTACAAGCCAAGATATAATGAAAATATGATCATTGACTATATTTCATCACTTTTATTCCATGGTGTAAAATAAATTTTATGATAACTGATTTTTTACTTATGCCATATGCTTGTGGCTGAGGAAAAACAAGGTAATGGAATGAAATCAAGGTATACTTCTGCCTGGCCTGCCCTCCACACACTTTATCAGTTCCCCTGGTTTCTCCTAACAAACCTGGGGCACTGGACTTCTCTTAGTTGATTATGAATACTCTGCCATGTCAGAGCTAACTGATGAGGCTCCCATCGAAGCTGATGAAGATGTGGTTGGCAATGTCAATGGAATTCAGGAATCATTTGATCTGACCATGTGTTAGCATCTCTTTTAAGTTTAGATGAACTGAGTTGTTTTGGATTATTTTACTGAAAACAGGTTGTTCATTGATTGATGGATAGAGAGAAGACCTTCTCAGACATCCATGCTGATATTTTTGACATCTTCGTTTTACCAGATAAATCTCTTCCCAAAAGTAGGAGGCTTTATGTTGTGAAGCATAGCTAGCAATGGAAGCCATTAAGGAACAGTCATTGCCTCTCTCACTCTCATTCACATGTCCACTTTCATTAATTCACCAACAAAACACAGTATTTCCTAATTGGCCAATTAGTCAAACCTCAGGAAGCACTTGGCTTGGCCCACTATTGGCCAGTTTAACTCTTCCCTCAGGGACATTCCGTCTGGAAACAGAAATGAACTACCAAGGATGTAACAAGAATCAATAGCAAACAATGTGGCTGCACTTAAACCTCTCTCTTAGCAACACACAGTATTCGGATTGGCAAACATATATTCTCTCACTAATTCTCTTTGTAACGTTGCAAAAATATCTCTAACATAAAGCATACCCCCTGCTTTTCCCAATAACACATCAAATCATCTTGACTTACTGTTATTTCAGTGATGTCAAGACTAGATAAAGTAGAATGTTTGATTGCTAACAAAAATTTGGGCGGCACATCAAACAGAATTACAATACTCCAACCCACACACTTTCTTTCATCCCAGTCAGTACGGCACACACAATGAATGTATTAAGAAAGCCAGATGCATTGATCATTGTCAGTCTGACAAAGAAACATCATACTGTTGACATTAAAGTAAATTGTAGATACTGTAAAATAGATTATAATTATCAGAAATTTAATTTTCTACTTTCTATTCCAAATATTGCAAAATCCACATCTTATTACCTAACGGTTTGCATTATTATTTAAACAGTAGTCAGAGGTGAAATATCAGGAGAGCTGGCATATATTGAGAAACATGAAGAGAGCCAAAACATCTCTCCTCATGAGGAAAGAGGATGTGCTGGGAGGTGATGTTGAGACAACTGTGAGAGATTTAAATGGCCCTGGGGACCACCAGCAACCAGGATTGGGTGAACAGGGCCTATAGCATCAGCCAGGGCAGGGCACTGCAGTTGGCACAGGCAGGTGAGCAGGGAAGGACTCACATCCCATTCGGAGAATCACAGCCTGCGGAAGCGCTTTTGGTCTTGCTCAACCAAAATGATGTGCATTACCCTGAGAGCTAAAGATAAGGTCTGAGAGGAGAAACCCCTGGAGAAGTTTGATGCATTTGCTCAGCAAGAGAAATCAGATAGAGTAGGAAAGAGGCCTGAATGGATGAACAAGGAGCTTCTGAAACAATTCAAATGGAAGAAAAAACGATTGATTCCTTGGGAAGAATATAGGAATGTCATCAGAGTATGCAGGGAAGAAACAAGGAGAGCTAAAGTTCTATTGGAATTAAATCTCCAAAGGATATAAAGGAGAATAAGAAAGGCTTCTTCAAGTACATCCACAGCAAACAGTTGACTAGTGAGAATGTGAGCCCACTGCTGAACAAGATGGGCACCCCAGTGACAAAAGATGCAGAGAAGTCAGTGCTACTGAATGCCTTCTTTGCCTCAGTCTTTACTCCTATGGCCAACACTCAGAAAGCCCGGTCTCTGAAGGATAGCGAGAAAAGCTCAGGCAATGTGGCTTGGATGAGTGGACAATGAGGTGGAGGCTGAATGACAGAGTCCAGAGGGTGGTGATCAATGGCACAGAATAGAATTGGAGGCCTGTGGCCAGTGGAGTTCCACAGGGATGGGTTCTGGGGCCAGTCTTGTTTAACATCTTCATCAATGACCTGGATGAGGGGACAGAGTGTACCCTCAACAAGTTCGCTGATGACACCAAACTGGCTGATTCCTCAGAAGGCTGTGCTACCATTCAGTGGGATCTCGACTGGCTTGAGAGTTGGGCAGAGAGGAACCTTATGAGGTTCAACAAGGACAAGTGCAGACTCCTGCATCTAGGGTAGAACAACCCCATGCACTAGTACAGGCTGGGGGTTGACCTGCTGGAGAGATGTTCTGCTGAGGGGAACCTGGGAGTTCTGGTGGGTAGCAAAGTAAACCTGAGCCAGCAATGTGCCCTTATGGTCAAGAAGGCCAATGACATCCTGGGATGCATCAAGAAGAGTGTGTCCAGCAGGTCAAGGGTAATCAACTTACCCTTCTACTCTGCCCTGAGTTTAGGGCTCCCTGGTTTAAGAGTGAGAACTTATAGACAGAGTCCAGCAAAAAGGCCATCAAGATGATCAGGGGACTGGAACATCTTACGAAGAAAAGCTGTGGGATCTGGGGGGTTGTTAGCCTGGAGAACAGAAGACTGAGGGGTGATTTTATCAACACTTATAAATACCTAACAGGTATATGTCAAGAGTTTAGGATGTGTCTTTTTTAAGTCCCATGTCAGGACAATGAGCAACAGGCATTAGCTGGAACACAGGAAGTTCCATTTGAATATGAGGAAATGTTTCTTTATTGTGAGAGTGACATAGCACTGGCACAGGCTGCCCAGAGAGGTTGTGGAGTCTTCTCTAGAAGTTTTCAAAACCCATCTGAACACATTTCTGTGCAACCTGATATAAGCAGACCTACTTTAGCTGTTGACTAGATGATCTCTAGAGGTCTCTTCCTACCCCTACCATTCTTGGTTCGATGCAAGCATTTTGTTTCCAAACATTTTTTTTTAAATTGGCTGCCTTGTGAAAGGATGTACACAACCACTTTTCATTTGCCCATTGAGGTGGATTTATAATGATCATAGAATCATAGAATACCAAGTTGGAAGTGACATCAAGGATCATCTGGTCCAAGCTCTCTTGGCAAAAGCATTGTCTAGACAAGATGGCTCAGCACCCTGAAAAACTACTTCCCAGTAATACCTTTAATTTTTCTTGCAAACAAAACAAAACAAAATAATTGATTTTCCTCATTGTGAAGAAAAAAATGGAAGTTAAATTCAAAATGCAAACGAGTAAACCTACATAGAGGAAAGAAATAAAAGCAAAATGTTCTTAACTTATTAATCTTTCTCAGAACTGTGGAATCATCTATGGAAAAAATTGAAATTATCTTATTTCCCAAAGAAATATCTGAACACAATCAGTTCATGAATAGTTTTCAAGGGAAGAAAATCAGAAAGAAAATGTAGCAATGTCAACATATCTCAGGGCATACTAGAAAGTTGAAAGAAAATACTACTCAAAAAAATCTAAAGGATTGAGAATTAGGGAGAGCATCTGGAAAAATTTCATTCCAATTAACCTGGATTCCCTTTCCTCATCTCACATTAGATGCATACTACTACCTACAATGAAAAGAGGGGTTTCCTAACCTGTAGCAAAGGAACAAGTTTCTACAACCTACTCTGTTACCAGACTTGTATCACAGAATTACACAATGACAGTTTACTTGAGGTTAAAAAGGACCTCCAGAGGTGATCTTGTCCAATCCCCTTGCTCAAGTAGGACTACCTAGAGCTGGTTGCCCAGGACCAAGTCCAGATGACTTTTGATTGTCTCCAAGGCTTGACATGCCACATCATCTGTGAACAACCTGTTCCAGTGCTCAGTCAGCTTTACAGTAAAAAAGTTGATCAGACTGGTTCATTTTGTGCCCAATGCCTTTGTTTCCATCACTGAGCACCACTGAACATAGCCTGACTCCTAGTTCTTTACATCCTCCCTTTAAATATTTAATGACATTCATTATAAATCATATGCACTTATGTCTGCATTATCATATGACTTTATGATTGTATAGATATTTATATCCCCTCAACTCTTCTTTTCTCTAGTCTGAACAGTGCCCACTGTCTCAGGCTTTCCTCATAAGAGATTCTTCAGTCCCTTCATCAAAGTGTCCCTTTAGTAGACTGTCTCCAGTATGCCCAAGTCCCTTTTGTACTGAGAAGCCCAGAGCTCCACACAGTACTCCTGGTGTGCTCTCACCAGTGCTGAGTAGAAGGAAAGACAGTCTTCCTTGACCTACTAGCAATACCTTGGTTAATACAGGTTGGTGCTCACGGAAATCCCCAGGCATTTTCTACAAAGCTGCCTTATAGTTGGACAATCCTCAGCATATGTTGCTGGGTTTTCTTCCCCAGATGCAGTACTTTGTCTTTCCAATTGTTGAACTTCATAAGACTGCTGTCAGTTCATTTCTCCAGCTAATACATATGTGTATGCATATATATCTGTATCCATATCTATTAAAGAAAACATCCTTAGGACTACACTATAAACTGAAAGCTGCAATCAAAGCATCCCTCTTTCACTCATATTTCAGAAACTCAGTTGGGATGTTTTGTACTGTGGGGATTTGCCTTATTTATAGAGGATGCCATTGGCCTTCTTGGTCACGAGGGCACATTGCTGGCTCATGTTTAGTTTCATATCAATCAGGACTCCCAGGTCTCTCTCTGCAGAGCTGCTCTTCAGCAGTTTGACCCCCAGCCTGTACTGGTGCATGGGGTTGTTCCTCCCCAGCTGCAGGACTCTGCACTTGTCCTTGTTGAACCTCATGAGGTTCCTCTCTGCCCAACTCTCAGGCCAGTCGAGATCCTGCTGAATGGCAGCAGGGCCTCTGGTGAATCAGCCAGATCACTAGAGTCCCTTCTCATGCCTAAAGGCAGATGACAATTTTGTTAGTTCACTTGCTGTTAAATTATCTGCTAGAGTGGTCGCAGGAATAGGCAAGATTTCATAGCAATTATTTTGAGACTCAGGAAGGTCCAATCATTTTCTTGTGCTCGGTTTAACAAAAGTCTCTGTAGCCTTGCCCTCAATGTTTTCAATGCTACATTGGAGGATTACTGGTTCTCCCAAGCAGAGTTCCCCGCTGTTCAATTAGCCAGACACAGCACAGAGCCCTTGGTTTGGCCCACGGTGAATAGGTTTTCCGATAGGCTCAGACCAGCGTGGTGAGTTTATGTTATTTCAAGGTTTTGCCACAAAGGCTTTGGCACTTTTTACCCAATACTGCAAGCCTTTTAAAGCCATTTCCCTTCCCCTGCACTCTGGTGAAACCAGTCTGTGCAGCACTGTATTGTACTATAATAGAAGGTATTAATATAATGGCAAAGTAGTCTTCCTTGCTGGTTTCCTCCACTGTGGTAACACTGTTTCATAGTGTGTGTACTGGAATGAACATGCTAATGAATATAACATGAGTATGAGCTAACTGCAGGTATTTTGACAGTGGTGATCTCTCTAATAGCAAGACAGATGTAATGACAGTCATCTGTGTACTTCTGTGAGTCTACGCTGTGTTTATTTTGTTAATGGACTGGAGAGTGTTTTCTGCTTAAGATTCATGCATTGTTAGAAAGGGGAAAAGAAGATGTGGAAATTACAGAATATACCAGGAGCTTAAGTTTATAAATGCTTGTAGTATCTGACAGTTGATCCAGCAAAGAGCAGACAAAGAACCCTCTTGTAAAGAAGCACTTTTGAATCTTCCTCCAGACTTTAATGTTTCTTACTTTTTTATTCATACTAACTTCCAGTCTTGAAAATATTTTCCCCTGAAAAAGTGTACTGATCTATATGTTTGTCTCTTGTGGGAGGTTGTTAATATTAGCTATGACATAAAGAAGCTCTATTGTATCAGAACCACTAAGAGGAATATTTTTTACAGTACTTTACGTGAGTGGTGGTATCATTTAAGGGAAGGTGGGTGCCACAAGGCCCTGAAGGCTCATTCCCATTGGCCATTTTGTTTGCCGTAGAGGAAACTGTTTCTGGGGCACTGGGCATCACTCACTTTGTGTATTCCTTTGCTGTTGTTATGGCTGTTTGTTCTTTCCATCTGCTGTTGTATTAAATTGTCTATATGTCAAACTAGTAGTCTTTTCCTCCTGATTCTCCCCCCCCCGTTCTGCTGAGGTGGGGAGAAGCAAGTGAGCAGCTGTGTGGTTTAGTTGTTGTCAGCTGACTTTAAATAATGACAGTAGGTTAATGGAGTTTAAAAGGGAGCTCTAGAGGTCATCAGTCTTAGCCTCCTGCTCACAGCAGGACTAGCTTCTAACATGCATAGGATGTTCACACCTGGTCAAGAAAGGTAAGGGGCATTTTCCTGCTTCAAGGCTTTGGTCACATCATTCTCTTATTCTAGTGTTGACTAGGCAAAAAGGAAAAAACCTCTCAGGGCTTTCTCAAATGCTGGATAAATAAATAGTAAATGCTGGATAAATAAATAGTATGGCATATACCTTGTGAGGTTGTGTCCCCTGGTCTCCTCACCACTCAGTGACTGACAAATCTTTCAGCTACTGGAAATGAGTGACATTCTTCTGTGGTTGGGACTCTGCTACCCATGTCAGCTGAGCTGAAAATACACACCTTGGTGGTATTTGCATCCTTGCACGTGTGTCTAGTTCCAGTTGAAGAACCTCGGTTTTCTTGAGATTTCCCTCTTTCTCTTCTGCACTCATTACTCTTTAGGAAGGGCACATGTTTCCACTTGCTCTTCCTTAAGCCTTATTAATTCCTGAAGCCATTTTGCCAAAGTTGAAATTAGATGAAGCTTCAGAAAAAACTGGTTTGACTTTTGTGTATCAGCCAGAGAAGTTTGCTTTGAAACAACTGGTAGGCTGCAGGGGAAAGGCACTGATGTGCAGCATTGACTGTCAGCAGGGGATAACTTGCCTTAAAAAACAAAAGTCTTAATGCCTGGGGAAATGCCAGTTCATCTGATTGCTCTGTAATCTCTTTTCAGCACTGGCTGACAGAGCTGGAGATCTTCACTATGATCTTCACAGCTGCCATCCACGACTATGAACACACTGGAACCACCAACAGCTTTCACATGCAGACGCAATGAGGCCATGGTGATGGGACACGTAGGGGTAGGGGGAACCTCTGGAGAGTTACAGCACAGCCATGTAGAAAAGTGCAGGAGCTTTTGCTTTGAAGTGTTACAGGAGAACAATTCGCTGCCTTAGGTTGCATTTAGTTTTCCCTTGCTCAGCCATTTCCAATGGCATGTGTGTATTCCTGCTCCCTGGGCATTGTTTCCTGTTAATAATCAGGAAAAAGGAAGGTCTGAAGTCTTTCTGTGTAAGGTTGCCAAAGAGTAATTCTTGTAGAGAGTGATGCATTTTCATGAAAATGTAGTATTTTTTGGACTCTGAATGTTCTATCAGGCTTTTAGGTTGTTGGAAGGGAGAAGGAGAAGGTGACAGTGGCAGCAAAGATTTGAAGTGTGTAGTTTCATCTAATATCTGTGTATTATTTGGACAATTGGTATGTACTGATAGCAATGACAGAATGTCTGGATGTCCCTGACTGACCCCGCACACTTGGGTATTTGTAAGATGTACTCTATCTGACCCTAAATTAAGTATCTGGAGTATGTAAGATAGATCATGATATGTATCACGGATCAAGAAGAATTACTAGGATCAATCATGCCTATGCTCTACAAAGCATAGGAACATAGAAAGAAATTTCTATGTCTGTTTTGGGCCAAGTGACACTTGGCATCTTCACAGCTTCATGTCCACAGGAACTGGGGATCTGCTGTATTTCCCAGGGTGTTAGAGAAGAATTCAAGGAAGGACAGGTGTAATTGAATTTCTGTGACATTGAGCATTAGGGGATGTAAAGTATCAGAGGAGAAAAAGACACACTCCTCTCTGGGAAGCAGAACCGAGTGGGGACTGTAAGAAACCACATCTGCCATCTGTGGCCCTGAACTTCCAGCAAGACCTATTTTTTTACAGAACTGTACGTTGAGTGGTGGTATCATTTAACTATGATGGCTCAGACATCATAGCAGGTGATTTTTATCAAAAGACTTGGTGCTGACTCGAAGTTGGTAACACTTATGCAAGCTCCTTTTGTGAAGTATAAAAGTATGGGCAAAACAGGTGCTTAAAGGTGATGGCAGGATGGGGTTCAGTCTGAGCCAGGTGAGATTTCATAAATCAGACAGCCAAGCAGACAGCTTCCTTGTCAACTGATATTCATCTGAGATGAACAAAGGGACTTCATGTTATTGCACACCTGTGGCTGGACTGTACATTTTTCTGAAAGATATTTTAAATAGGAAGCTGAGTTTTTAACTTAATTTCTGCAAGTCCCTGTTTCCTCTGAGAAACTCTAAATGTTCGTTTTAAAACTAAATGTGCCCGACCTGAAAGAGCCTTAACTTTCAAATAGAAATCAATACTTGCCATGGGAAACATCCATGGATTCTTTAAAGATATTTTTGTAGAGGCCTTCACATATCCTTCTCAAAAAACGTGCTTTTTTTTTTCTAAACAGCTCTTTGGCAGTGTAATTTCTTTGACTGCCAAGTCATGTTTTTGAAATTCAATTGCTAAACTACTGTGCAACTTTGCACAAGGCATCTTTCCTTGACTTGCTGTTCAATTCCAACAAAGTGGGAGAAACTACTGCTTTCTTCTATTAACATTCTTAATTAGAAGAACATAATTCAATTGGAAGGGACCCACAAGTGTTGGGGCCAGGGTTATAATGAACATTATGGAGTAAGACGTTGACATTCTTTTCAAATGGTAAGGCCCAGATTATGGGATTTCATCCCTCACAGGATGTGAATGCAGTGAGTATGGCTAAAGCTCATTGTTTCAGGATGGGCAATGTCGGCATGTCTTTGCCTTGTGTAACCCTTGGAAGAGAGGGAAGCACGGTCTTGAAAAGGAACTGGACAACAGTTTGTTCTCAAGTGTAGCTCAGAGCATAGGTTTCAGTTTGAAATCCTTGCACCCATGGAGCAGAAAAATCTCTGATATGGTGGTTCTACAGCCTCCTCCTCCCTACCAGCTCAAGTTCTGACAGAGGAGACATCCCCTACATCAGCAAACTCTGTATTAAGGCAAACAACTCACAGAAAGGCTGAAGTCACAAATGAGCTCTGGAAGTTTCACCCCGTGGCTGGTGCATGTTCTCTATCCTGTAGAAGCACAGCGATGGATATGTTTAGCAGAGGAGCTGCACAGACTGGTGTCAGTGGGACAGGGCTAGAGGAGCCAAGGGCTGTGTTTTGGTTAGAATGAGTTGTTGTTTGCCAGACTGTGCTTTGGGCAGGGGCTGAATGTTCCAGGTCTGAAAGGCTTTTCCACCACAGCAGTGTCAGCTCCGCTCACTGTTTTTTCAAAGGCTGCCATATTTCTGCGGCAGTCTGTTGGCACCGTCCATCCCAGCCTATGGCTCTGCTTACACTTTGGCTTTCTTCTGGGCTGTGAGTGCTGTAAGCATCCCCTGCCGTACCCAGGGCATGGCCACCAAGGGCAGGGACAGCCCCTGGGCCTCCTGGTCACAAGGATGGCCTGGGGGTCTTGCTGGGAAAGCTGCTGGGCAGAGGGCTGGCCAGTGGGCCTCTGCAGGGGGAGACATCAGTGCCGTGTCCCCTGGCAACGCTGAGAAACAGCGACACCCGACAACGCTGGGACACAGACACACCTGGTAACAATGATGTCACAGTGCCCCAGGGCAGTATAAAAGGAGCATCCTCCCCTGTCCTGCTGCCAGAAGGCCAGGGGCCAGCCTAAAGACACGGCAGAGGAAGGCCCTGGAGAGCCGGAGGGATTACCTGCAGGGACAGTAAGCAATGGGATGTAGAGATGTTGGCAGCGGTCTTGGTGTTTGGAAGCAGCCACCTCAGGTGTCTGCCAGGCATGGGAAGGATCTTGCTTTGCTCTGAAGGAGGATGAGGCCAGTCTTAGAAGAGCTGAGATGGCATTGGTCACCAGGAGTTTTTTGCCTTCCTCTTCCGCATTGAGAACAACCCCATGTGCCCAGGCTCCTGTGGTCCATTGTGACTCAGTGACTGCCTGCTGCTCGTGCTCCAAGAGAATGGCCTGCTGTGCCCTGCAGCTGGGAGAAGGAGGCTTTTTTCCCATCCTTGGTGGACTGCTAAGTACCTGAGGCAGTTTTTTGCCTCCTTCCATCCACTGAGGACTCACCATTGTCGCGGGGCTGCTCCTTGGGGCCATTGTGGTAAGGCGCCTGCTGCTCGTGCTCCATGAAGGTAGGACTTGTGACCTGCCCCTGGGGAGATGAAGCTTTCTGTAGCTTCAGGAGGGCCCCACAGGAGGTCTCTGGATTGGTGTCTTGTCTTCTGTGTATTGAGCCTTTTGCCCCAGGGCTCCTCTGGGCCCTTTTAGCCTGGCTTTTCCCTGTGAATCTTGCTCCTCCAAGGCAATACGTGTGCCCTGCTCTCTCCGGCTCTTCCCCAGTGTATGTTTGTAGTGGGAGCAATCTCTGCTCATCCCTTGGCTCTATTTCCCATGAGATTTTTACTTGTGTCACACAGCCTGTGTGTTGAAGAGCTTGAGGCTCACTGGACCATCCAGAGCTGCCATTTTCCAGCTCTCCCTCCATGCAGCATAAGCGCTGGGCAGGTTGGAGAGCCCTTCCCGTGCATCAGTGGGCAGGGAGCAAAGCTGTGGGCATAGATTTGGGAGGTCGTGGCGTGTCATGTTTGTCATAGCTACTTGTTGTACTTTGAAAAGACAATGCATCAGGAAAGCCTTTCATCTTGGCCCAGGGCAAAGCTACCAAAGGCTGGGAAAGCCCCAAGGCCTCCTGTGCCCAGGAGGGGGGGATAGCCCACATAAATCTCAGAATAAAGCCCTGGGTATCTGGAGGGATTGCTTAGATGGCTGAGGGAGGAAGTCTGGAGAATGGAAAAGCCTTTTATCTTGGCCCAGGGCATGACCACCAAAAAATGGGAAAGCCCCCAGGCCTCCTGTGCCCAGGAGGGGGGGATAGCCCACAGATATCTAAGAAGAATGCCCTTGGCATTGGGAGGAAGTCCTTGAAGGGACTGAGGTAGGACATCTGGACACTGGAAGTTCCTTTCATCTTCAACCAGGAATTGGGCACCAAGAGCTGGGAAAGCCCCCAGGCCTCCTGTGCCCAGGAGGGGGGGATAGCCCACAGACATCTCAGAATCAAGCCCTAGGCACCTGGAGGGATACCTTGGAGGTCCTGAGGGAGCAAGACAGGAGGCTGGAAAAGGCTGATGGAGGTTTTTCTGCTAAAAGGCCAGCTCTAAGTAAGCCCACCTTCAAAGCTCATCTAAGGGATGGCAATCCTGCTTCAGCCTTGGGTAAAAAGAAATGCAAGGCCCTGAGGAAAAAAGACCATGTCCAACCTCATCTGGATAGCAATGGCAAAACAAAGGGAATGCCTTAGTAAGGAGCACGCGTGCTGGGAAGGATGAAGAGCCCTTCCCATGCTTCACTGGCCAAGGAGCAGTGCTGTGGAGAAAGATTTGGGAGGTACAAAGTGTACCTGTCATATCTACTAATTATACTTTGAAAAGACAATGCATCAGGAATGCCTCTCATCTCAGCCCAGTGGATGGCCACCAAGGGCAGGGAAAGCCCCCAGGCCTCCTGTGCCCAGGAGGGGGGGATAGCCCAGACACATCTCAGAGCCCTGGGCATCTGGAGGGATTCCCTGGACCGCTGACAGAGGAAGTCTGGAGAATGGAAAAGCCTTTTATCTTGGCCCAAGGCATGACCATCAAAAACTGGGAAAGCCCCCAGGCCTCCTGTGCCCAGGAGGGGGCGATAGCCCATAGAAGAATGTCTCTAGCATCTGGAGGGAATCCTTGGAGGGGCTGAGAGAGGAAGACAGGAGAATGGAAAAGACTGTTATCTTGTTCCAGGGCATAGCCTTCAAGGGCTGGGAAAGCCCCCAGGCCTCCTGTGCCCAGGAGGGGGGGATAGCCCACAGACATCTCAGAAAAAAAGCCCTTGGCGTCTGGAGGAAGTCCTTGGAGGGACTGAGGGAGGAAGATTGGAGACTGGAAAAGCCTTTTATCTTGGCCCAGGGCATAACCACCAAAAAATGGGAAAGCCCCCAGGCCTCCTGTGCCCAGGAGGGGGGGATAGCCCATAGAAGAAGGTCTTTGGCATCTGAAGGGAATCCTTGGAGGGGCTGAGGAAGGAAGATTGGAGAATGGAAGAGACTTTCATCTTGTTCCAGGGTATAGCCATCAAATGCAGGGTAAGCCCCCAGGCCTCCTGTGCCCAGGAGGGGGGGATAGCCCACAGCCATCTCAGAGGAAAGCCCTGGGCATCTGGAGGGATTCCCTGGACCGCTGACAGAGGAAGTGTGGAGAACTGAAAAGCCTTTTATCTTGGCCCAAGGCATGACCATCAAAAACTGGGAAAGCCCCCAGGCCTCCTGCGCCCAGGAGGGGGGGATAGCCCATAGAAGAATGTCTCTAGCATCTGGAGGGAATCCTTGGAGGGGCTGAGAGAGGAAGACAGGAGAATGGAAAAGACTGTTATCTTGTTCCAGGGCATGGCCTTCAAGGGCTGGGAAAGCCCCCAGGCCTCCTGTGCCCAGGAGGGGGGGGATAGCCCACAGACATCTCAGAAAAAAAGCCCTTGGCGTCTGGAGGAAGTCCTTGGAGGGACTGAGGGAGGAAGATTGGAGACTGGAAAAGCCTTTTATCTTGGCCCAGGGCATAACCACCAAAAAATGGGAAAGCCTCCAGGCCTCCTGCGCCCAGGAGGGGGGGATAGCCCATAGAAGAAGGTCTTTGGCATCTGAAGGGAATCCTTGGAGGGGCTGAGGAAGGAAGATTGGAGAATGGAAAAGACTTTCATCTTGTTCCAGGGTATAGCCATCAAATGCAGGGTAAGCCCCCAGGCCTCCTGTGCCCAGGAGGGGGGGATAGCCCACAGCCATCTCAGAAAAAAGCCCTGGGCATCTGGAGGGATTCCCTGGACCGCTGACAGAGGAAGTGTGGAGAATTGAAAAGCCTTTTATCTTGGCCCAAGGCATGACCATCAAAAACTGGGAAAGCCCCCAGGCCTCCTGCGCCCAGGAGGGGGGGATAGCCCATAGAAGAATGTCTCTGGCATCTGGAGGGAATCCTTGGAGGGGCTGAGGGAGGAAGAAGGAAAATGATAAAGACTTTTATCTTGGCCCAGGGCATAGCCACCAAATGCAGGGAAAGCCCCCAGGCCTCCTGTGCCCAGGAGGGGGGGATAGCCCACAGACATCTAAGAATCAAGCCCTTTTGTCTGGAGGAAGTCCTTGGAGGGACTGAGGGAAGAAGATCGGACACTGGAAAACAATTTTACCTTTGCCCAGGGCATGGCCACCAAGAAATGGGAAAGCTCCCAGGCCTCCTGTGCCCAGGAGGGGGGGATAGCCCACAGACATCTCAGAGGAAAGCCCTGGGCATCTGGAGGGATTCCTTGGAGGGGCTGAGGAATTAAGACCACAGACTGCAAAAGCCTTTTATATTTTCAAGGAGCATGGCCTTCAAGGGCTGGGAAAGCCCCCGGGCCTCCTGTGCCCAGGAGGGGGGGATAGCCCACAGACCTTACAAAGGAAGCCCTGGGCATCTGGAGGGATTCCTTGCAGGGGCTGAGGGAGGAACTGGAGAGACTGGAAAAGCCTTTCATCTTGGCCTGGGTCATGGCAACCAAGGGCAGGGAAAACCTCCAGGCAGCAGCCAAAGCCTTTTTTACATCTCAAGTGGACTGGTAAGTATGTGTGGGTTAGTTCCTGCTTTCCTCCACACATTGAGCATGGCCACAGGGCTGCTCCTTGGAGCCATTCAAAGGAGGTGCCTGCTTCTTCTGCTTCACTCCTTTTGAGTTGAGGGAGGACAGGGCTTGGGCAGCTGCAGGGCACTGTGAGCAGCCCATGGGAGCAGCAGGCAGGTCTTGCTCACATGCTCAGGGAGTAGCTGATCGCCAGCACTGGGGTCAGGAAGGAATTTTCCCCCGGGGCACACTGGCCCTGGGCTCCGGGGGTTTTTTGCCTTCCTCTGCAGCATTGAGCATGGCCACTTGTCAGGGATCTTCTGGCCCATCGTGGCTAGGTCCCTGCCTGCTGATTTAGCACTATAAGGATGACCTCTTGTGCCCTGCAGCTGTCAGGAGGAAGGCTTTTTTTTCCCCCTATGCTGGACTAACCAATGTCTGTGGGGTTTTTTTGCCTTCCTCTCTACATTGAGCATGGTCTTCAATATTCTCTATAAATCTAACAAAGAAGACATATATAACAGATATATTCCACAGAACGTACAATAAAATCTTAAACAGAAAATCCTTGTCATTTGGAATCTTTGTGTTTGTCCTTGAAAGTGTGTTTGGAGCTGCAAACCCTGTGGCATTTCATTCGTGCCGATCCCTGGCGGATGGTGAGCGCAGGGAACAGCCCAGCGCGTCATCTGCAAAACCCAGCGTCGGGGCCTCTTCAGGTGCCAGTAAGGCCAAAGTTTGCAAGTTCAGTGTTTGTCTCTGCCTCTAATAAAACTTGGCTGATCCTGGGTATGGAATAGCTTTACTTCTTTCCACATAGGTATTTTGCACCTAGTTCTCTGTTACAATTGCCCTGCATACACCTTCTCTTCTGTAAGCACTTCTGTGACTGTGGATGAGATGCAGAAGCTCTGAAATCCAGACAACTCTCTTCAGTTGTCTGAGGGAGCAAAGTGCTTCTACTGCAGAAGGAACTTTCCCATCCCAGATGCAAAGAACTTACAGTGTAGGGATCCTTTCCTAAGGAAAATGAATCATCAGTTCTGTATGGTGTTCCTCTCCCCGTTAATGAAGAAGGACAATGTTTGGTGTACAGCAGTGACACTAATCCATTAGGAGTTATTTCAGGAAGTGCTGGGTGGCGTGTGCCTGTTGGTTTTTTTACTTCTAAGTGAAGATTGCGGTTTCCTGCCTTCCAGAAGTATTTCGAAACATAGCTCTTGTTTCCAATATGTTTTGTGATCTTCAGGGTCTATCCAAGAGACACACGTTGTGCCTTTTCCATCTGTGTAAGGGATCTATCACTTAATCGTGCTGAAAATCCATCTTTCCTTGCCCAAGTCAGAGCAGGATTAAGCACCAGAAAAAAACATGAATAGTTCAGCTGAAAGGAATTGCTGATGGAAGAACAAATTGATCTAAATGATCCAAAATTAAATGACACGGCATAAGTGACACCACAATCGGGTTCTGGGAAAGTTTCCTAATCTAAGATGCTACTCCTAAGGTCGAGCCTTTGAAGTTTCTAAAACATCGTTCTAAAACGCCTTTGTTAAAGGGCGGTAACCAAAGCGGAGGCAAGGCCCGTTTATTGGCGGCTTTGCGGCCGACTGAGGTAATCCGGCCGCTCCTGGAGCACGGGGGGTGGAGGATAAGCCAGGAGAGCCGCCAGGACCAGGCAGCTCTCGTGAGGGGGACGGTCTTTCCGGGAGGCGGAGCCGCAGCAACCGCGGGGGATTTAAACGTCCCCCAGGGAGCGCGAGCCATCAGGAGTGCGGCGAACGGCGCCGGGAAACTGGGAGTGACGGGGAACCCAGGAGTGGCGCGGCAGGTTGCTCGGTACTTCGCGCAGGCGGGGGGCGCAGGGAGGGGGAGCAGGGAGGACGGGCAGGGAACAACCCCGCGGCCCTTTTAGAGAAGCAGAAGTCAGAGAAGTGCCTCAGCTTCAGCTTCAACCTAGCAAAATGGTGAGCACTCGCCTGAGGACTAAAGCCAGGGCTCAAGTGGACAAAACCCAGGTGAAGGTCAATGCATCCACCCAGACTGAGCTGGCTAGTAGAGAAGCTTCGGGCCAGGTGGAATGCAGGGAGTGTTTAGACTGCTTAGCGAGAGGCAAAAATGTGTCACAGGTGCCCTCAAGTTCAGGAACTGCACCACCTGGTGAAAGAGCTGCAGGAAACTGTGAGTAGGCTCTGTAGTATTTGAGGGGAAGAAGTGAAGATAGATGGAGACTTCCACAATCAGTGGAATCAAATAATTTATGGACCCTGGTTACAAAAAAAAAAGAAAGGCAAAGGCTCGTCTTCAAAGCCCTCCTTCCAGAGTGCCCACTACAAATACAAATGAGGCACTGGTGACAAGGGACTTCGAGGAGCATGCTCTAAGAGGGCAAAACCTGCTAAACAACCCATCAGCTGCTCCACCTGCAGTAGGTAATGGACATCGCAGGAAGAGGCGAAGGGTGCTTGTTGTGGGTGACTTGCTGCTAAGGGCCACTGAGAGACCCATCTGTGGAGCAGGTAGGGAGTCAAGAGAGGTGTGCTGCCTGCCTGGGGCCAAGATCAGGGATGTGGCCAAGAGAGTGCCACAGCTCATCAGGGATGCAGGCTACTACCCCCTACTTGTGTTCCATGTAGGTATGAATGATGTCATGAGGCATGACATCTCCAGAATTCAGATGGATTTTAAATCCTTGGAGGAGCAGGTAAAAGGTAGAGGGGCTCAGGTTATTTTCTCCTCTATCCTGTTCACTGGTGATAAAGAAGGAGTTTGTAATATAAAAATCAACCAAGTGAACTCCTGGCTGAGAGGCTGATGCTGGCGGGAAGGCTTTGGGTACTTTGACAATGGATCCTTCCTTGGGGACTACAGCTTCATAGGACGGGATGGGATTCATCTCTCCCGTGAAGGCACTGGATTATTTGGGAGTAGACGAGCAAATTTAACAAAGAGGTCTTTAAACTACGGGACTTGGGGGGTGTGGGGAGAAGTAAAACAACACAAGCTGTCCCCTCACAGTCCCTGGTCCTCATGAGGGACTTCAACCACCCTGATATTTGCTGGGATAGCCACACAGCCAAGCACACACAGTCCAGGAGGTTCCTACAGATCGTTGATGACAAGTTCCAGTCGCAGATGATCGAAGAATCAACAAGGAGGGGTGTGCTGCTGGGCCTGGTACTGACCAATAGAGAGGGCCTGGTTGGGGATGTGAAGGTTGGAGGCAACCTCAGCTGCAGTGACCATGAGATGGTAGAGTTCAAGATCCTGTGTGAAAGGGGCAGAACACAAAGCAGGACCGTGACCCTGGATTTCAGGTGAGCCGACTTTGGCCTCTTCAAAGATCTACTTGGACAGATCTCATGGGATATAATTCTAGATGGTAGAAGTGCCAACGAGAGCTGGTCAGTCTTCAAGCACCACTTCCTCCAAGCCCAGGATCAGTGTGTCCCAATGCGCAAGAAAGGAGGAAAAGGAGGTAGGAGGCCTTCATGGATGAGCAAGGATCTGCTGAGACAACTCAGGCAGAAAGCAGCCATCTATGAGAGGTGGAAACAGGGCCTGGCTTCTTGGGAAGAGTATAGGAACATTGCCAGGGCATGCAGGGGTGCCACTAGGAAGGCTAGAGCCCTTCTAGAATTACAGTTAGCCAGGGATTAAGGACAGTAATAAGGCATTTTTCAAGTACATCAGCAGTAAAAGGAGGGTGAGGGGTAATGTGGGCCCGCTGCTAAATGCTGAGGGTGTCCTGGTGTCTGAGGATGCAGAGAAGGCTGAAGTACTGAATGTCTTCTCTGCTTCAGTTTTTACGGCCAAGGCTGACCCTCGGGTAGCCCAGTGCAGCAAGGATAACATGAAGGCCAGGACAGCAGAGGACTTGCCCTGGGTGGAAGAGGAAGAGGTTAAAGACTTGTTGGCCAAGCTTAAGGCTCATAAGTCAATGGGTCCTGATGGGATGCATCCTAGAGTGCTGAGAGAGCTGGCTGATGTGATTGCTAAGTCTCTCCCCATCATTTTTGAACAATCATGGAGGACAGGTGAGGTGCCTGAGGACTGGAGAAAGGCCAATGTCATGCCAGTCTGCAAAAAGGGCAGGAAGGATGACCCAGGAAACTACAGGCCGGTCAGCCTCACCTCTGTCCCTGGAAAAGAGATGGAACAACTCATCCTGAATGTTATCACTGAATATATGAAGGATAAGATGGTTATCAGGGGGAGTCAACATGGCTTCACCAAGGGGAAATCCTGTTTGATCTGGAGTCCTGTGTCCAGTTCTGGGCTCCTCAGCTCAAGAGGGAACCCTTCTGGGGAACTGCTGGAGAGGGTCCAGCAGAGAGCCACCAATGATCAAGGGTATAGAACATCTTTCATATGAGGAAAGGCTGCAGGAACTGGGGCTGTGTAGTCTGGAGAAGAGGAGATTGAGGGGTGATCCTATTAACATTTATAAATATCTAAAGGGTGGGTGTCAGGAGGTTGGGACATCCCTTTTTTCTATAGTAGCCAGCAACAGGACAAGGGGTAATGGGATGAAGCTGGAACACAAAAGGTTCCACTTAAATATAAGAAAAAGCTATTTTACAATGAGAGTGATGGAGCAGTAGTAAAGGCTGCCCAGCGGGGTTGTGGAGTCTCCTTCCTTGGAGGTCTTCAAGACCTGCCTGGACATGTTCCTATGTGACCTGATCTAGGCGAACCTGCTTCTGCAGGGGGGTTGGACCTTCCAACCCCTACCATTGGGTCCCTTCCAACCCCTACCATTCTATGATTCTACGATTCTATGAAATATGCATGATAGTAAGCAACTTATGAATGGACAATGGTTAGGACAACATAGCCCTTGGTGTTACTTTTAACATGATGATAACATAAGTACCGTTGTAGGGATCATTTCCTTAAATTAAAGCAAATTTTCCCTTATTGCACCTCATGTTGATTTCTTCTTTCTTTAAATTCCACAAAAATTAAAGCAGTCCATTTATACATTTAAGATAGCCCTGAGATAACCTTGTATTTATTATCTATCTGAGCAAATCAGGTGACAAATCACACTTTTTACCACCCAAATTGTAATTTGGAACAAAAGTAGGATATAAAGGCCAATTCCGTTCTTTCATGTTTTGCATGTTTGTTTTCTAGGTGTATCCTACACAGCCACTTTCCAGCTGAAGTTGCAGGAATTTCTACAATACAAGCCAATGATTCACCTTGAAGAATTCAATAATTAAAGGTAAGAGTTGATACATGTAACTTATGTGTCAAAAAAAGTAGTATCTACTATAATTTCTTTATGGACCTGAATGATCCCATGTCACTGCATTACAGTTTTACTGAAATTAGACAGAATGACAGATTGTGGTTTATTGGCCTGACATTCATTTAGGTCTCTCATTTTTGTCAACATATCCCTTGGATCATAAAAACACAACTCTGTTAAATCATTTTTAAAAGCTCATTCAGCTTTTAAGTATTTTCTTTTGTTTACCAAAGTTGATACACTGCTTTCTTCTGTTCTGATGATGTTTTGTCTTCAAATCTCTACTTATTCAGCTACAGATACAGGTTTTAAATGAAGCAGGATGTTTTAGACAGCTGGCCATTTCAAAGGCATTTAGAAAAGCTACTTGTGAAATAAAAAGAGAGTGGCCTGTATATATCATTTTCCTCTTGGAAAAATATTTAACAGTAAGAAAAATATCTTATCTGTATTGGAAAATCTCATAACAAAGGAAATAAAATATGGAAAGAGTGAAAGAAATATTAGTACCTATAGCAGGACCTAAAACAGGAGATAAAACCCAATTACATCAGATGTTGATTGAAGGTCTGTGACAGGAGTGCTCATGGGTGTGAACTGGGGAATAGTCAAGCAATTCAGTAAGAAAACAAGAAGATTCTCTCCCAGAATTTCGGTGCAGTGCAAGCTGTTTGATGCATCTTTCTTACGTAGACATTTCCTATTTGTGTGTGTATACATAGAAACCCATCCCACAGAACACCACATATCTATAATGAGGGAAAGGCACAGATCACCAATGCTATCCTTCCATCTTTTTTTTGTCATTTCCAGCTTTATTTCCATTTAACAAAGCTGTTCGTTTTCATGTGTAAGGCAAGTTTCAAAGTCCCGTTTTTCATGTATCTATTACCTATAGAAAAGATCCTATTTTAGGATCTCTTTTGTGTAAGGCAGACTTTACTGCAAAAGTGGGTGAGCTTTTCATTGATCTTCCACAAACTTTTGACTGACACATTTTCAGAGTGCCCTATGACTTCTCATTGCCAATCATCATCTCAAATTTATTATTTTCTGATTTTTTTTATTAGGATTTTTTATTAGTCAAAAACTTACTCACAGAAGAACTGCTGTGTTCTAACCTCTTCACACTTATATCCAAGGAAAAATGGGCACTTAGCCATCCACTGACTGTGAAAAACAGTTAATGCAGAGGGATCAAACTAATTTTCTTTCAGAGAGCACTCCCTGTAGTCAATTTATTTTATTTTGTTGTCCATAATTAATCTTTTCTTAAACAATCTTTATTTTATTAACTGGTCCACCTGAGTAACAAATGTTACACTGTCATTTTACATCACAGATACAGATGTGACAAAATGGTAAAATAAAGAAGGCAAAACACAGACAGGTCCAAAACATGCATGAGCTTAATAAGGCTACACACAATGGAGTTGAAAATAAGTAATAGAAAAGTAACACTCATGCCTAACATTAATTACCCAAAATAACTCTGAGTACTGAGATCAGTAAGAGCACACAGGATGACATCAGCTGTGGACAACATCATCTTGAAGGTTCAAGGCTTTACCAGACATCTTATTTTTGCCATTACTTACAGAAAACTAGCAATGCAATGCTATTGTCTGTTCTTTCAAGTCAGGTGTCTCTTTGCCATCCCTGGAGATACGTAAAAGGCATGGAGATGTGATATTTAGGGACATGGTTTAGTGGTTGTGGAATAGTTACTACAGGTGACTTAGCAAAGTCTTATTGGGACCTTATCCAGATTTTAGGAGAAGATATAGCATTAAGGAAACTCTCAGGGTGAAATGTGGCTGGTATTTTTTTATATCTTTGCTGTGAGGGTGACGGAGCACTGGAACACGCTGCCCAGGGAGGTTGTGGAGTCTCCTGCTCTGTAAGTTTGCAAAGTCGCCTGGACACGTTCCTGTTTGACTCAATGTAGGTGAACCTGCTTTAGCAGGGAGCTTAGACTAGATAATCACTAGAGGTCCCTTCCAACTCCTACTATGTGATTCTGGGATATGCATGACATTTGTTCCATGATAGCCCTGTATATAACCTGCAGCCTTATTGGTGGCAATTCCAGGTGAGCTGACTCTAAGGGAAGCAGCCTGGAGAGGGGAGCAGAGTGAAGACAGCTGTGCCAAGCTTCAGGATATCATCACAGTGATAGGAACTTGACATTACACAAGAACCAATGAGCTGCATAGCTGCTACCCTGAGACAAGTATTGAAACTTAAAGGCTGTTCACAGTTGACAATTATCAGTTTGAAAATATGCAAAAGTCAGGCAAGTCCCAGGTCAGTCTGCTCCTAAAAAATGATGATGACAAAGATGATTAACTAAGGAATTTCTAATCAGAATTTACAGCTCTTGAAGAGGAAAACAGACTGGGACATAAATATCTTGTTAGCCAGAAAATGATTGTGCAATCAAAATCATGCCATTTGGGCAAACTTTGTTCATTATAATGTCGTTATAATAGCAAAACACACCTCCATCCCAACGGCTACGTGTCTCCAAGGTGCAACTGACCCTCACTGAACACGTGCTTTGAATTTCTTCTAGTCTATCCCTTTAAAAGTGAAGCCAGGAAATTTTACACCACTGAAATTACTCAAGCTTTATTTGAAAGTGAACAAGTAGTATAAGTATGACTGAAGAAAGGGGTAATGTTAGGGGATGTCACCATCGCACAGGAGTCAGGAGGATTCATCGCTGTCTTCCAGGATCAAAGGGCTGAACTTTTCTCCCTCCCCCATAGGGACACCCATTGGGTGAGATTCAAACACTCAGCTCTACCAAGTGCTTCTCTGGGAAACTGAGAAATCTCTACAGAGTCATTTCATATGTTGATGCACTTATCTCCAGCCACATTATTCATATTATTAACATTTGCATGTGCTTTTGCAGACAGTGTGTGTATCATCAGCAATTCAAAAGAATCCACACTTCTGTTGCTTCAATAAACTGAACTATTCATTAATCTAACTGTGAGAGTTCTCATGGAATGTGACCAAACTCCTCAAGTCTGGCCACGCTGGTTCATGACTGTGACTGGATTGAAGGTGCTGTTTGTGTATCCATAATAGTGATAGTTTGATATACTGAGTGTGACTGGACTGATACCACTGAACTGGGCATCACCCAGAATCTAAGCCCAGCTGCCCCCAGCCCCTCTTCTATCTGAGGATAAGATGGAGTGCAGGGGAAGTTATTATCTGCCAAATTCCTTGAACCTTTAATGCAAACGTGGTGGATGTGGCAGTGCTGTGTTAACTATTGGACTCGGTGATCTTCAAGGCCTTTTCCAAACCAAGCAATTCTGTGATTCCAGGATTTTATGATTCTGTGATACTCATATTAAAAATATTCCTCACTGAGACTGGAGTGTTAGGATTACCACTTAGCTGCTTGGTGAAGCCAATGCAGTAGGCAGTTTCACAGTGTAATTTAATGTACAGCTATTTCACATTTATCTACCAATCAAGCCATCATGCCACTTAAATGCATTGCATTTCCCATAAACCTCAGTACAATGCAGACACCTTGTTGCCAGAGGAAAATTCTGTTTCAGGACTTTGAACCTGAGACTGAAAGAAAAGCAAGCACTGATGTTGCTACTAGATGAATGCACTGAGTCCCAGAGAGCTACAAATAATCACCTCAGTTCAACTGTGAGGCACTCCAGCGGGTGGATTTTGGTTCACAGGGCACGATAACAATTTGAGAGCTGATGCCATTTGCTAATTGCTGTAACACTGTTCAATTCCCATTTAATAGACAACTTTCTTCTTTAAATATTTCTCTGTAATAATAAAAGATTTATAACAAGCACAAAACTTCTGCTTCTCTTCATCACTTTTAACACACATACTAGTTAATAAACTCAGCAGCATCTGCTGAAACACAGAGTTTTTTGTACATTTTATAGAGAGGATCAAAGCTAAAATGTTGGTTCATGGTCTTCATTCCATCAGACTTGTCACTCATAGGTAGGATGCAACATATCAGTGCAATTTGTTCACCAGAGTGTAGAGGCTGAATTAGTCTCAAAGCTGGAAGTTTGGCTTAACCATTTCAGGTTCAAGATTTCATGACTGTGCCTCAGAACACATCTGCTTTGCTGCTTTCACCTTGTGTTCATTTATTCTAATGTGACAGTGGAAAGCTTCTGTAAAGTATCACTCAGCCTACACAGGACTGGATAATTTCATATCTGATTCTTTCTTCTACCAAAAATGCATGAAAATCCCAAAATGAATATCTGATGCTGCAGCAGGCCACTGAGCTGTACTGGGAGCATGTCATGGTTTAGGCTCATAAGGAACAAAAGACCACGATTAGCCTCAAGTACCAAAGACCTGAGGATTGCCAAAGGGCAGAGAAGACTTAATTGCTGCTTATGGTCCAGGATAAAACACACCAGACTACTCGGCTTGGGGAAGAAAAACCCCAAACCATAACCAACACAAAACAACACAGAGTGGTACAATGATGAAGAGAACAACCAGCCCTTTTAGATCACCTTCTCCCCATTCCTCCCCTCTTCCTGTGCTCAGAGTCCTGATCCCAGTGTCTTTATCTCCTCCCTCACTGAACAGCTCAGGGGGGCAGGGAATGGGGGTTTCAGTCAGTCTATTCCAGATGGTTTCTGCCATTCGCCTCTCCTCAGGGCAGGCAGACTCCACACCAGTCCTCCCTGCACCTCCATGGGATACTTCACACACACGGCAGCCCTGCACAGGCTGCTCCGATGCGCGTTTATCCCAAAGGCTGCAGCTCCTCTCTGCCTCTCGTGTGGGGCTGCTCTGCAACGCACAGGCTCCAGCATGGTCTGTGCCATGGCCGCCTCCTCACACCGTCCCTGCCCATCTGAGTGCACTCACATGGAGCTGCTGGTGGCTCTCAGTCCTGTCATTGCCCTCCATGGGTTTTAGGGGTACAGCCTGCATTCTCACCACAGATTGCAGAGGGGTCACTGGTCTGCTGCCCCTCCTTCCTTCCTTCCTCCTTCTCTGACTGCAGGGTCTGCGTGGTCACTTCCATCTTGTACCACTCCTACACCTGCTGCCAAGCACTTCAAATTCTCATCCTTAAATAGTGATCTCAGAGGTGCCATATTGGCCCAGCCAATCTCACAGTGTGGGAATGCAGTGAGTATGGCTAAAGCTCATTGTTTCAGGATGGGCAATGTCGGCATGTCTTTGCCTTGTGTAACCCTTGGAAGAGAGGGAAGCACGGTCTTGAAAAGGAACTGGACAACAGTTTGTTCTCAAGTGTAGCTCAGAGCATAGGTTTCAGTTTGAAATCCTTGCACCCATGGAGCAGAAAAATCTCTGATATGGTGGTTCTACAGCCTCCTCCTCCCTACCAGCTCAAGTTCTGACAGAGGAGACATCCCCTACGTCAGCAAACCCTGTATGAAGGCAAACAACTCACAGAAAGGCTGAAGTCACAAATGAGCTCTGGAAGTTTCACCCCGTGGCTGGTGTATGTTTTCTATCCTGTAGAAGCACAGCTGATGGATATGTTTAGGAGAGGAGCTGCACAGACTGGTGTCAATGGGACAGGGCTAGAGCAGCCAGGGGCTGTGTTTTGGTTAGAATGAGTTGTAGTTTGCCAGACTGTACTTTGGGCAGGAGCTGAATGTTCCAGGTCTGAAAGGCTTTTCCACCACAGCAGTGTCAGCTCCGCTCACTGTTTTTTCAAAGGCTGCCATATTTCTGTGGCAGTCTGTTGGCACCGTCCATCCCAGCCTATGGCTCTGCTTACACTTTGGCTTTCTTCTGGGCTGCTGTAAGCATCCCCTGCCGTACCCAGGCAAAGCGTTTGTGTGCAGCTAGGTCAAGCCCCTTGTTCTCCTTGCCATGATGTCTCATGGCCACGAGCTGCGGCACAGAGAAGGGACAGCTAATAGGGGCGGTCCCTGGGCTGTGGGGTTGGTTTCTGCCACAGCCCGAGAGAAGCGTAAAAGCACCAGCTTTGTCCTTGGGAGCTGAGTGACAGAGGAGGCATGAGGGACACGCAGCAGCCGGGCCCAGGGCATGGCCACCAAGGGCAGGGACAGCCCCTGGGCCTCCTGGTCACAAGGATGGCCTGGGGGTCTTGCTGGGAAAGCTGCTGAGCAGAGGGCTGGCCAATGGGCCTCTGCAGGGGGAGACATCAGTGCCGTGTCCCCTGGCAACGCTGAGAAACAGCGACACCCGACAACGCTGGGACACAGACACACCTGGTAACAATGATGTCACAGTGCCCCAGGGCAGTATAAAAGGAGCATCCTCCCCTGTCCTGCTGCCAGAAGGCCAGGGGCCAGCCTAAAGACACGGCAGAGGAAGGCCCTGGAGAGCCGGAGGGATTACCTGCAGGGACAGTAAGCAATGGGATGTAGAGATGTTGGCAGGGGTCTTGGTGTTTGGAAGCAGCCACCTCAGGTGTCTGCCAGGCATGGGAAGGATCTTGCTTTGCTCTGAAGGAGGATGAGGCCAGTCTTAGAAGAGCTGAGATGGCATTGGTCACCAGGAGTTTTTTGCCTTCCTCTTCCGCATCGAGAACGACCCCATGTGCCCAGGCTCCTGTGGTCCATTGTGACTCAGTGACTGCCTGCTGCTTGTGCTCAAAGAGAATGGCCTGCTGTGCCCTGCAGCTGGGAGAAGGAGGCTTTTTTCCCATCCTTGGTGGACTGCTAAGTACCTGAGGCAGTTTTTTGCCTCCTTCCATCCACTGAGGACTCACCATTGTCGCGGGGCTGCTCCTTGGGGCCATTGTGGTAAGGCGCCTGCTGCTCGTGCTCCATGAAGGTAGGACTTGTGACCTGCCCCTGGGGAGATGAAGCTTTCTGTAGTTTCAGGAGGGCCCCACGGGAGGTCTCTGGATTGGTGTCTTGTCTTCTGTGTATTGAGCCTTTTGCCCCAGGGCTCCTCTGGGCCCTTTTAGCCTGGCTTTTCCCTGTGAATCTTGCTCCTCCAAGGCAATACGTGTGCCCTGCTCTCTCCGGCTCTTCCCCAGTGTATGTTTGTAGTGGGAGCAATCTCTGCTCATCCCTTGGCTCTATTCCCCATGAGATTTTTACTTGTGTCACACAGCCTGTGTGTTGAAGAGCTCGAGGCTCACTGGACCATCCAGAGCTGCCATTTTCCAGCTCTCCCTGCATGCAGCATAAGCGCTGGGCAGGTTGGAGAGCCCTTCCCGTGCATCAGTGGGCAGGGAGCAAAGCTGTGGGCATAGATTTGGGAGGTCGTGGTGTGTCATGTTTGTCATAGCTACTTGTTGTACTTTGAAAAGACAATGCATCAGGAAAGCCTTTCATCTTGGCCCAGGGCACAGCTACCAAAGGCTGGGAAAGCCCCCGTGCCTCTTGTGCCCAGGAGGGGGGTATAGCCCACATAATTCTCAGAGGAAAGCCCTGGAGGGATTGCTTGGATGGCTGAGGGAGGAAGACAGGAGAATGGAAAAGACTTTTATCTTGTCCCAGGGCATAGCCACCAATAGCTGGGAAAGCCCCCAGGCCTCCTGTGCCCAGGAGGGGGGGATAGCCCACAGATATCTCAGAAAAAAACCCTGGGCATCTGGAAGGATTCTTTGGAGAGGCTGAGGGAGGAAGACCAGAGACTGGAAAAGCCTTTTATCTTGGCCAGGGCATGGCCTTCAAGAGCTGGGAAAGCCCCCAGGCCTCCTGTGCCCAGGAGGGGGGGATAGCCCACAGACATCTCAGAAAAAAGCCCTTGGTGTCCGGAGGAAGTCCTTGGATGGACTGAGGGAGGAACATTGGAGACTGGAAAGCCTTTTGACCCAGCGCATGACCACCAAAAAATGGGAAAGCACCCGGGCCTTCTGTGCCCAGGATGGGGGGATAGCCCATAGAAGAAATTCGTTGCCATATGGAGGGAATCCTTGGATGGTCAGAGGGAGGAAGACAGCAAAACGGAAAAGACTTTTATCTTATCCCAGGGCATAGCCACCAAATGCAGGGAAAGCCCCCAGGCCTCCTGTGCCCAGGAGGGGGGGATAGCCCATAGAAGAATGTCTCTAGCATCTGGAGGGAATCCTTGGAGAGGCTGAGGGAGGAAGACAGGAGAATGGAAAAGACTTTTATCTTGTTCCAGGGCATGGCCTTCAAGGGCTGGGAAAGCCCCCAGGCCTCCTGTGCCCAGGAGGGGGGGATAGCCCACAGACATCTCAGAAAAAAAGCCCTTGGTGTCTGGAGGAAGTCCTTGGATGGACTGAGGGAGGAAGATTGGAGAATGCAAAAGCCTTTTATCTTGGCCCAGGGCATGACCATCAAAAAATGGGAAAGCCTCTGGGCCTCCTGTGCCCAGGAGGGGGGGATAGCCCACAGACATCAAAGAATCAAGCTCTTTTTTCCTTCTGCTGGCTTTCTTCTGGGCTGTGGCTGCTGTAAGCATCCCCTGCCGTACCCAGGCAAAGCGTTTGTGTCCAGCTAGGTCAAGCCCCTTGTTCTCCTTGCCATGATGTCTCATGGCGATGAGCTGCGGCACAGAGAAGGGACAGCTAATAGGGGCGGTCCCTGGGCTCTGGGGTTGGTTTCTGCCACAGCCCGAGAGAAGCGTAAAAGCACCAGCTTTGTCCTTGGGAGCTGAGTGACAGAGGAGGCATGAGGGACACGTAGCAGCCGGGCCCAGGGCATGGCCACCAAGGGCAGGGACAGCCCCTGGGCCTCCTGGTCACAAGGATGGCCTGGGGGTCTTGCTGGGAAAGCTGCTGAGCAGAGGGCTGGCCAATGGGCCTCTGCAGGGGGAGACATCAGTGCCGTGTCCCCTGGCAACGCTGAGAAACAGCGACACCCGACAACGCTGGGACACAGACACACCTGGTAACAATGATGTCACAGTGCCCCAGGGCAGTATAAAAGGAGCATCCTCCCCTGTCCTGCTGCCAGAAGGCCAGGGGCCAGCCTAAAGACACGGCAGAGGAAGGCCCTGGAGAGCCGGAGGGATTACCTGCAGGGACAGTAAGCAATGGGATGTAGAGATGTTGGCAGGGGTCTTGGTGTTTGGAAGCAGCCACCTCAGGTGTCTGCCAGGCATGGGAAGGATCTTGCTTTGCTCTGAAGGAGGATGAGGCCAGTCTTAGAAGAGCTGAGATGGCATTGGTCACCAGGAGTTTTTTGCCTTCCTCTTCCGCATCGAGAACGACCCCATGTGCCCAGGCTCCTGTGGTCCATTGTGACTCAGTGACTGCCTGCTGCTTGTGCTCAAAGAGAATGGCCTGCTGTGCCCTGCAGCTGGGAGAAGGAGGCTTTTTTCCCATCCTTGGTGGACTGCTAAGTACCTGAGGCAGTTTTTTGCCTCCTTCCATCCACTGAGGACTCACCATTGTCGCGGGGCTGCTCCTTGGGGCCATTGTGGTAAGGCGCCTGCTGCTCGTGCTCCATGAAGGTAGGACTTGTGACCTGCCCCTGGGGAGATGAAGCTTTCTGTAGTTTCAGGAGGGCCCCACGGGAGGTCTCTGGATTGGTGTCTTGTCTTCTGTGTATTGAGCCTTTTGCCCCAGGGCTCCTCTGGGCCCTTTTAGCCTGGCTTTTCCCTGTGAATCTTGCTCCTCCAAGGCAATACGTGTGCCCTGCTCTCTCCGGCTCTTCCCCAGTGTATGTTTGTAGTGGGAGCAATCTCTGCTCATCCCTTGGCTCTATTCCCCATGAGATTTTTACTTGTGTCACACAGCCTGTGTGTTGAAGAGCTCGAGGCTCACTGGACCATCCAGAGCTGCCATTTTCCAGCTCTCCCTGCATGCAGCATAAGCGCTGGGCAGGTTGGAGAGCCCTTCCCGTGCATCAGTGGGCAGGGAGCAAAGCTGTGGGCATAGATTTGGGAGGTCATGGCGTGTCATGTTTGTCATAGCTACTTGTTGTACTTTGAAAAGACAATGCATCAGGAAAGCCTTTCATCTTGGCCCAGGGCAAAGCTACTGGGAAAGCCCCCGTGCCTCTTGTGCCCAGGAGGTGGGGATAGCCCACATAAATCTCAGAGGAAAGGCCTGGGTATCTGGAGGGATTGCTTGGATGGCTGAGGGAGGAAGATTGGAGAATGGAAAAGCCTTTTATCTTGGCCCAGGGCATGACCACCAAAAAATGGGAAAGCCCCCAGGCCTCCTGTGCCCAGGAGGGGGGGATAGCCCACAGATATCTAAGAAGAATGCCCTTGGCATCGGGAGGAAGTCCTTGGAGGGACTGAGGTAGGACATCTGGACACTGGAAGTTCCTTTCATCTTCAACCAGGAATTGGGCACCAAGAGCTGGGAAAGCCCCCAGGCCTCCTGTGCCCAGGAGGGGGGGATAGCCCACAGACATCTCAGAAAAAAAGCCCTTGGCGTCTGGAGGAAGTCCTTGGAGGGACTGAGGGAGGAAGATTGGAGACTGGAAAAGCCTTTTATATTGGCCCAGGGCATGACCACCAAAAAATGGGAAAGCCCCCGGGCCTCCTGTGCCCAGGAGGGGGGGATAGCCCACAGACATCTCAGAGGAAAGCCCTGGGCATCTGGAGGGATTCCTTGGAGGGGCTGAGGAATTAAGACCACAGACTGCAAAAGCCTTTTATATTTTCAAGGAACATGGCCACCAAGGGCTGGGAAAGCCCCCGGGCCTCCTGTGCCCAGGAGGGGGGGATAGCCCATAGAAGAAAGTCATTGTCATCTGCAGGGAATCCTTGGAGGGGCTGAGGAAGGAAGAAGGAGAATGGAAAAGACTTTTATCTTGTCCCAGGGCATAGCCACCAAATGCAGGGAAAGCCCCCAGGCCTCCTGTGCCCAGGAGGGGGGGATAGCCCAGACACATCTCAGAAAAAAGCCCTGGGCATCTGGAGGGATTCCCTGGACCGCTGACAGAGGAAGTCTGGAGAATGGAAAAGCCTTTTATCTTGGCCCAAGGCATGACCATCAAAAACTGGGAAAGCCCCCAGGCCTCCTGTGCCCAGGACGGGGGGATAGCCCATAGAAGAATGTCTCTAGCATCTGGAGGGAATCCTTGGAGGGGCTGAGAGAGGAAGACAGGAGAATGGAAAAGACTGTTATCTTGTTCCAGGGCATGGCCTTCAAGGGCTGGGAAAGCCCCCAGGCCTCCTGCGCCCAGGAGGCGGGGATAGCCCATAGAAGAATGTCTCTGGCATCTGGAGGGAATCCTTGGAGGAGCTGAGGGAGGAAGACAGGAGAATGGAAAAGACTTTTATCTTGCCCCAAGGCATAGCCACCAAATGCAGGGAAAGCCCCCAGGCCTCCTGTGCCCAGGAGGGGGGGATAGCCCACAGACATCTCAGAAAAAAAGCCCTTGGCGTCTGGAGGAAATCCTTGGAGGGACTGAGGGAGGAAGATTGGAGACTGGAAAAGCCTTTTATCTTGGCCCAGGGCATAACCACCAAAAAATGGGAAAGCCCCCAGGCCTCCTGCGCCCAGGAGGGGGGGATAGCCCATAGAAGAAGGTCTTTGGCATCTGAAGGGAATCCTTGGAGGGGCTGAGGAAGGAAGATTGGAGAATGGAAAAGACTTTCATCTTGTTCCAGGGTATAGCCATCAAATGCAGGGTAAGCCCCCAGGCCTCCTGTGCCCAGGAGGGGGGGATAGCCCACAGCCATCTCAGAGGAAAGCCCTGGGCATCTGGAGGGATTCCCTGGTGCGCTGACAGAGGAAGTCTGGAGAATTGAAAAGCCTTTTATCTTGGCCCAAGGCATGACCATCAAAAACTGGGAAAGCCCCCAGGCCTCCTGCGCCCAGGAGGGGGGGATAGCCCATAGAAGAATGTCTCTAGCATCTGGAGGGAATCCTTGGAGGGGCTGAGGGAGGAAGAAGGAAAACGGAAAAGACTTTTATCTTGCCCCAAGGCATAGCCACCAAATGCAGGGAAAGCCCCCAGGCCTCCTGTGCCCAGGAGGGGGGGATAGCCCACAGACATCTAAGAATCAAGCCCTTTTGTCTGGAGGAAGTCCTTGGAGGGACTGAGGGAAGAAGATCGGACACTGGAAAACAATTTTACCTTTGCCCAGGGCATGGCCACCAAGAAATGGGAAAGCTCCCAGGCCTCCTGTGCCCAGGAGGGGGGGATAGCCCACAGACATCTCAGAAAAAAGCCCTGGGCATCTGGAGGGATTCCTAGGAGAGGCTGAGGGAGGAAGATGGAAAATGCCTTGGAAAAGGATGGAATGGAAAAGCCTTTTATCTTGGCCCAGGGCATGACCACCAAAAAATGGGAAAGCCCCCAGGCCTCCTGTGCCCAGGACGGGGGGATAGCCCACAGATATCTAAGAAGAATGCCCTTGACATCGGGAGGAAGTCCTTGGAGGGACTGAGGTAGGACATCTGGACACTGGAAGTTCCTTTCATCTTCAACCAGGAATTGGGCACCAAGAGCTGGCAAAGCCCCCAGGCCTCCTGTGCCCAGGAGGGGGAGATAGCCCACAGACAACTCAGAATCAAGCCCTAGGCCCCTGGAGGGATACCTTGGAGTTCCTGAGGGAGCAAGACAGGAGGCTGGAAAAGGCTGATGGAGGTTTTTCTGCTAAAAGGCCAGCTCTAAGTAAGCCCACCTTCAAAGCTCATCTAAGGGATGGCAATCCTGCTTCAGCCTTGGGTAAAAAGAAATGCAAGGCCCTGAGGAAATAAGACCATGTCCAACCTCATCTGGATAGCAATGGCAAAACAAAGGGAATGCCTTAGTAAGGAGCACGAGCGCTGGGAAGGATGAAGAGCCCTTCCCATGCTTCACTGGCCAAGGAGCAGTGCTGTGGAGAAAGATTTGGGAGGTACAAAGTGTACCTGTCATATCTACTAATTATACTTTGAAAAGACAATGCATCAGGAATGCCTTTCATCTCAGCCCAGTGGATGGCCACCAAGGGCAGGGAAAGCCCCCAGGCCTCCTGTGCCCAGGAGGGGGGGATAGCCCAGACACATCTCAGAAAAAAGCCCTGGGCATCTGGAGGGATTCCCTGGACCGCTGACAGAGGAAGTCTGGAGAATGGAAAAGCCTTTTATCTTGGCCCAAGGCATGACCATCAAAAACTGGGAAAGCCCCCAGGCCTCCTGCGCCCAGGAGGGGGGGATAGCCCATAGAAGAATGTCTCTAGCATCTGGAGGGAATCCTTGGAGGGGCTGAGGGAGGAAGACAGGAGAATGGAAAAGACTGTTATCTTGTTCCAGGGTATAGCCATCAAATGCAGGGTAAGCCCCCAGGCCTCCTGTGCCCAGGAGGGGGGGATAGCCCACAGACATCTCAGAAAAAAAGCCCTTGGCGTCTGGAGGAAGTCCTTGGAGGGATTGAGGGAGGGACTGGAAAAGCCTTTTATCTTGGCCCAGGGCATAACCACCAAAAAATGGGAAAGCCCCCAGGCCTCCTGCGCCCAGGAGGGGGGGATAGCCCATAGAAGAAGGTCTTTGGCATCTGAAGGGATTCCTTGGAGGGGCTGAGGAAGGAAGATTGGAGAATGGAAAAGACTTTCATCTTGTTCCAGGGTATAGCCATCAAATGCAGGGTAAGCCCCCAGGCCTCCTGTGCCCAGGAGGGGGGGATAGCCCACAGCCATCTCAGAAAAAAGCCCTGGGCATCTGGAGGGATTCCCTGGACCGCTGACAGAGGAAGTCTGGAGAATTGAAAAGCCTTTTATCTTGGCCCAAGGCATGACCATCAAAAACTGGGAAAGCCCCCAGGCCTCCTGCGCCCAGGAGGGGGGGATAGCCCATAGAAGTATGTCTCTAGCATCTGGAGGGAATCCTTGGAGGGGCTGAGGGAGGAAGAAGGAAAACGGAAAAGACTTTTATCTTGCCCCAAGGCATAGCCACCAAATGCAGGGAAAGCCCCCAGGCCTCCTGTGCCCAGGAGGGGGGGATAGCCCACAGACATCTAAGAATCAAGCCCTTTTGTCTGGAGGAAGTCCTTGGAGGGACTGAGGGAAGAAGATCGGACACTGGAAAACAATTTTACCTTTGCCCAGGGCATGGCCACCAAAAAATGGGAAAGCTCCCAGGCCTCCTGTGCCCAGGAGGGGGGGATAGCCCAGAGACATCTCAGAGGAAAGCCCTGGGCATCTGAGGGATTCCTTGGAGGGGCTGAGGAATTAAGACCACAGACTGCAAAAGCCTTTTATATTTTCAAGGAGCATGGCCAACAAGGGCTGGGAAAGCCCCCGGGCCTCCTGTGCCCAGGAGGGGGGGATAGCCCACAGACCTTACAAAGGAAGCCCTGGGCATCTGGAGGGATTCCTTGCAGGGGCTGAGGGAGGAACTGGAGAGACTGGAAAAGCCTTTCATCTTGGCCTGGGTCATGGCAACCAAGGGCAGGGAAAACCTCCAGGCAGCAGCCAAAGCCTTTTTTACATCTCAAGTGGACTGGTAAGTATGTGTGGGTTAGTTCCTGCTTTCCTCCACACATTGAGCATGGCCACAGGGCTGCTCCTTGGAGCCATTCAAAGGAGGTGCCTGCTCCTTCTGCTTCACTCCTTTTGAGTTGAGGGAGGACAGGGCTTGGGCAGCTGCAGGGCACTGTGAGCAGCCCATGGGAGCAGCAGGCAGGTCTTGCTCACATGCTCAGGGAGTAGCCGATCGCCAGCACTGGGGTCAGGAAGGAATTTTCCCCCGGGGCACATTGGCCCTGGGCTCCGGGGGTTTTTTGCCTTCCTCTGCAGCATTGAGCATGGCCACTTGTCAGGGATCTTCTGGCCCATCGTGGCTAGGTCCCTGCCTGCTGATTTAGCACTATAAGGATGACCTCTTGTGCCCTGCAGCTGTCAGGAGGAAGGCTTTTTTTTCCCCCTATGCTGGACTAACCAATGTCTGTGGGGTTTTTTTGCCTTCCTCTCTACATTGAGCATGGTCTTCAATATTCTCTATAAATCTAACAAAGAAGACATGTATAACAGATATATTCCACAGAACGTACAATAAAATCTTAAACAGAAAATCCTTGTCGTTTGGAATCTTTGTGTTTGTCCTTGAAAGTGTGTTTGGAGCTGCAAACCCTGTGGCATTTCATTCGTGCCGATCCCTGGCGGATGGTGAGCGCAGGGAACAGCCCAGCGCGTCATCTGCAAAACCCAGCGTCGGGGCCTCTTCAGGTGCCAGTAAGGCCAAAGTTTGCAATTTCGGTGTTTGTCTCTGCCTCTAATAAAACTTGGCTGATCCTGGGTATGGAATAGCTTTACTTCTTTCCACATAGGTATTTTGCACCTAGTTCTCTGTTACAATTGCCCTGGGTACACCTTCTCTTCTGTAAGCACTTCTGTGACTGTGGATGAGATGCAGAAGCTCTGAAATCCAGACAACTCTCTTCAGTTGTCTGAGGGAGCAAAGTGCTTCTACTGCAGAAGGAACTTTCCCATCCCAGATGCAAAGAACTTACAGTGTAGGGATCCTTTCCTAAGGAAAATGAATCATCAGTTCTGTATGGTGTTCCTCTCCCCGTTAATGAAGAAGGACAATGTTTGGTGTACAGCAGTGACACTAATCCATTAGGAGTTATTTCAGGAAGTGCTGGGTGGCGTGTGCCTGTTGGTTTTTTTACTTCTAAGTGAAGATTGGGGTTTCCTGCCTTCCAGAAGTATTTTGAAACATAGCTCTTGTTTCCAATATGTTTTGTGATCTTCAGGGTCTATCCAAGAGACACACGTTGTGCCTTTTCCATCTGTGTAAGGGATCTATCACTTAATCGTGCTGACTAATTAGAATCTGAAGTCCAGATAGACAGTCAAGTCATCCAATATTTTTTATCAGCAAAAGGTTGATGCATATTCTTGTAACTTGTCACCCTAGCATTGTGTTTCATAGAATGTGTTTATGCTGCCTGTACTGTTGATGTTGATAGCACGAGCATTTCCAGTTATGTCAAGTTGCTGGTCTTTCCTGCATGGTGCTGGGATTCAACACTCCAGAAAGCTGTTTGGGTGACTAACTGGAGGGGCCTGAAAAAACTTGGGCTTAGTAATGTGCACGCTGGCAGTATGGTTCCTGTTCTTGTACTTTATGCAGTGCAAGAGAAAAGCTCTCAAACACAGAATTTGCTTCATTATGAGGTATTATTCATTTGGTCTGAGACTTCCCTGATCATTTTATTGGTCTCGACTCCCTGAGAATAGGTTTTCTTATGAGGAACTGTAGCTGCTTCTCAATGGGTTAGAAAGCCAGCAGGAAACAAGTACCAAAGAGCTGAGGATTCCCAAAGGGCATAGAAGGCTTAATTGCTGCTCATGGTCCAGGATAAAACAGAGCAGGCTACTCGGATTGGGGAAGAAAATAGAAAATAATTTAATCCAGCACCAACTAAAGCATGACCATAAAACCCCAAAACATGACCAACACAAAACAACACAAAGTGGTACAATGATGAATAGCACAACCAGCCGTTTAAGACCACCTTCTATCCTCTGCTCTTCCTGGGCTCAGAGTCCTGATCCCAGTGTCTTTATCTCCTCCCTCACTGAATGGCTCGGGGGCAGGGAATGGGGGTTTCAGTCAGTCTATTCCTGATGGTTTCTGCCATTCGCCTCTCCTCAGGGCAGGCAGACTCCACACTCATCCTCCCTGCACCTCCGTGGGACACCTCACACACACACAGCCCTGCACGGGCTGCTCTGACGCGCGTTTATCCCAAGGGCTGCAGCTCCTCTCTGCCTCTCATGTGGGGCTGCTCTGCAGCGCGCAGGCTCCATCATGGCCTGTGCCATGGCCGCCTCCTCACACAGTCCCTGCCCGTCCAAGTGCACTCACATGGAGCTGCTGGTGGTTCTCAGTCCTGCCATTGCCCTCCATGGGTTTTAGGGGTACAGCCTGCATTCTCACCACAGCTTGCAGAGGGGTCTCTGGTCTGGTGCGCCTCCTTCCTTCCTCCTTCTCGGACTGCAGGGTCTGCGTGGTCACTTCCATCTTGTACCACTCCTACACCTGCTGCCAAGCACTTCAAATTCTCATCCTTAAATAGTGCTGGCAGAGGCGCCAGATTGGCCCAGCCGGGCCGGAGGTGGGTCTGAATCCCAGAGCCAGTGGAGAGTCCAAGAACTCTTTACTGGGTCTGCACTGCAACCCCCTCCTCCTCTTACCAAGCAAAAGTGGCTCCTTGCTAAACCATGACAGAGCAAAGAATGGAAAGTTCTCGCAAACACACTGATATCTTTTTCCCATTAAAATAAAACCAAACTGATAACATTTTCCCCACTAACAAGTCTGACAATTTTTATGAAAGCTTAGTGTCAGCTTCCCAGAAACATTGGTATTAATGAATTTCTCTGAGGTGTTGAAGTTGTTGCTCTATGCCGTATTAATGGCACACCTGTAGACACGTTTTTAGCCCTAAAAACCCTAAGATAACTTGCATTTTGAAACTTGATGGTAATTAACATTTCATAAAATAAATAACTTCACTTGACTAGTTCAATTAATAAACATTTTGTCATCTTTCCAGTGTCACCTATTTAAATCCTGACAGGACTGTCATATGACAACAGTGCCAACTACAGCCCATATGCTATGATAGAGCTACTGATCCACAGGACTAAATGTCTGTAAAAACTTCTGTTCCAAGCCACTGACAAATGGTAAAACACATCAGAATTTTTCTCCTTGTCCTGCCCATGGCTCTAGTGTCTTAATTACTTGTGTTATGCATTCTTGGGAATGGTGTACTTGTGATCTTTATGTGTACAATGTATTGCCCAAGGGACCTCAGAGCACAGTCTTTTAGGCTTTGTGACGGTACAATTTCTAATATTAAGGGAAGACCCATGAACAGAATTATGCCTATGGACTCCTTCAGGACCCAACCAGATGGACATCGCATCTTGCTATTTGCTTGTCTACCAAAAGGCCCATTTGATATGCAGTCACAGTCAGGGAACAGTCACAGTTCAAGTCCTACCTGGCACAGGCCATTCCAATGGGGTTTTTTTGCCCTCTTTGTGTGGGATATGGACATTAATAAAGGAGTAGGGCTTTTACAGTAACTCCCCTTCTGGAGCTACTATGAGTACTTTTGCATGCTCTAACTAGTGAGCTTGTATTGTCTGAACAGCTGGATTTCTCCAACCTCTCACCATTCTTGTCCAAATATAAAGCTTAGAGTATCACAAAAATCAGAAGTTTTAGACAATGTTTTAGCTTTTCAACTGTTTCCAATGTGTTAACATAAATTTGGAGCAAAGTGGAGAGAGAAACACCTTGCAGATTGTCCAGCTTTGGCTGTCGTGCTATCACTCCTTATTGAAAGAACCACAAATAATGCAGTTGACAGTCTCGTCCGAAGGGCACTTTACTGTGTAAAAGAAACAGTGAAATGATTGCAATTACTAAATTAAATCAGTATGACAGAGTGAGTAGTCATATGAATGAACACATAGACAGCAAATCATTTATTCATATACTCATACATCAGTTTTACAAAAATAGTAGAGGAAATGGAGTTCCCTAATAAAATCAGGTTGGGTATTTTTTAAAGTAATCTTACTGGATGGGGAACCATTTTCTATAAGTGCTATTACTGTTAATGAGTGAAAGAGGGCAGTTAATTTCATGCATATTTTATTGGGAATTCACTCCATCCATGAAATAATTTCACGTAACAGTAAGTGGAATACAAAGAGGATAAATTGATAGTATGTGCATGGTGAAGAAGAACAATTAAAACCAGAAGGGAATATTTTATAAAAATAATACTTTGACAGCATAATAGAAGTCTTCCTGTCCCAATTCAAGTGGAAACACATGCAATCTAGACTGCATTGTCTAATCAGAAAGCCTAGTCCTCACAGTAAATTTACACAGCAGGTTGGGCTCTGCAGCCCTTTCTATTAATTTTTTAATGACATTAAAAATAAGGAAAGCTCTGCCCTCAGTGATTGTGCATAAACAAATATGCATGCTGTTACCTTTGGTTCCTGTGCATGCTGAGAAAGACATAACTGCAGCAGAACAATGCTGATGCATTCACGTCAGCCAGCTGTAGCAACCCATTCTGTCGATTTAAGGACTACTTGACTCTGTTGCCTGTAATAACTAGCCACAGCATGGGGTAAAAGACACACTTATTAGCTGTACTAGTAGCAAATTCTTGCAGGTCCCATGTATGCAGTCTAGGGAGTATCTGTGCAAAACCTGCAGCATGCAATGTATTGGAGCATGGTCTTGGCTCATCAGCCATGAAAGGCATATTCTGAATTGATTGTGGAGATCAGTTATTGGAGGAAAGCATATCCAACCTTGATGCTCACAGTTTTAAGGAGGGCAGTTCAGAAGTCTTGAAGGCAGATGATGGTGTAGTTTGTCACCTGCTTGTTAATTTGTTTCACCTTGTCTCTGCAGGGATAAACATGTAAAACATTTATAAATATTTTGAGATGTCTCATAACCCTGGTCTAGCACTATCCTATCTTTTACATCAATTTTCTTGCCTCTAAAAATTATTGCCTGAAGCTACTAGACTCAAAATACTGCATACCACTTTCAGCAAGCTGATATCGTAAACAATTCATATGTTCACAGCTCTCATCAAACAGAGGCTTAGTTTCCTTGGCACTTATTTTTTGCTCTGAGAGACCAGACAGACATGAGAGACATATCCAAGGTACTATACACTCCCTGTGTCATTTTTATCCACTCCTATTCAATTATAGCCATTTCTTCAGGTCAATAACATTCCCTTCTTTCCAAAAGACCATGATGGTCTGAATACACTATAGTTCACATAAATTGGAAATATAATGCCAATCCAGCCACTTGTACCTCTTATCCCCAGAAGATGTTTGAGTATTTATTAATGAGCCTTCCTAACGCACTTATTTGTGACCAGTTAAAACACATCAGTCTAATGGAAGAAGTGAGTTTAAAGGAAGGCTTTGAAGAATAAAAGAAAAGTAGCAGACTGGTGCACAAAGAGGAAAGGCTGACAGAGCAGCAGGCATGCTACACAACCTGAGAGTCATTGTGTTAAGAAATGAATCTCAAAAGATACTAGGCTCTTCAAGAAAGGAGAAGAGAAAGTTTTGTTCAAGAAATAGAGATGAAAGTGAGTGGAAAAATAAAGAAACAAATCTGGTGACAAGCTGAAGGAAAAGAGATATTAAGGTTTACTGTACTTTCAAAAATGGCAAGTCTGCATGATGGTGGAGGATTTCAGAGAAGTTACAAAAGGAGAAGAATGAATACATGTCGTGGTTTAGGCCCATCAGGGAACAAAGACCACGATTAGCCTCGAGTACCGAAGAGGCTGAGAATTGCCCAAGGGCAGGGAGGGCTTAATTGCCGCTTAAGGTTCAGGACAAAACAGACCAGGCCACTCGGCTTGGGGAAGAAAACAGAAAATAATTTAATGCAACATCAACTAAACCATACCCCCAAAACATAACCAAAACGAAACAACCCAGAGTAATACATCAATGAAGAGTCTGACCAGCCTTTTTAAGAACACCTTCTTGCCACCCCTCCCCTCTTCCCGGGCTCAGAGCCCTGATCCCGGGGTTTTTACCTCGTGCCCCCTTGAACGGTTCGGAGCGGGGGGGGGGGGGGGGGGGGCAGGCAGTGGGGGTTTCAGTTAGTCTGTTCCCGATAGCTTCTGCCGTTTGTCCCTCCTCAGGACAGGTGGACTCCGCACCAGACCTCCCTGCAAGTCCGTGGGGTACCTCACACGCCTGGCAGCCCTGCACGGGCTGCTCCGACGCGCATTTATCCCAAAGGCTGCAGCTCCTCTCTGCCTCTCGTGTGGGGCTGCTCTGCGGCGCGCAGCCTCCAGCACGGCCTGGGCCATGGCCGTCTCCTCACACAGTCCCTCGCCCGTCCGGGCTCACTCACACGGAGCTGCTGGTAACTCTCAGTCCTGCCATGGGTCTCCATAGGTTGCAGGGGCACAGCCTACATTCTCGCCACGGCTTGCAGAGGGGTCTCTGGTCTATTGCTTCTCCTTCCTCCCTCCTGTGGCTGAAGGGTCCGCGTGGTCACCTCCATCTTGTATCACTCTCACACCTCCTGCCAGCACTTCAAATTCCCGTCCCTAAATAGTGCTGGCAGAGGCGCCAGATTGGCCCAGCCGGGCCGGAGGTGGGTGTGAACCCAGGAGCTGGGGGAGAGTCCACAAACTCTTTACCGGGTTTCCTGCAACCCGCTCCCCCTGTTACTAAGCCAAAAGCTGCTCTTTGATAAACCAGAACAATATATACATGCTTAATTATTTTTATTTGCCACATAGGGAATTGTGCATAGAACTGAGTAAGGGAAGGAGCAGGCATGAGAACATAGATGATGGACTAATGACAAAGTTGTAAACGTAATCAAAACAGTCCAAAGAGACTCTGGTTATTTTATATCAAAATAGCCAGTAGTGGAGTTTGAGGATGGAACTATTTCTTCACTGACAACTTCACTACTAATCTGGAAATGGCACCTGAGTGGGTGAGAATATATCCCTGTACAGAGAAAAAAAAAGGCCAAAGAACAAGTATTGTAGACAGAAGAAGCTGAGAGCTGAAGTGATCATGGTCACAAGTCATGCTTTAGGCTGTAGCAGATACTGGACTAATCTGAAGAATACCAGTGAATTTGAATTGGAAGATGACAGTTGAAAACCAAATTATATTCCACACAAACTATTTATTTAAGAAGAAGTTTAGGACTGGAAAGTGAGCTGTGCACCTTAACTCTGCTTTTTACATAGTTGTGTGATCACATAGTACTGGTTCCAAAACAGATATCCTCTCCATTCACAAAAGAAAAAGAGGGAGCATATGGCAAACCACTTCATTTCACTCTATACAAATAAAATAAAGGCATCAAAGACAGATTCATAACATTTCACCAGATTAGAAATTAGCAGAGGAATTTCAGACTCTTGGAAGTGTACATTTTTTTTAAAATTTTTAACTACAAAATTTCTGGTTTATGCAGTTTTCACTGCGATTTTCCTAAACCAAAAGATACAGGTTTCACAGTTTCTGCTAATTCTTAAAAACAAAAGAGCTCTTCCTTTAGGTGTTGGCTAATTAAAAATAATTTAAAAAAACAAAACAAAACCCTTCCATTTAGTTTTGAGCTGTGAAAAAGGGTGCATTTTAGAATACCAGTTGGATTTTTGTCCGCTCAAATTCTTACTCCATCCTGTAAATCTAATGTGGGATTGGAATTTCAATGAGTTCGTCCACAGCTTCCTCAACCTTAATTATGATTTGTGATTAAGTGAGAGGATAGAAGGTAACAGTTAATGGTAATGTGGAGAGACAAAAGAAAATCAGAATAATATCTATTTCGTTGATGAGAAACTCCTTATTATAGCTGCCACATCTAGAAGCAGCTTAATCTGAAACAGTCTCTTTTTTTGAAAAGCTGATTGGACCTCAAAGAGATTGTGGCATCACTTTAGCATTCTGCTTACAAAAAGCTATTCAGCACAGAAATTATCAATGTATTGAAAAGAACAGCACGTTTCTGCTTCCCAATTAGAAGCATATTCCCACTGCAGAAGCGTATTAAGAAGAAAATCACTGAAGGCATAAATGAATTGCCTTTGTCCTTATGAATCTTTGGTGTTTGATGGTGAAGTGAAAAAAAAAAGCACCTGAACACAGTTGTAGAAATCCAGAGTCAATGTTTCTGTCTGACTTTCAGAAAACTAATACCAATGAGAACTACAGTTATCAGTAAAGTGAGAGTATTTCCTTACAAAATTCTTAAAGGGAAAGGGTCTCCTTAGTATTTTTGTTATTTTATTTTTTCAAAGTGGAATTGTATTTTTCAAACAAATATGTATGTTCATGTTCAGACAAGTATACTCCAAAAGAGGAGATTTATCTATATTTACTTTTCTTTTTCCAGCAGACGGAAAGCACACCGAAGCAGAAAAAACAAGAACATTGTGTCCAAAAACTTCCTTCAGCAGAAGCTCAGGTCAGATATGACCACAGGAAAGAATTAGCTCAGAGATAACCAGTGATGATGAGATGTCAGTGTCAAGTGACATGGGAGTTTTACTAGCTGACTGTACATCAACAGAGTACACATCATGGCATACATAAGTCTCCACATACTTGGAGGTATTACTGATATAAATGCACAATTCACACTGATATGAGCGCTGTGATATAGTTAATGGGAATTAAGAGTTAGGTATAAAGATAAATGTTGCTTTCTTCAGGCAGATATATGGAAGATCTATTCTGTTCAGGTACTGTAGGTAGCAGAGACTACAGATTCATAGGAGAACAGCTATACTGAAAAATCTTTGTCTTCTCTCATTAATTGAGACAGCAAGGACGTATAAGAAAATGCTAAGATTGACATTACATGGCACTCATAAATATTGTAGAAAGAATGAAGACGTCATCAGATCATGGGTCCAACTTTTTTGCAGAAGAAATTCTGAGCCACTGTTTTCCCTTTTATAATCAGACAATCACTAGTTCTGGTTATTCCCTATCTGTTTTTTCCCAGGCAGCTGTACTCTACCTCTATCAGTTTTACTGCAGTTTTTACTGCAGGTAAAAATAAACTGTCCATGTGAATCTTGCACCTGATGGGCACAGCTTTTCAAGGGGTTCTTTGACTTTAGCTAAACTTTCAACTTTCTCTAGGTGTTCCTCAGCTTTTCAGCTTGGCAAAACTAGGCAACACATGATTCAATTTTAAAAACAACATTATAAGAAATTTAAGAGTGACACTGCATTTATATTAATTGAGGAGTAGCTGGAACCTGTGAGGAAAATGTTCTTTTTAGGAGAGACCTGAATTTAAAAGTTACTGAGTTTATTTTAAAAGTAAAGACATGGGAGAATCTTGCTCTTTTTTTTTTTCTGGACACATTGCTTCTGATCTTCCCCAATTTTTAGTCCAGGCTTCTTGAGTAAACATTTGGTTTTTATCTTGTCAAAGCAAGGTATGTGATGATTAAGTTAGTGTGTCATATCATGCCAAATAATAGAAGTCAAACTTTGTCTTAATTTTCGTAGATGTATTTATAAAAATGCAAGAATCAAAACCTCAAGACAGTAAAGTTACATAAATACATTCACCACAGAGTGCCTATAAAGGAAAGAGTGGGCCAGACTGGGAAGCATCACCTTTGCTTTTGTTATTACTCTCACTAATGCCTGCTTATGAGTCTTTGCTGATGTAACATCTCTTTTGTTTGTTGCCATCAAGTTATCCACACCACCCTTCAAGAGTAAAAGAGCTTTTCATCACAACTTAAACATTATCCTTTATCAGCAACATTGCCTCAGGAAGTATTGATAAATGCCATCTCTACCTAGTCCTCCTCCACCAGCCAACACTCACCAATTTGTCTCTGAGGCAGTCCTTGGTAGTTCAGTTCCAAACAGACAAAATCCTAGACTGCAAATAAAATGTATGTCTCCTTGTATGTAATTAGAATGGAAACTAATTCCATGACAAGAATACAACATACCTGTCCTGGCAGAGTGAGCCAAGAACTTGCCTTGAGCTTGACCTGAATGAACAGAGCCATAGTGACACATTTTCAGCCTTTTCCAAAGATAGATTCCTGCTCACAGGCTTTGAAAGAAATAATTACAATCCAGTGCTTTTAAAGTGTTGCTGGAAAATCAGGAAAGATCTGTTTTTTGTGAGTTCTTACCCATAGATGGAGATGTGGGTAGGGGCTTAGATAGGACTCTTCCCCCCACATTGAGCCTTTTATCAAACCCAGCTGTGTAGGTATCACAAATCAGCTAATTACCTGGGCTCACAGGGTAGTTTACTGACTAGTGGTAATTAGCAGTTGAGAAAGTGGTTCATCTGAACAACATAGAAGTCTTCTTGAGGTAATCTACTTAAATTAATCCTTCCCTAAAATCCACTTAACCATCTTGACTAGATCTTCATTGACTAAAAGTGAAATTTTAAGTTGTTTTGCTTAGGTATGAAAGCCTACAGACATCACTCTGGAAGATAATACACTTGCTCACAGTACCCTGTTGATCTGTTACCCAATGAGGCAAATATTAAAGTACAAGCTTGAAGCAATTTAGGTTTATTGAGAACAGATGATCAAAGGATGGGGTAAAATAAGTAGCATTTAAGAAAAAAACTTCAGGGACATACATACATACTCAGAGTAACACTGAGTACTCAGCTGTCTGTGCTGTGGGCCCTTTTGAGGAGACTCAGTTCTCAAGACTATGTTCCACAGCAGCTCCCCAGGATGTGCAGCAAGACCGAGCCTGTGACAGCCCTGAGACTCAATCCATTTCTGTCTGAACTATCAGCCTGGAAGATTCCAGGCACCAGATTAGTTCATTTTGGAAGCTTCTTGGCTACTAGAATGGCTCTTCTGGAAGCATAGAGCATCCAAGTTGTTTTCCTTCTGGAAGCTTCTGTTTTGGGAGGCCAAGCTCTCCTTGGGCAGCTGTACTTTTCTACCCTCAGTGGGACTGGCAAATCCCTCAGGGTCTGAGGCAGCATTTCCTCACAGGGACATTAAAATCCCTTCTCTTTGATGTTTCAGCTTCATCTCTGCCCAGTCTCTTATGCGCACCTCAGCATTACCTCAGAGACTCACCAGCAATGCACACCTCAGCAATACACCAGCATTTGGCTCAGCTGGTGCAGCAATAATCAGATGAAATTACAGAAATATGTGAAAAGTTCAGAACAGACCTCTCAATGAGAGTAAGACCCTGTGCAGTTGTGAATGTAACTGACATGATAAAGGAAGAAGAAAACGTAGAAGAGCATAAGTCTAGTCAGAAGATTGTGCTTTACGAGGTGAGAGATATGCTTAGGACTGTTTCTGCATTATGTGTTAGACTTTTACATTCAAAAATCCCAACAAATCCACAAAAAAATTCAGACAAGTCCAGGATTTAGTGCCCCAAAACTTTCTGTCTCCTTTTAGCTATTCTCTTAGGGTAAGCAGAATTTATTGAAGTTGTCTTCCCAGATCCTACCGACAACTTCTTCTCAGTGGATACTCTGAATCCTTTCGTAGTTGTTCTGCAACAGAAGTCTGAACATTGTCAAGACCAGACTAGATGACTCTAATGACATTTTATTCCTGCTACTGCTTCCTCTTGATTTAGTATCACAATTAGAAAAAAAAATTGCATTGCTCCACACCAGACATAGCTTATAGAAGTATAGACGTTTATAGAAGTTTATAAAAAACTACCAATATTTCAGTAAAACACTCCAACTGCTCTTCTATCTATCTCCACAGGAAGATATCTCAATCTGGAACATTATTTTAGGAAGGTTACGTCTTCTCAGTCACCTAGTAGGTAAGGTATCAGCCTCATGTCTCATAGTATTATCTATTTACTGTTAAAAGCATTTTAACATGGTAATTTTATTGACAACACTCCACTTTTTCACTTACAATTATCCAGATCATGTCTTTTCAGTAAAATCTAAGAGTCTTACTAAGCAAAAACCAAGCTGAAAATATGATTCGCTTTAATGCATTACAGCTATCGTTCAAGTTTTAGAAGAGCATGGAAATACAGCAGTTATGGAAATACAAATAATCACTCACAAGTAAGGTATATTGGCAGCTCACTGAGCAGTGACTCAGCACTGGCCAGTACTGCAAGAAACAATCATATGCTGACAGAAAGTCTTCTTTCCTTAGGTTATGAGTTCTCTAACACTTCTACACTATGTATCTCTGCTATATTTAGAGTGATAGAACAGTTTGGGTTGGAAAGAATCTCTACAATCTACTACAACCTCTCTGCCATGGGAAAAGGTTTGGGGTATTTTGAAATGTGATTGTAACAGTCACTTGAGCTTTTCAAATAACTTATTTATTCAAAACAGAAGTGACCAAAAATCTTCAGGTAAATAGACTCATAGTCTTAAAACAATCCCCAGATTCTAAAAGATATGTTTGTCTGCACTTATTTTATGTTTCAATGGAAATGTTCTCTTTGGTCTTTTCAAGTCTATTCCATCATACTGTCTTCAACATAATTTTACAGGTTAAAAATGAAATCAGAATATGTCTCTATAGAGAAAAATAATGAAAGCCAACATGAGATTGTGTCTATAAAATTAAGAAACAGCATATGTGAATGGCCATTTAAGTGTTTGAGAGGCTGTCCATTGGCAGGCTCTGTTTGAAATTCACTCCCCCTAGTCCAAATTTGTTAACATCAAAATGTATTAATAGATTGTCCTGACAGACCTGGTTTTTGATGCTGACAAACACTAAGATAATACAGCCCAGCTCTGGTGTTGCATTGGAGAATCATTTTTAGGGGATATAAATGAATAATTTTTGTGTTCTCACATATCTTAAATGAGGGTTTGAGGTTTTATTTGTGGGTAGAAATGAGGGGCTGAATTCTGAAGTCTTGTTTGATATCTTTCCCTGGGAAACTTAGTATCAGACTGGAAACAAATAGAGATTTAATATTGCAGGATTGCATGCAGAATTATATATTATACATTCTCAATTAGCAAATAATGAGGAAAAGGAAAAAAGAATGATTTTGCCAACTCTTGGTATTTTATTGCTATAGTTACAACATTTGGTGTGGGATTTTTTTGGTAATTTGATAAAAATCTCAAATGTCATTAAAAATAAAATAAAGCCCATCCTTCCTGATGATAGAAAAGGCTTGAAAATATGATCCAAATAATTATCTTAAAATTCAACATCTTGAAAGTAAATGTAAAGATCACAAATTACTTGTACCTTTGAAAATCCTTTTGGTTATGAGTCACATTCAGTGTTGGCAAATGCTTGGACTGGCAAAGGTTGTATTGAATTCTGTAGCTACAAGCAAAAACCACGTGAAGAAACCAGGTTTAAGGTAAATCATTACAGATCTGATGAGGCATAAACAGTAAATAACTGTTTAAAATATTTGTGCTTTTCATTAGACATCAAAAGAATAATTTCTCTGTACCTCCTTGGTAACCAACAGTGGAAATAAAGTGAATTTTCCACTGCAAGGTTGCACTGCAATGTCACCACTATATGTAGACCAACTACTGAAGTGACATCATGGGCATCTTAAAAAATAAACTCAGGACAGACTGAAGCATATCTTTTCTACTTTTTATTCTATAATATTAGTGGAAAACCTTTCTACACTACTTTTCCCACTAAGGATGCTAAAATCAATAAATCTCAATCTGAAATTGGTCTACTGGATGATTTGTATCTTTTCCAGTGAACAGAGGGATATCCACACTCAGGAATGAACCAATTCTGTGATTCTGTGGACTTCTAGTGGCAGAACTAATTGAATGGTCTGGGAGAGGTTTTCTGGAGAAATCCAGATAAAGCAATTAAACCCCATCTAGTCCTATAGATTTGTGCACTTTGTCACTACCTACTTGAAATACCAAAAGTGGAAAATAATCCAAAGGCTTCACCAGGGTGGGAAGTTTGCTTAACACATCCTTAACCCATTGCCCAGGGAGACTGCAGACTTCTCTATGAAGTGCGTTTGAATGGCACATCAGACCCTCTGTCCCCTTCAGGAAGGAGTCGTAACAACAAATGCATCTGGTTTTCATTTTGGAGCCAGTTTTGATGCTTAGACTAGGGTGAAGTGTCTTGATGGCACTTCTGACCTGGATGAACTAATCACCTCTCCATAGGTCAGTTCCTCTTGCAGGGCCCCATACCTGTTCTGCAAGGGGAGCTGGCAAAGTGAGGGAGAACAGGAAGGGATTCACCCTCTGCCCGAGCAAGGGCTTGTTTCCATTCATCCCAATCTCTTTGATCCCCTCCCTCTGCCTGGTGGCAAGAGGGGAGGGGATCCTCTGCTTTTTGTGGAGCCTCCACACGCTGCTTTTGACTCAGGGAGTGGCTCCACCAATCTATCTCCATTTCACGCTCCCTAATACTCCTTAATTTCTCCACTTCCTCCTTAAGCTCTGCCACCAGGCTGAGCAGATCACTCACCTGGTCCCGTTGGACACAAGTGTTGCTTTTCATGGTATCCAAGTTGTCTATTACCTATCATAATACAGAGTTTATTTTCTTGTTTTCATGACGTCATTTTAACCATTCCTGAGCTGACCATTCCACATGTCCTACAGGGAGAACTTTCTACCTCTGAACTGAATTCACCAAAAAACCCCTTATTTCAGTGCTCAATCTTATTCTATGAATAGACTATGTTTATCTGTTTCTCTGACTACCCATTTCATTAGAAAGCTGTGTTCAAACTGTAACCTCATCCTTATTTTGTCTTTCTTCAAAATTAGACTTATTTCAGAAGCCCTTTAACTTGAAGATAAAACTTAATTTCTCAGACCCACCCAAATACACGTTCTTACAGATGTGTGGCAGGTTAGCTGTAAAAAATAAGTGTTCTAGTTGTCCACAGACTGCCTGACAGGAACAGAAGATGGACAGCAGTTTGTCTCTAGTTTGCTAAGCATAGTTTCTAATCTGAGGCCTTACAGACTGCAATCACCTGTGATGTAGTGGCATAGCTCTAGGATATAAAAATAGTAACAGTTTTCAAGATTAATTTGCCAGATAGATGAAATTTTTGGTGATTGAGTTAATTTCCATACCTTCTGGTTTTGATTAATTAGTATTAAGACGTATTTGCTTGGCAGCTGTTACTAGGCTATCTGTACTTTAATGAATATCTTTCACAGATTTAGTTGAAAGACTAAATGTCATGGTTTAGGCCCATCAGGGAACAAAAGACCACGATTAGCCTCAAGTACCAAAGACTTGAGAACTGTCAAAGGGCAGGGAGGGCTTAATTGCCCCATAAGGTCCAGGACAAAACAGACCAGGCTACTCGGCTTGGGGAAGAAAATAGAAAACAATTTAATCCATAACCAACTAAAGCATGACCGTAAAACCCCAAAACATGACCAACACAAAACAACACAGAGTGGTACAATGATGAAGAGCACAACCAGCCCTTTAAGACCATCCTCACCCCTCTCCTCTCCTCTTCCCTGGCTCAGAGCCCTGATCCCAGTGTCTTTATCTCCTCCCTTGACGAACAGTTCAAGAGGGCAGGGAATGGGGGTTTCAAACAGTCTATTCCTGATGATTTCTGCTGTTCGCCACTCCTCTAGGCAGATGGGCTCCACACCAGTCCTTGCTGTATGTCTGTGGGGTACCTCACACACACACAGCCCTGCACGGGCAGTTCCAATGTCTGTTCATCTCAAAAGCTGCCTCTTGTGTGGGGCTGCTCTGCGGCGCACAGGCTCCAGCATGGCCTGTGCCATGGCCGCCTCCTCACACAGTCTCTGCCCATCTGAGTGCACTCTCACAGAGCTGCTGGTGGCTCTCAGTCCTGCCATGGCCCTCCATGGGTTTTAAGGGTACAGCTGCATTCTCACCACAGCTTGCAGAGGGGTCTCTGGTCTGATACACCTCCTTCCTTCCTCCTTCTCTGACTGCAGAGTCCGCGTTATCACCTCCATCTTGTACCATTCTTACATCGCCTCCCAAGCACTTCAAACTCCTCTCCTTAAATAGTGATAGCAGAGGTGCCAGATTGGCCCAGCCAGGCTGGAGGTGGGTGTGAATCCAAGAGCTAGTGGAGAGTCCAAGAAGTCTTTACCAGGTCTTCACTGCAACCTCCTCCCCCTGTTACCAAGCAAAAGTGACTCCTTGCTAAACCATGACATTTACACAGTCAAATTCATAGCTCACCTTAACTTCTGTCTGACCTAATGGTGTATTTTATAATGGGAACAATAATTATTCCAGACAAGACAGGGAACCAAGATATGACCAAAACCTGAGTAACCAACATTGTTAACTTTTACTTCCTTGTACACTGCATGACTTAGTTAGTGACCATCTGTGGACTTATTTGAGGGACTGTAGAGATTTGTAGAACTACTCTCTCACATGGTGTGAAATTTGGGAGCATTGGTGGAAGAGAACATCTAGAAACATTTGTACTTTCAAGCCAGGACTCATCATTTCAAGGATCTTTTGATCTCAGCACTCTGGTTTTTGTTTTGCTTAAAGAAAATATGTCAATTTATTTTGTAAAATAATGCTTTTTCCCTCCTAAGGTCTAGGTTTATGGAACTCATAGTTCCTAGCCAGAAGAGACGTTGATCAATGTGTGTTTTATACATCTACTTCTCAGCTATCATATCCAAAAACCCTATTACTTGTGGTTTATGCTTTTGATGAGTTTGACATTTGGCTTTTGAATGGCTGTTGGAGGACAGAAGATAAAGTGTTTTCTGTCTTTAATGAGGAACATGCTTGTATGATGGTTTACTACAGTTTGTTGAAACTTCTGCTGTTATATTAGAAATCTTGTTATACGAGAAAAAGAAACACATTTTATACACAAAGCTGAGAATTCATTGTTGGATTAATCTAATAAAAATAGTGCAAACACTTGTTATTGGTGCAGTAATACTGACAATCACAGACCAAATTATCTAAATAATCCAGACAAGTTTTAATATACACCATTAAAATTATTATATATTTTTTTTCCTAACATATATCACTTTTCTGTGAAGTTTTGCTCAACCTTTCATTATTCTTCTAGGTCATAAAGTCAATGGCAGCAATTTTTCTTGAGAAAAAGAAAAGTAGGGTTGCACCAAACCCTCAGTGCCAAAAGTTCTTTGCCAGAGGACTGCAATGCAGATGTTGAGACTTTATTTATTTTCATCCTCGGGTTCAATTAAGCTAATTTTTACACTTCTAACATGCTCTGCACTCTGTCTTCCTTTACTGATCTACAGTTCCACATTAAGTTTGAATTTACTTCTGTTGTATACTTTATTAGATGTTTGATACTTATTATTTTTATTATCACTAAAAACTTCTCTTACTCAGGTCCTGAAGTCACATTCCTTTAGCAGTATGTAACCAAACATTGATGAGTATTTTATAACTGTAGAGCCTCTGCTATAATCTGTTACATATACTTTCAAAGGCTGTATTATCTCTTCATGCTTGTACTCTGTACCACATCATTATTCTAAAGTCACAGATAGCTCATTCTAAAGAGATTAAATATTTAGTAACACTACCTGTCACAGATAATATGTCCAAGTTATTTTAGCAATAGGCTCTATGCTGCACAGTTATAGAAAGTTAGGTAATAGTTACTTGCTTTCAAGGCAACTGCTCTAGTCTGAATGAAATCTCAAGGCATGGCCTAGACAAACCCAGATACAGCAAGCCTGACAGACCTCAGTACAGAGGCCTTGATGCCTGTAATCTTTTTGTTATTAGCAACAGCAGCAGTGAAGGTACCGACACAGTCTCATAAACATTCCCCACAAATTAAGGGGAATAGTGCCATATCAGCAGAGACCTGAGTGGTTTCACTATGGAGGAGACTGCCTATAGTGCACATAGCTACATCTCCAGTTTGCTGAAATCATGTCTGCTGCTTGGTGTGATTGAAATTGAATTGCCATCTGCGGGATAATGGTGTCTCTGACTATTCCTGCCTATACTATATGAGATCTAGTGCTTCTCTTACCCTTTCAGAAAATACTCTATTGCATTTTTGTCTCTACTGCCAGGTACTTAAGAGCAGCAGAAGAGGAGCTACATAATACATTGGGAAGAGAGGGGAGAGACCTATGTCTTCACACAGTTTGTATTCAACATGGGCTGATCTCTGTGTTCAAAACACAGAAGTGCTTTATTTTAACAGCATTTAGGTTCCTAATTTTGCTACTGCCTGAGTCTACATATTTTGTCTATATGCTGTCCAAACTTAGCAGATGAGTCTGCAGACATTTCCCTGATAGTCTTCTTAGACATGGCTCCAAGGCATGCTGAGGTGGGTGGTATTTGAAGAAATATTCTCTTGCTGTATGTACTTACAGACTAATGGGTTTACTCCCTGCATGAAGAGAGACAACAGTTTAAAAACTGCCATAAGCATGACCCTCAGAGTTAATGAAGACAACTTGTGAGCTGTGAAGTTCTGCCAGTGAAACAAGAACTTAATTTTTAGCAGTGCTCTGATACTATGGCAGCAATAGAAACCTAATGTTAATTTTCCAGTCACTACTGTTCCACATGGCTTGGATGGTCTATTGTGTAAAAAAATGTGGCCCTGGAAAGGTTAGGGAAAACTTTGATGTTGACTAAATTCTCATCATGCTGCCCGAGGATATATGTGGGTGAAAACTAGTGTTTAATTTGAATCCAAGAAACAAATCTATGGTCTCCTTTGCCTGTAATTTCAGCTGGTAGCAGTTGCAAGTTGAAATAATGTATTTTTAAATGCAACACCCTGGCCTCACAAATGGCTACCTTTTTATTCAATGAATTTTAAAAACTGTTCCAAAAAATTGCTAAAAATCTGTAGGAATTTATTTTCTCATTAAAAATTTCTTCTGTATGAGCTTCAGTGAGCTCTGTTTATCACTCATGCTCAAGAGCTCCTGATTATGAACATGAAAGCCACAAGAAACAATTTACTCCTCTTCCCCATGTCATTCATATTGTAAAAGGGCAATTATGTTCACCATTGTTACTTGGACTAAATATCTGTCTGTAACTTGTAAATTTATTTTAACATCTGAGGATTCTGCAATGTACCGTAATTGAAATCACATTTTCTGGCATATGTTAATAACCTTTACTGTTCTTAGTATTACAGTGAAATAAAATGCTCGTAAGTGGATGTGGAATGCAACTAAGTGACAGTCTCCTTTACAGATATTTCAGGCAGTCTAGAGGCTTCAGCAGACATTTAGGGCTCAGTAGCTGTGGTGACTGTAACAACGGTAAATTATCACAATTGATTTGAAAATAACCAAAAAAGGTAACTGTGAATGATTTCACTAATAGTCACAGGGGATTCATGCAATAGAGTAAATAACAAGTAGAAACTCAATTTTTACTGCTTCAAGCTTCATGTTTAAATGGGAAAAAAATTTCAGAGCCCCAAAATTTCCACAGAAGACTTAAGAAGTAAAGAGGAAGGAAACATGAAAGCAATTGCCAGTTCTTAGCATAGCATCCCTAATAACCTCTAATATTTATTGTCCTTAACTGCCTTCTAGCATCTCGTTTTATCTCCCTGCCTTCCCTCATTTTATTTAAAAGATAAAACCCTTGAAAAAAAACTCCAAATGAACCATATTTTTTCTCTTTATGACATCATCACCAATTCTTATTTGGAACCTTTCCTCTTCTCAAAAATTTTGTCATTTAGAAAGATGAAGAAGTAGCAGGTGATGAATATTTATGCAATTTCTCCTGTCTTGTTTTTAATTTTTCAATTGCATTCATTCAGGATAATGATAACAGTAGAAAAACACTGCTTTTGACCACTACTGCACACATTTCTCATACGAGCTTCAAATTTCAATTCCTGTAAACAGCTCGGTAATCATATTTTCCTGTCAACTCCCCTCCCCCTCTCCCCTCCCCTGCCCTGAAGCCAATGTTGGGTTTAATGACTTCATTTCCCAACAGTTTCAATACCAAGACTTTTATAGACAAAACAAAACAATAAAAAATGTGCAAAAGGCTGCAGGGCTCTTTCACACTGTTGTGTGGCTAAGGAGAAGAAAGAATGCACACAAAAAAGATGTTCGTGCTTTTAATGTAGGGCTGAAACATATATATTAGACATACATCAATGTTGCTTTATCAATATATCAATACGTCTTCCTTTCTAATTTCTGTATGATCTAAATACAAGTGTGAAGAGAAGTTGTATATATTTCCTACGTTTACATGATTTATTTGATAAATAAATCTATGTCTACATTTCAGAGAATTGCAGCATCACAGAATGGTTGGGATCTCTAGAGGTATCTAGTCCACTCTCCTGCTAAAGCAGGGTCACCTCAATCAGGTTACACATGAATGACAGGTTTCCAGACAAATTTGGAAATCCTACAGAAAAGGAGACTCCACAACCTCTCTGAGCTTGTGGATGCAGATGATATCTCTTAGTCTATATTTCCTACAGAAAAGGAGACTCCACAACCTCTCTGAGCTTGTGGGTGCAGATGATATCTCTTAATCTATATTAATGCATGCTATTAGATACTTCTCTTGGTCTCTGCACTTCTGTCTATATGGGACATGCATTCTACAGTGTTCTTGTACTTGGATTTGAGCTGCTTTGCTCAAAACAAAGGAAATCATGGTATTGTATGAATTTAGAAGTCATCTCCCAGTGAGGACCAAAGCCCTACAAGTCCTCACTTTAACTAAGGAGACAGACTGGAAGGAGCATTTGTTATTAATGCCAATGGCTGTAAAATATAGAGTTTAATCCCCTGCACTGAATCCTGGTAAAATCATATTTATTATACTGATCTACAAAGGTTACAGAGGTTCCATTGGGCATCAGGACAAAATTAGATTTGATATTACAGCTAGAAGTATCTTCCGGAAGGCAAATGTTGTGACAACTAACTGTGAAAGGGCAAACTCTAAATGCTGATAGAAAAGGTTAACAGCATGCTGTAGAATGTAATACAAAGGGAACACCCTACACTCTACAAATTTGACGTAGAAAGTATGTATGAAGCAATTCCAGATGCAATGAATACCAAGAGGAAAAAGGAAGCCCATATCATTAGGCAGAAAAATGAGCACATTTCTTGAGGTTAAAGAAGCCTTCTGAAAAAACATATGGGAATCTGGTGCAAATAGCACAATATAAGACAGATCTTGTCCAAATAAGACAGGTGCCAGGTCTGGTGTAAATCAGAAATAAGGAAAACCAAGGAAAGCTCAGAAAAGTTGCAAAGTAAATGATAATAACACTGAGATGTTATCCACAATAAAAAAACAACCAAACAAGGATGCATGTACAAGGAAACAAGATGCAGGAAACTAATGACAAGAGAAAGGACATAACCTAGATGAAGGAAAAAGCAAAGGAATTTAATATTCTTTTAAATCAATCTTTACAGGGCAGGGAATTTTTTACACCAAAGTATTTTTTGTATCCTTCTTCCATAACTTTAAAATCTCTGATGGGAAAACTTAAAAGAACATACAAGGTCTCAAATGGTGTAGTAAATAAGCTGTCAGTTGCATTTCATCTGGGATTAGAATGAAATGAAGCATGAAAAAGGTGACATACCTATGAGCCTGTTACTTTTCTCCTGCGAAAGAGCTACTCTCCAGTGCAGAAGATTTTATGTCCATTGGTCCCCACCTTTCCCTGTAGTTTTTTATATTATTCTGCTGGCTTTTTACCACATCTTTCTGGGGCTTTAAGCAATCTCTTCTGCCTCTAGAAACCTATAAGATATTTGTAATTCTTCCTAAACACCTGTCTTTCACATTCCTATACTTCTTGTCCATCCAGTGTTTTATGCAGTCTTCAAGCCTTTCTTTTCTAACAAGCTGCTTAATTTGTACCCTCCCAGCAAGAAACTTGTGATTTCTTCCTGTTCTTCCACTAGAAACCTGTATTGGCTATTCGGATGTGTAAACTCTCAATGAAGAGGACTATGTCTCCTCTTAGAAATGCTGCCTGCCAAAAGGAAGGAGGAGGGATGATGTTGCAGACAGGTAAGAAGCACTATGAAAATTTTAAAATTTACATGTACTGGGGAGGATGAAGTTGCTTTCACTTATACATTGACAGTTTAGATAGATGAGAATAATTTCCCAGCTGTAGTCATACAAGTTGGGTATCTAACTTTCTCTTCTCCAGTAGTCAACAAAGAGAAATGGGCTATTTCTCAAGACAGTTGACCACATCCCAAAAGAGGTAGCTCTAAAGATGTTTTCTTGAGCAAGACTGATTTTGCTTGTGTTGTAGTGATGTGGCATAGTGCAGAAGCTCATAGGAATAAAGTGCAAAGTCAATAGAGCTATGTTGTTTTTTAATGAAGCTATTAAAAAACCCCTTTAACATCATTGGCTTGAGGCTTCACTAAAACTGGAATTACTCCAGAGGGAAAACAAAGTTGTTAGGGTTTGGGAAAGATATATTTTCTGAGTTTGATCCGTTTACTTCTCCCTAAATTAAGACAAGAAAAATATATATATTTTTAATATACTTTTTCTTTCATTTCATAGATATCAAGGATCAAATTCAGTTGAGAAGCATCCTGCAGGAAACAAATGAAGTGACAGCAGAGTGGGAGGAATAAGAGTTGTTATCCAAAACGTTCCTGACACCATTACACTCCTTCAAGTGTTTGTTAAATAATATATTAATAGTACATACAATCTGAACAGATGCTGTAGAGAAGGCAAATGTTGTGATCATTGTGGTAACACAACAGGCTGGGCTCTATCCACCAACCTGGCAGAAAAATCTGTTCAATCCCAATTGGTCTTAGAAATAATCTAGTATTACTGATTTTAGCCCCAGTATCACTATGGTTCCAAGTACAGCTTTATGAGGAGCACAAGTTCAGAAAGGGCTGCTGATGCTATTTACAATGGTCATCAGCACAATCTCTTGCCATCTTTCCTTTGCTCTGGCAGCCTGTCATGTTGTATTTCAAAACAGTCAAAACCTTAAACACTCAAAGTCCTTCATGATCTTATCATCTGGTCTTAGGCAAATACCAACAATGATCTGCATTTATCTCATATGTCTCTCTCCATGAAAGCTGTTTGTCTAGATGTTGTATGTGCAATACTAGAGCTGACTCTGAGAAGTCATCAGTTTGAGGTGTAAAATTTCCCCATTCACTAGAAAGGGTAACATGCTTCATGACTCATTAGGCTTGTCAGGAAGTTTAGACAAGACTGAAGATTGTTATCAACCCTCTGGCAACACAGGTAAAGCTATTTACAAGAGACAGATAAGAGCATCTTCAGGTGTGATGAGAAGAATAGCCAGTCTTCTTTCTGCTTGGATCAGAGACGTGGTACTAAGGACATGGGAATGATCCCAACACATGGATCAGAACTATAAAAAAGACGTACCCTAAATGCTTGAACTGGCTTTGTGCAGGAGATCTTAGAGTTCAGTGGCTGGTGAGAGATGAATCTTCATCAGCAGAGAGGAAGAAAGCCTCTCAGTGCATCAGTTAAGGCATACAGGGTGAGAGAAATGGTTAGAGGTTATCTCAAGTCCAATGGATGTATTTTTTCTTTCTTTTTACTTCTTTAAAACTTTACAGATGTGGCTGGTTTGGGTTTAGTAACCGTATCTTTCATTTACATTCCTCTGGCATGAATTAAGTATGGTTTTCAGGGTGACAGTAATTGGCTATAATCAGAGCACTTCGTATCTCCAGGTATGGTGTTTAGGGACTAGGAAGTATCCAACTCCTGCAACTGTCACTGCTCCAGATCTAGAGGGTATACACTTAAATTGCACAAGCTATTTTGAGAAATGCAAATTTGGTGGCTTTGTGAGTTTCTTCCAGGGAAAACTGACAACCAGAGACTATTCTGACACTGAGCAAGATAGTGGGAAGCACATCTTAAGCAGTGATTTCAAGAGAGGCTGTTCTGTCAATTAATTTATAATTATAGATTTCTGCAGTAAAAAAAAAAGAACAGGAAAGCCTATGTAGCTAAAAGTAGGCCTGTTTTTATAAAAAAAAATGAGGATTCACTGCGTGGATTTCAATGTGAGATCTCATAGATTTCTTCAGGAGATATTCATAAGAACTTTCCAGGTGACCCACTGAAAAAGGAACAAACTCCCAGACACCCACATGCTCACTCCCTTCTTCAGCAGGATGGGGGAGAAAATAAGATGGAAGAGCTCATGGGTCAAGATAAAGACTGGAAGATCACTTATCAGTTACCATCACAGGCAAAAGTGATGATTTGGAGAAAAGTAGTTTAACTTAAGGCCAGTTAAAAATAAATCTCTATGTTGAGAAGCAGATAAAAACTAAAACATCCTCCCTGACCACAACCCTTGCTCCCAGGCCCTTCACTCCTGCTCCTCTGCCCCAAGGGGTGCAGGATGGACTGGAGGTTGTGGTGGATCCATCATGTCTACTCCTTCCCCTCTCCCTGCTGCTTCCCCGAGCTGCATCCTTCAGGGCCAACCTGCTCCCTCTGGGGCTCTTCTTGGCTGCAGCTCCTGTAGGAAAGCTCCCCTGCCGTGGCCTGAGGCCCTCCCCAGGCTGCAGAGTGAGTCTGTGCTCCCACGGGGTCTCTCCATGGCTGCAGGGGTCCCTGCTCTGGGCCTGCACCACCTCCTGCCCTTCTCTTCCCTCAGGATGCCTCTGCTACTGCTCCTTCCTCAGCTTCCTCCTTCTCTGCCCGAACCCTTTTGGCCCTTACTCCCCTGTTTTGTCCCTGGCTCCCCCAGCTTGGCTGAAAGGTTCGGCTGTGTCCTGCTGTGGGGCTGCTGGAGCCAGTGTGACCCACACACTGGTGTCTCTCAGTATTTGTGTGAGATATCTTTCACTATAGTGGTATTAATCTTGTTTCAGTCTTTAATCTTGAAAAACTGTTTCTACCTATGTCACCTAAAGGTGGGATTTTTTTTTTTACCCATACCAACATATTACTAAAGATCTATTATAGACCTTGAAAAATGCTTTACATGAATACGTTAATATTTTTTATTATTGCAACACACAGTATGATTGATTGTGACAGCTCCTAAATCAGAACATACTGATACAGACATTGCTAGTGTTGCCGGTGAATCACTTGCATCACTTGGGAGCTGATCTCTCCACACCTCAGATCTCTCTCATCTCCCTGCCACCTTGCTGCTAGTCCTTATCCTTCCAGCACAGCACCTCCTTTTAGACTAACGTTTCTACAGTATTAAACTGATTTTCAACCTTATCTTGAAAGTAGACCTCAGGCAGACCTTTTTTCCCCTTAGATATAAAAGAGTGAAGGACCATATTGGCTGGATGTTTAACTAGTGCTAGGGATAATACAGTAAAGGAAGTGCTTGGCACTGGCATTTAGTTACTTTTTCTTTTTAACAGATCAAATGTCTATGTCCATAACAACGTCTTCATTTTTTTTCCTCATTCCTTCCCTTGTGTAACAAATAAAAACCTTGAGGCAGAAAATGCTTTCGGATCCACTTGACAATAATAGAGGTTTTACCTCCATAGAAAGAATAAAATGTCAGTAGATAGGTTGGAGAGCAAAATATGTTTTAATAGCCTAAATCAAAGCTTAGCTATGACAATGAAAACATTCCTGTGCAAAGACTGTAAGAGATATGATGACTATCAAATCAAAGTTTCCAGATATCAAATTTAGGCGATTTCTTTGGAAAGAGCTTCGCATGAAGTTAAATACATCTCCACACATAAACAAACACCCCCACAGTCTTACATAAGCTTGTTTTAGATCCAAAAAGAGAGAAAAAGAGGAGAATGGCTGTTTTAGTCTTTGTTAGAATTGTTATTTGTCCTTCTTTACTTCTAAGCTCCTTTCTCATATGTGAGATTCTCCTTTTTATTGCTCCTTGATGTGTGATTTTTCTGTCTGAGATCATTCATATAGAGAATACAAAAGAAGGAATTTTTAGATCCTGACTTTAGAGAAAAAGTATTGAGGAAAAGAGTTAAACAACAAAAGGGAGAAACTCGTCTGCAGTTTGTGCTCTGCAGAGTGACCATTGTGTCTCTGGACATGTTGGAAACAAGGAGCAATCCAGTCATGCCTTAGAAGTAGCTCCATTTTCTGCTAACATTTTGACAATATAATAATACACTGAGGAAAAGCACATGCTGCTAGAGGGTTATTTAGAATTAACAGTAAGGTTTAGGTCATTTTCCCCCAGGAAAGTACAATGTAGAGTATTCTACAATCACTTGTCAAGCTGTCAGTTACGTTGTCACTTTTGATTACATCTCTCTGCTTCCCAAAGTTTCTTGACATCGTTCCCATCAAGGAAGTCTAGAGACAAACATATCAATGGTCTCAGTAGGAACCTGATATGCCAGCATGATGTGATGCATATTTTTCCTAATCTCAAATTAAAAACCACAAACATAAACCCATTTTTTAAAAGAGTCTATGCACCTCAAATAATGGAAGAAGCCATTAGCTTTCAAAGCACAAGCATTGTAAAAACACTGGATTTTTCCCAAAAATTTGTAGTCACTTTAAGGACAACTGCAGCTAATTGAAATATTTTATATTGCACTTGCTTCGTATTCTATCTGAGAGAGAGTCGAAACAAGAATGTGAAGTCAGTGCAGCATTCAACCTTTGCTCTCAAAATACTCTCATAATACCCTAAATACTCCACATCCTTCCCTGTAACTGCAATTTGTGTTCCAATTGTGCAGACTCTGTCTCCTGGTGCATTGCTCTTCATATGCATTTCAGGTAATAAAGTTTGTAGTGTATGTACATTACTAGTCATTAGCAACAACTCTTATTTTTATTATCTCACTTTTAAGTTTCTTGGTCACTAGGGAAGTTCCTGGAAAACCTGTTCTTTTGTACCTAAGCACTTCTGTAAAGTGAAGGCAGTTTGACAGTGGTGCGAAGGAGAGCCTTTCTGATTCCCTGGAGACTTGCCTTTGTCCTGTGGTAAATTACATATTTGTAATGCTTTCTGAAATATATTGTCAACTCCTCATGGCTTTACTCATGTCCTTTTATTGGAGTTTAATGGAGTGCATATTTTACCATCTCCACATCTGTCCTCTAAGGGTACAGTGAAGACTTGAGCGAATTAAATATCCATTCACAGACTCGTTACAGAATTCTCTTGCATGCTGCATTTTATTCTGAGGTACTAGTCTGCATCTGAAAGATCCTGAGCTTCTCTCTATGGTTCTTTCCTTTGTCCTCAACATTTTCCATTGTCATCTCTGTTATGAATGGAATAACAAACACCACTATATAACAACATCTTGACATCAAATACTGTACAAAGTTGCTGTTAATTAATATATTTTGTGATAGTGTTTCTACAGTCAGGTATAGCCTTCCATAGATTTTGTTTGACGCTCGCAACTTTCTTTGATAGAGCCTTAATTGTTTCAACTGCTAATTCAGTGTTGACATTTGACTGGCTGTGGGAATCATAGAATCATAGAATGGTAGGGTAGGAAGGGACCTTTAGAGATCATCTAGTTCAACCTCCCTGCAGAAGCTGGTCTACCTAGATCAGGTTGCATAGGAACATAGGTCCTGAAGACCTCCAAGGAAGGAGACTCCACACCCTCCCTAGGCAGCCTGTGCCAGGGCTCCCTCACCTGAACAGTGAAATATATTTTTCTTATATTTAAATGGAACAGTTTGTGTTCCAGCTTCATCCCATTACCCCTTGTCCTGTTGCTAGATACAATAGAAAAAAGTGATGCCTCAACTTCCTGACACAAGGTAGTGGGAAGGTGGTGATGTGCTGTGAGTGAATTCTCATTACTGGGTAAATTGTACAAACTATCTGCCAGTAAACTGCAGTGTATTCTCTGAAACAAAACAGACTGAGATAGAAGGCTTTGTGGAAAAGCCCCACTGCTCTGTCCATGATGGCTGTCTGACACCATCAGAATGCTTATTTTGCAGAAACCAGAGCAACAACTTGCAACCCTGAAGCAGGGAAAGAAGTAGTTAGTAAAAATATTGGCTTCTGCTTTATTCTGTGGTCTGCAGGGTGTACAGTGCCTGGATATTATCTCCTTCTTCTGCTTTCCCTGTTTTTTACAGCTTTTATGAAAGCTGAAGACAGTGGTGAAAGCTAGTGGAGCAGATAGCTTCATGGAATCATAGAATTATAGAATCATTTTGTTTGCACAGAATCATTAGTTTGCACAGAACTAAAATTTGTCTTTGCCATCCTCACTGCTTTGGGGAGAACCTTTACACATCTCCAGCCTTCCATCAGCCAGTATTTTTTGCACTTCAGCAGTTTGAACAGGTGATAGTAGAGAGTCACAGAATCACAGAATCTTAGGAAAACATTCGTATTTGGGATATAGTTGATTCTCATGTGAGTGTTCTAGTTGGACTTCTCCCTGACTGTCCACATCCCTTTTCATGTGGGTGATGTGTTCCTCTTGCCAGGAAGAGTAGACCTGAGAAAAAAGCCATGTGTCATGGCCCCCTAGACTTTGCCCCACTCCATCACCAGGCAGTGCTACCCCATTGATACAGAAGCAATGGCAGTTGGTGTTGCTGCTTTCCAGGTCCCTGTTAGGGTAACAATATCCACATTTCCTCCTTGTCCGGACATCACCTAAAAAACTCAGACGGTGTAGGCAGATGAAAAAGATGTTGATAGAAAGCTTTAATTTTTTTTTATCGTTAGGTATGACTCTGCTTCATTGCCTATTGCTTGTCCAGTGTCAGAGTATAGCTCTTAGAAGGTAAGTGGTGATCCTCAATATCGTGTTACAATAACTAAGTAAGCATTGTTCTGATGTAATTTCATCTTTGCTACCCAGTTACTCCAAGTAGAGGGGCAAGACAATGGATGTTATCTGCCATATCTATGCAAATGTGCCATTTTCCTGGCCTTCACTAGATATACTTGTGCTTATCCAGCTTGTGAACCCATTAATGATGGTAAAAGGACTTATTCTGCTAATTGGATCATTCTTCCAAGTAGATATTGCACTGGGGGAAAAGTAACCTACAGGATGGCTGGAAGATGGGTACAACATTCCTGGTATCCAGTTAACAACTCTGTTGCAAAATTTCATAATGTATTGTTTGAACTCAGTATTTTTCCTTTTTCTGTCACTTTTCTGTTCCTGCATGAATAGTCTGTGTCATGTTTAGTGCTGATTCATCCACAAGTTTCAGTTGAAATTGCTTGTACATTAAAAGAATTAACATAAATTTTACCCTTCGTCCTTTCTTTGGTATTCTACCCTGAATTTACATTACCAAAGTAATGTTATGATTGGCCATGACTTAATATTAATGTAACTTTTCTTGATTGCCATATTACTGTTTTCTCTGATACAGAGCTGAGGTACTCTTTGTACTGGGCATACAATTGATGTTTGTAACACTGAGCTGTTTCTGTTGTTTGTATCTACTTCTGGTCTAAACTACATAAAATAGGATGACTGGTTTTGTAATTTAGTAATGCATAAGTATAGTTAATATTCAGCTAAAATTCCTTCCTCAAAATTATAGTTTACTTTTTTCGTATTATATGTTTTTTAGTTAGGCTTTAGCATATTTAGGGTTACGAATCAAAAATCATGTGGCCAGCAGGTTGAGGGAGGTTCTTCTCCCCCTCTACTCTGCCCTGGTGAGGCCTCATCTGGAGTCCTGTGTCCAGTTCTGGGCTCCTCAGCTCAAGAGGGACAGGGAAGTGCTGGAGAAAGTCCAGCACAGGACCACCAAGATGAGCAGGGGACTGGAGCATCTTCCTTATGAGGAAAGGCTGTGGGAACTGGGGCTGTTCAGTCTGGAGAAAAGGAGACTGAGAGGAGATCTGATTCATATTTACAAATATCTAAATGGTGGGTGGGAGGTTGGGACATCCCTTTTTTCTGTTGTATCTAGTGATAGGACAAGGGGTAATGGGATGAAGCTGGAACACAAAATGTTCCACTTAAACATAAGGAAAAGCTATTTCACTGTTCAGGTGAGGGAGCCCTGGCACAGGCTGCTCAGGAAGAGTGTGGAGTCTCCTTCTCTGGAAGTCTTCAAAACCCACCTGGACGTGTTCCTGTGTGACCTGATCTAAGTGAACCTGCTTCTGCAGGGGGGTGGGACTAGATGATCTCTAAAGGTCCCTTCCAACACCTACCATTCTATGATTAGAAAATTGCAAAATAATATTTATGACTAGCATATGTAGAATATTTCCTGCACTATTCCCCAGCAGCGTTCTGATGCTCGTGTGGATTTAAGCTGCTGCTATGAATTAGCTTCAAGTTTTCACTCTTAGGCCAAGCAAATATGTGCTTTTTCACAAGTCACTTGAAATATGAGCTCTATTCCTGCTTTTGCATACATAAGGGTTTCAGAAAAGATGACTTGGCTCCCCGACCATTTGTAATAAAACCTTTCATTTATTCTACTAGATGCTCTGTAATATGGTGATATATCTATATCTGTTTCAGTTCTCTCAGATTTAATACTTGAGATTGACGTGATGCCTTGTGGATTGGCAAATGTTTTTGGAAATTTCTAAAAAATTACCTGCATTTGATCATGACACAGCTTTACTCTATTACAGTGTTTCTGATCATTATTATTCCTTTATCTAGATTAGTTGAAATCTTGTAATTTTACCATTGCAATCAGAAGAAAGTGTGACTTTTAAACAATTGATTTCAGAAACTTAGTAGGCTGCCATAATTAATGTTTTCACTGTTCTGGAGGAAATGATCTGCTTGTTTGCTCTGTTTTGAGAGAACTCTCATTCTTTGAACTCCTGGCTTCTGATTTTTCATCATGCTAACACTATATTTAGGATTCAATAAAGGTGAAAAAGTCCCCGAAGGACGAGTTCAGTCTTTCCATTTCTCCTTTTCTAAAATATCTCTGACAAAGCACTTTTAAAGCACCATTACTTGAGGATATAATTGCAATGAATGTCCAGAAATGCTGTGTTCTGCATGCATTAACACATATTTGAGACTACTGAGAGCATGAAATAAACTTTGGTCAGTTGAGGTCAGCTGTCCTGGCTGCATCTCCTCCCAACTTCTTATGCACTCATAGCCCATCTGCTGATGAGGCAATGTGAGGTGCAGAAAAGTCCTTGTGTAATCTCTACTCTACAGTAAAACAAATATCCCTGTATTATCAACAATGTTTCCAGCACAAATGAAAAACAGCCCCAGACTAGGTACTATGAAGGAAATTAACCCTAGCCTAGCCAAAAGCAGCAGATCAGACTTAAAAGTGTGTGATTCCAGAAATATGCTTTTATTCTCTAAAATAGGATTGGCTCTTCTAGAGGGCAATACACAACATGGCCTAGTTTGCATGGCCCAAATTAGCCCGTGGAAGTGCTTTTCTCTCTGTTAATTATCTAAAGAACCTTGTGATCTTAGCCCTAACTCGGGCACCTTACTAGACATACCATCAAAACAGTGTGAAGTCTTGTACAGGAGCATAGTCTTCTCAGCTACTGGTGACTTTAAGGAATTATCTTTAGTCATAGCCCAGTTCAATACTCTAAAAAGGCAGGACACCAGAGAAACCACTATATACATAGTTTGGGGACCTGAGTTCTCTAAAGCTGTGTCTATACCAGTGTATTAAATAGTGCCAGGGCAGTGGCAGACAGTCACCTACACTGCTAAACCATTAGAGGAGTCCTTGGCGCCACTTTGACTATCACCAACTAGCTGCAATTCAGCAATTCCCAAGCAAAAAGAAGGAGCTATCAAGGCAATATTTTCCTCAATGGCCAGTTTGCATGCAACTACTACTCATCTTAAAAATAATCAAGAATTATGGACAGGGCATGACCACAGATATATCTTGCTATTGTAGATGTAGCTCTAACATTCCTAAGGCCCGTGATTAGATATCCAAGCATAACTCCCTTGAAAAATTCATAGCTTCTTTATACAGAACATTTAATTTTTGGACTAACATTCACTCATAGTGGCACATTAATTCTAGGTTATGCCAGTCTGTACTTATTCTGATCTAGCACAAACCATTTTGAACATTTAGTTATGGTCATACCAGAAAAAGTGCACAATCTCAGAAAAGTTGATCTAGATTATTTTAGTAAAGAATAGGCTTCTTTTTTTTCCCCAAATAAAATAAATGTATCTGTTGCAGATACACAATTATTTTAGTTAACAGCTTATCATCACAATAAGTAGTCAAGCACTTGTTAAGCACTTGTTAATTTCCTAGTAATAGTTCAATCAATTAGCTAAGCACTTACAAATAACTCAAACATCTATTGATTAAGTAAGTATTCATTTGAATCACATGAGGATCAAACTGCAAGAGTTAGATACCACACCTGATGGGGACCTGTTACCTTGGCTGTTACCTTAGTTGTTACTAAAACAAAGGGACTGATATCTTTTTTGACCAATCACTGGGATTTTGGAAATTTTGTGTTTGTTGGGAACCAATCAAGGTGAAGGGCTAAATTGATAGAAGGACATTTTATGCATGCTTGTGTTGGCATATGAGATTCTTTTGTTTGAGTTGTATAAAAAAACCTGAAAATGGTAATTAACAACAAAGCAGAAGCACGTATGGAGGAGCTATCCCCCGTGTTTTCCCAGCACTGCATAATAAAGAAGTGCCTGACTTATCTGCATTCCCGTGTAGATAAATTTTTTGGGATTGCAGATCCGTCAACATACGGAGCCCTGGCGCAGGCTGCCCAGGGAGGGTGTGAAGTCTCCTTCCTTGGAGGACTTCAAGACCCGCCTGGACATCTTCCTGTGTGACCTGAACTAGGTAAACCTGCTTCTGCATGGGGGGGTTGGATTAGATGATCTCTAAAGATCCCTTCCAACCCCTACCATTCTATAATTCTATGATTCTACAGACAAACTCTATACTCCCCATCTATCACCAATTGTAAAGGCTCTCACCACGAGATGTTTCCATTGATTCAAGACATGAAAAGCAAGACAGGAATATTTTCTGAGGGACACTCTGGAAGGCTTAGAATGTTATCTGAAAAGCTCTGGGAAACTGAGATTCAGAAGCTGCAGGAAATGCCAATTCCTCCTTAATCCCTGATGTTGCACCACAACACAGCTCTTTTGTTCTTACTAGCAGAGGAGTAGTTGCATCTTGTACTGAAAAGAGGCTGGGCTGCTAAGTCTGCACCTTTTCCTATCACAGTTCCCCTGCAGCTCTTCTCATCTTCCAAACGTCCTACTCTATTTTCACTTTCACAGTTCTGGTCTATTGTCAAGAGACATGGGTTTTCCATCTCCCTAGCTGCACTGGCTGACTTGATCAAGAGATTACACTTCAAAAGACTGTGAGAAAGGTATAAAGACTTCACCTCCCATAATAGCTATCAGATCTTGATAAATCTTTAGCCATTGCTCATTGTGAAAAGAATCATTTGTACTGTTGTATTTAACTGAAAGTGATTCCTTAAAGAGCAAAATTATCTGGAAGTTTCTGTGGATAGTAAACTTTGTCTTCAGATTACAGAATCACAGAATGGTAGGGGTTGGAAAGTACTTCTAAAGATCATCTAGTCTGACTCCCTGCTAAAGCAGGTGCAGCTAGACAGAGGCTGAGCCAATTAGCAATGGAGGTAATGCTTCTGTGATTAACATATTTGAGAAGGGGAAGAAGTTGCTGGGCAGTTGCTACACTGCAGCAGCAACATGGAATGAGAACTTGAGAACGTATCTGCAGATATTGAGGTCACTAGAGAGGGTGAGGGAGCTACTCAGACACTGGAGGAGAGATTCCCCTGTGACCTGTGGTTCAGCCCATGGTGAGGCAGCTATGTCCCTGCAGTCCATGGAGGACCATGAGGGAGCAGAGATCCACTCACAGCCTGTTGAGGAACTCACATCAGAATGGGTGGATGCCCAAAGGGGGCTATGACTCCGAGACTGATTCTGAGACCCATGTTAGAGCAGTCTGCTCCCGAACGAGTCTTTTCCTCATGGATGAATCACATTGGGGCAGTTTGTGAAAGTCTGTACCCAGTAAGATGGACCCACGTTAGAGAAGTTTGTGGAGTACTGTCTCCCGTGGGAGGGACCCCACACTGTAGCAGTGAGATATGTGAGGAGGCCTCCCCCTGAGAAGGAGCATCAGCAAAGTCCATTTGTAATGAACTGACTGTAACCCCCATCCCCTATCCTCTGCACCACTGAGGAGGAAGAAAGGAGAGTCCTGGGAAGAGGGAGGGGTGGGGGCAGGTGTTTTTAGATTTGTTTTTTGTTTCTTATTTTCTCTACTCTGTTTTGATTGTTCATTAATAAATCAAACCATCTCTCCCTAAGTTGAGTCTCTTTTACCTGTGACAGGGATCACAGAATCACAGAATGCTAAGGGTTGGAAGGGACTTCTAAAGATCATCTAGTCCAACCCCACTGCTAAAGCAGGTGCACCTATCTCCCTGTCCTTATCTCAACTCGTGAATCTCTTGTTATATTTCTCTCTCCTCTGTCCAGTTTAGGATGGGGAGTGATAGAAAGACTTGGTGGGCATCTGGCACTCAGGGCTAAACCACCTCAGGTGTTCTAGTTGTTGCTAGGTAGTGCTTATCGAAGTGAAGGACTTCTCAGTTTCCAGTTCTGCCAGTGAGTTTCCAGTGCTCTGCCAGCACAAGAAGCTGGGAGGGAGGATGGTTAGGACAGCTGACTCAAACAAGCCAAAGGGTTATTCAGTGCCATAGGATATCAAGCCCAGTGTATAAACTTGGGGGAGTTGGCAGGGAGGGGCAGATCACAGCTCAGGCATCGATTAGCCAGTGGCGAGCAATTGCAGTAGGCACTACTTATTTGGGGTTTTTTCCTTAGATTTTATTAATCTTTCTTCTTGCTATATTCCTTTTCATTGCACTTATTATATTTTATTAATGTTGTATTTTATTTCAGTTCAGTTCAGTTATTAAAATGTTCTTATCTCAACACATGTTTTGCTTTTTTACTGATTCTCCTTCCCATTACATTGACTGGGGTTAAACCATGACTGTAATGTAAAAAGTGGGATTCACTTGAATTTTTCAGATTATGACTGAAAAAAATCATATGCCCAAATCTTAGGTTAACCACTTAGGCTTCCTCTGTCATCACCAAAGTGAGATTTTTTACTGCTGAAGACTGAGTTATATTTTATATTAAACATCTATCTTAGCATGGGATTTATCCTCTAGAATGAGGACTTTAGGTCAGCTGTATTCTACTTGTTTCTAGAATTCATACTGAAACAAAACAAAATGATCAATTATGTTTGTTGAAGTACGTAGCAGTAAAGTTCAGAAATATTTAACCAATAATTTTGATTATATTTTGTTGGCTAATAATTTTGTGCCAAGCAAAACCATTTGTTTGATAAAAAGCCTACAGAAATATGTCTTAAATGTCTTATTCTATAAGGTTGGAATATGCATTTAAGATTTTTTTTAAATGCAGTTGTACATGGAATATAGACTACAGATGAAACATAACCTTCAACTTTTTACAAGTTCTGTGTTGTGAAACACTTGTCAAATTAGTGTGTCTCCAGTTAATTAAAATTAAACATAAGCAGACCAAAATATTTTCTAATTTGAAGTTCTGTGCCTTAAATCAGTATTTTTGAACAATATTAACTGTGTGGTTTAATTAACAGGGAGTAGAGCTCTTCAATTTGGCCCCGTATCACAACTTGTATAAAATAATATTTCTAATCCTGCATTAATTTACTACCCACCATGACTAGCAGAGTTCAAAGACAAATTTAGTATTTTCAGGGCTTAGCTATGCACAGTTATCTAGACTCCTATCTTTTAATCTTGATTTCCACCCACGCCACAGCTCCACAGCAAGAGGATTAAGAAAATAGGACAATGAATGCATTACTATCACTGTACTCTAACATGTATTGAAGTTATTGGAGGATAATAGGGTACTTTATCTAACCTCAACTTATTCTAAAGTATGCTTTTCAAGTCACATTTAAATGTCTCACTATGTATGCTATTATTTTGTCCTTGCAACAGTCCTTGACAGCAATAGGAAATGGCTTATGAATTTTGGTATTCATCTTTCATAGAGGGAAGTAAACTAACACCTAGGAACCAAGAATTTTTTTTCCCAATTCTAGCCACATCCTTACTCTCAGATCAGTCCTTAGGAGAGTCATCTCAGTGATGTAGTATGAGTATGGGGTTAGAAAAATGTCACTATGGTTGCAGATGTCTGTGTAAATATTAGTTTTAATTTTCACATTATTTCTCATTGTGAAGACACCGATTCCTTGCACCTGCAGATGCTGTGTTGGCAGTAAAACTGGTATGTCTTCTGAAATAGCTGGCAGTCCTATTCAGTGACTAGTCACAATTTTAGGAAAGAGAACATGAAGCTCCCTTGGATTGGCAATCCAATTGACAGATTTCCATCACATCTTCACTGGATCAACTGAAGCATACTGTGTATGTGAGGCAGAAAGCTAAGATATCTGGCAACTGGTTACTCTCAAGATTTTCAACAATGCTTTAGTGGTGGAGGTAGTGGGGGGGTGGGGCTGGAGAAGACATATAATTTAGTTCACTTCTGAAGAATAATTACTATGTTTTGGTTTTACACCTTTGATATTGTCAGCGACACTGTTGCATCTGCTGCTGCTTCCTGGATTGAGTTCAGATGCTCAGTGTTGTTAAATTTAATTAAGGCTTCCTAAGATTCTTCTCCCTGCTATTCCATTCAATGCAACACTTAATCAAAGGCAAGTTCTCATTGTTGTTTGATTCTTTGAAGATGTTATTCTAGTGACATATATCTCTATTAGCAAATAAAAAATTAACATTTGTGCCTGCATGCCTCATTAAAGAACTGATACAGAGCTATAATCCCTTTGTCTAACAAATGGATTGTGTACATTCTGTCACATTACAGAGACAGAATCAGATAGTATTTAGAAAAAGAATGTAAAAGGAGGTGTGACAAAGTTGGTTGGTAATGACAATAAGCCTTGACTTAATTTTGTGGGATTTTTTATTTAGACATATAATTGATGTGGCAGCTTGAAAGAAAAAGAGAAAACAATATAAGAAACTTTCCATTCACACATTCTTAATTCACGAGGAAAAAAAGGAAATAATGTCACTGACTGATATTTTGGACTAAGGCACATCACCTCACAAGGTATGTGCAGGTGCAGGTATACAGACAATTACTTTGCAGACAAATATTGGTGTCTACTGCCACTTGCTGTGCCACAATCTTTGTCTGATTTCAAGCTCCTACTCCAAGAGAGTCTGGCTTAACTTTTGTGTTGTATCTGCCAGATCCTTGAGAATGTCACAGATGTCACGAGCCATTTCAAATACCACTAAAGTGCTTATTTTTACTTGACTGAACTGTATCCTTACCAGCAGCTTCAGAAACACAACTGCCATGCAATAACTTAACACACAAACCTTATTCACTTCACAGAAAATTGGAAAAACCCGTTTCTTCTATGAGAATCTCATTATTTTCAAACTTCTGCTTTGTTAAGTAACGGGGATATTTTCCTGAATGAAAATACTGTCAAAAAAGCTTGATGATTTAGCACCTTCAAAATATTCAACATTGATGATTTTTGAAGTTTCTCACTGCATTCTAAAGCCTTTTCTAGTAAGCTCCTTGGGTACTTAATCTATTTTAAAATCACTCTAATGCATTGTCTCCAAAGAAAAGATGACCTCTTTGTGCTCTTACACTTAACCACAGCATGCAGGAGGTTGGATCTGTTGACAGTCATTTAAAAATAGGCATACTGTGTCAGAACTGAGGTACAGTTATTTCATTATTCCATCTCTGACAGTGACCAACAGTGAATATCTGGGAGGTGGTATCAGGCAGCAAATACTAATGCTTCCCAAAAATACTCTCCTTGCCTCCAGCAGTTTATGACTCAGTGAATTCCAGAAACAGACAGCTGTCCCTGTAAACAGTAGCCTGGGCAGATTCCTCATCCTCTATGAAAGCTGGTCTTTTTAATTTATTTTCCATTTCCCATTTACAAGTTTCCTTTAGGTTGATTTTCATTAGGTGGTTTGGTTTTGTACTGGAAAAGACAGCAAATAGTTGACTCCCATTTACCTTCTTTAGGATATCTAAAGTTTATAGGTGTTATCAATACTCTCCTGGACTGCCTGTTTGCAGGTTAGAAAAGCCTGCCCTGCATAAAAGTCCAGAACCTGTTCCAGACTTTTGATCACTCTTTTTGCTTTTCCTAAACTCTCTACTTTTACTTTTTTAGAACTGGGGAAGCATGAAAGTATCCTACCTTGTGGAAAGTGTGGACACACTACAGACCTGTACTGTTGCATAATGAGATTCACTTTTTTCCTTTAATTCTGAATATTCAGTTTGCTCTGTTAATACTGTTTATAATTAAGTTAATATTTTCATAGATCTTTTTTCTAGGTGATAACAGTCCACTCAAAACAAATTATTTTCTATGTAAAGTTTGGACTCTATTACTGCTTGAGCATCACTTTAATTTTATCTGTCATTAAATGTCATCTGAAATTTTATTGCTTAGTTATTCAGTGTTCTAATTTCTTCCAGAAGTCATCAGTTGCCCTGTCTTTCCCACCACAAATTATGTAGCATCATGAACAAATTTTGTTGACTTGTTATTCACTTTTTCCCCAGGACAAACACTGAGGAACTCCACTGCTAACCTAACTATACTGTAAGTCTGGTTGCTTATTGCTATCCCCTTTTCCCCAGAAATTAACAAATTATTCTACCATGTAAGGAACTTCCATCTTATACCATAGCAGTTTGATTTTAGAGATTTTCCTCAGTGCTTTTCTTTGGTTTTTTATTGAACATCTTTTGGAAGTCCAGACACATACATTAATAAATTCACAGAGTTATTGATTTGTCAAAGTACCTCAGTATGTATGTAAGGTATGAATTCTTTTCCAAAGGCTACATTGGCACACAGCAATTATTTATCCATGTGTCCATAACTCTGATCTTCATTAGAGGTTCTACTGGATATGGTACTCTACAGTGCCTGGAGTCTCCCTTGAAAGATCTGTAAGACCATCTTCCAGTTCTCTGGAGCTTTTGCACTGTGAGTGTATTGCTCATACCTAGTTTATTCAATTTGCTTCATAATAGTCACCACAGTCTTCTTACACATGAAAATGCATGTAATATTTTTGTTATGAAAATACTATTAAGTTATGCAAGATAGGATCAGACATTAGATTCTGTTTATTGCTTCAGTTTTACAGTGATTACAGTACTTCAATGAGGAAAATTCACATTTTAAAGTGAAGATCTCCATTAACATAATCCCTATGAAGCTTTCTTTTCAGTAGTTCTGAATTGTTTCTAGCTCATGGCCTGCTTTAAATGTCAATTAGAATAAACCAGTACTTTCTCCTGTCATTCACTGCCCAGTGTTTACCATTGTCTCTTAATCAGAGAGAAAAAATTACAATGGATCCTGTGAATAATATTTACCTCAGGACTGTAAAAAGCTAATGCAAAAAGGCACATTCAAACACGTTTTGATTTGACTACTGGAACATTATCTTCATCCAATATAATAGCAAATGGCCTGCTTAGCAAATATATTGTAATTTCACAACTAGGCACAACCTTTTTCAAGCTATAAAATCAGTCATTCGTTGAATTTCAGTTGGTATTGCACTTGTTTTGTGAAATAGCACCAGAAAATGAGAAAAACGTAGCATTTTTCAAATTATGGTAAATAACTTATTTTCTTTCAGCTGAAGTACATTGTTCTTTTGAAGATGTGTACTTTCCCAACATAACACTTTTGCACTCAGTGATCTGATATTATCTTTTAATTCAGTTTGATGCTCTTAAAAACATGGAGTTAGTATCAATACCATGGTCCTTTAATACTGTGGAAATTTGAGAAAACGTGTCCCTCAAATACAGTAACTACAATTTTAGAAATCAAATAAGTTTCTATCTTTGGCAACATTTGTTGAGGAGGCTGCTTTTTTAGAAATGGATGTGAAATTAAAGTGAAACTTACTGGAAGTCACCCACGTAGCAGCACAGGACACATTTTTAAGTAATCATAGCCACATTGTCTAGGTTAGATTTGGCCTTTGGGTATTTAGGCATTAATCTACATTTTCAGTCTTGCATTGTGATCTTTGGCTATAGAAGGAGCCATGCTCTGTTGAGCAGATGCCACATTTCATGCCAGAAGCAGCTGTTTCCTATTTAAAATTAAATGATTGTTTTAGCTAGGATCTGTAAAACACACAGAGAAAAATAACATAGATATATACCTTTAGGTTATATGATACAAAGATCATCTCTAAAAACTCAAAGAATTCCAGAAGTACAATGGCCAGCAACTGGCATGGGTTGATCACAGTAAGAATATAGTTTAAACTATTGCTTTGGGTTCTTCTATTATTTGTAGATCAACAGTTACATCCTAAAAAATTACTGATTGCCATCCTAAAATCCACATAGTCATTGTCGAATGTTCCTCTCCTTCACAGATGCTATCAGGAGACTAGACACCTAACTGGTAGATAATTAAACTCAGGTAAAATGAGTCCTACCCAGAGAAGCAGAAAAGATTCATAGTTTGTAAAAACTTTTCCTTCACCCTCCAATTTCCCAAACCAGTGGTTTTAGTAAGACCAGATGGGTACCAAAAGTTATTTTTGAAGTGATATGCTGCTGTAAAGAGGATACTGTAACTTGTTCTCTCTTCCAGGCCAATTAACTGTCATAATGGCTAAATGTCTATTTAAGGTCCATATAAATAAGAAAGAATTCCACGGGCCTGAGATGTCTGAGCAAGTAATATATACTTAATGCTCACAAGAAGAGTGTCTGGATAAAACCATCTTTCTTACATAAATGGTCATTTGATGAATAATAACTTACTCATAGCTAAGAAACTATTTTTTCAGGGAAAGGTCTGGTTTTTTTTCCCTTAAAAGTAAATGTTTCATGGCAACTAGTTTAATTTCAACACTTCAGAACCTTCAAGCCTTTGGATAACAGTTTAAGCAATCTTTCACAAATTACTTTGTGATTGTAGTACAATTCTGAATTAATCCAGAAGACCACAATTATTGTACTTTAATATAATGAAGAAAGATTTTCTCAGGCCCTAGTCAAGACAGTAGACTCCTTGTGAATGATGTAGTACAGACGTATGATATCTGTCAGATAGAGATCCACTGAAGTAAGGAGATTATCTATACTTTGGTCTCCTCTCCTTTTTCAAAGAACATCCTGTTAGGGTGTTGCTAATGCTGTGACGACCCCTCATTTCCCTTTTCAAATATGGCTGTCTCCCTGGTAGCCCTTGATAGTCCTACCACCAAAGTATATACATCAAAGCAGATGGAGAGAAAAAACATTAAAAAGGGAAGTATCATAGAAATAGGAAGGTGACCTAAGTGAATTTCTGGTCACATAAAAAGTCTATTGCTAATTGTAAATTTGGCCAAGAGATTTGGACCATCAAATCTGCTGTATCATAAGCAGTTCTTCTCTGAACAATTACTGCTTTCAGCATCATTGATCCTTCCTCAATACCTACATCCACCTTGGGAAGCTGCTATTTAACCTATTATGAGAGAAAATTGTTTGAGGAAAGAGAGTATTTAAGAAAGAAAACAAAGGCTAAAGACATGGAATTAATCTAACAAACCATCCAGCTATCAGAGGACATGTAAGGATCTAAAAGAAATTCAATTGCTTCCATGGATGATTGCATTTTTCTACAGTTTAACATCTTTCTTTTCCTACCAGAATAAAGATGCTAGAGTCACAGCATTTCAAAGGGACTTAGTGTAAAATGATGTCAGAGAGGAAGGTCGTTTTCCTTAACCTGCCAGTTTGCTGCTCCAGGAAAGCTTTACTTCTAGTTTTAAACTACAGTAGCACAATCCCCATATTACACTCAGACATCTTTTGTCTCAGAATAGTCTAAAGCAAACTAATGCTGGAGCCCAGTCAGGTTTGTACCACATAGAAGAAGAAACCAATGCACCATGTCTGTGCCCTGTAAGCAGAGCTGCTTGTGAACAACCTCGTAAGGCAGAAGGGTTGCAACTTGCCTATTAATTCCTGCACAGGTTCCAGCCACTACCTATTGGTTCTATTTCATGCTAAATACAAGTATTAAAACAACTTACTGTTGTAAAATTCCGCCTGATCCTGCACAGCAATATGTTGTCATGGAAACTTGAGTCAATCTGGCCATTAATAACTTTCTTCACAGGAGAACTTGAGTGTAATATTTTTCAAGTTACAGGTTATCCATCTGACAATAACATCAAGAAATTTATGAAGGTATGCTTCACCAGTGGCCTGCTAATGTGTTGTGTGAATACCATTTAATAAATGTATGTGACTATTATATAACTAATATCTAAAACATTAGCTATTATAAGAAATATGGTTTATCTTTAATAGCATGCAGAAATATAGTATATAACATCAATGTAATACATGTTATGATGTATAATTACAGTATTAGATTTTTTATGTTTCATTTAAAAGATTTTATGCAGTAATATAAAGACTTGGCAATTAAAAGAGTTCTCTCACAGTTATACTTTGATTTGAAATATCTCCAGCAATTTACATAAAATTAGGTGTATCCTCCATTCTTAAACCAAATTATGCTGAAAATTTTAATGAAAATTTCTTTTAATTTCTGTTTGTGTTCATTGTGATCTTGACTATATGATGACTAGTAAAAATGCCAGGGAAGGAAACAATATTTTGAAATAAAAGAGGCAGCTAGTCATGCACAAAGATGAAAATATGATTTCTTAAGAGTATTTGTGTGATGAAAATATGCCCATCAAAAATATTCAGACATCTATGAGATAAACATCTGGGGTTTTGGATGAGAACACATTGAAATTCCTATCCTTTATGACTACTGGCAAGAGCAGCTGATTTTTTTCTGTTGCAACTGAAGAAAGGATTTTTTTGTCTCACTTTCATACACTTTTAAACATCTACTCTGCATGGAAATAATATTTTGCATTCTGTTTTGTTTTTAAATGACAAGAAATCTGAATACTGCTGGGTGGAAGCCTCAACTTATATTAAAACCTTGCCAAGTTGCTCCCTGATGTCAAAGTTTATTTGCTGTCTTCCTTTATTCTCCTTGTATGTTCAGGCTGAATGACCTGTACACATCTTCCATATGGTACCTCTGGATGTGGGACTCTCTCAACATATTGAAGTAGCTTAATAAGAGCAGGAGAACAAAAGCACGGTGAATACAAACTGCAAATCCCATGGTATCAGAGCTTTTGAGTTTCATCCAGAGCTTTTGAAATAGTCTTCAGGTGTTTGCATGCTACTTCTGAAAAATCAATGGTTGTAAAAAAAGAAAACCACTTTTCTGACAAGCTCTAGTTGCTATAACTGTAACTTGCGTGGCCAAGTAAATATAGAAACACACTGAGAATCAGGAAGCCTGGTTTTATTTTTGATTTTGCCACCCACAGTTTGACATAGGGTACATCACTCTCCTTTCCTTTTCCACTTCCATATTTGACCTATGTCTCCAGAGCTGGGCTTCTGTCTTCCTCTGGTTGTATACAAAAGGATCTAAGCCATATTTCACGGATCTGTGATTTTTAAGGACAAAACACTGATCTAAACTGAGCTCCTGTCCAACACAAGCAATAGCTTTTCACTGTGGAAAATTATATTGTCTGGTATTAGCTTCTAACTATTGATTCTTATTAACTTTTCTCTCCTAGATTAAGGAAAAGTGTCGCATCAAAAACATCTACCACCTGTGGTACTTCTGAGCTTTGATTAAATCTGCTGCTAGCTGCTTTCTTTTAAACAACATAAATTCAGCTTTCTAAATTCTTCACTGCAAAAAAAATTCCACCTTTCTCAGCCCTCCTTGCAGCCTCGTTCTGAGTCTTCCAGTCTAGTATCATTTTTATTGCGGGTTGCCAGTCCAGTCCTCATGCTGTACCCAAAATCTCTCTCTTAGGTAACAGTTCCACAGTGGAAACTGTGGAATACAGGAGAAAACAGAGAACTGGATGTCCATTTGTTGCAGGCAATTTACATTTAAATAAATAACAAGACACCAAAATTAGTCAAATATGGATATGGATCAACAAGACATATCACAATGAGCTTCAATCTCAGTTACATAGTGTGAAAGGAATAAGTATTATAGAAAGACATGATTGTTGCCAGAGCTGTGCATACCTGAAATCTAAGCAGGGTATAGGGGAGGTAAATGAAGCTCCTTTTTCCTGCCTAAACCTTCACTGCTAATAGGCATGCTCATGGACTAGTGGTTAGAGGAAGAAATAGAGCATTTCTTGCTCTATTACTGACAGATGTCTCACATACTTTACCTGTAATTTATGTAGAGCCACTGTAGAGTGGCCATGTTTAATTAATAGAAAAAATGTGGTTCTGCCTCAGACAGAAAGGAGTATACATATAAATATGTATATAATGTGTGAAGTTAACTTTTTCACTGCTCTGACAGCACTTCTGTCATATACTGATATAGGAAATTTCAAAGATGCCATGGACGAGTCCATGACAGCAAATCTGGATTTTATTCTGCCTGAGGCAGTTAATTTCTGTGTTATTACCTGAGAAATAGGTTGCACCAATCAGGAAGGGACAGAATTGTGTGTTCCTAATGCTTAAGAAAAATATTAGAATTCTAATGTTATCAGTATCCATTAGTAGCTAAACCATAACTGGAACCATGGCCTTTGTCTCCTCCTGCTTCTCCTTTATCATTCTTGAGAATGTTTTAACTTTGTTGCATGTCATTAGGAAACCATTAGTGCCATTTCATATCCTTCCTATTGTATTAAGATAAAGACAAATACAGTTTTCATTTTTTGCAAAATCTCTGTAAGTCATAGACATGAAACCTTCCTGGCATCCAATCACCATCATGCAGAAGGATGGCACAACAAATAACTGCTTTCAGGGAATCAGTGCACAGATTTCTCTGGTATTTATAGATTCTGTGGAAAAGTAGATTTGCCTCCTTCAACATCTATCATTACTGCACTCTGTCTATCTGCCTATCTATCTATGTGTCTATCTATGATCTCTTTACCACTGCAATCTATTTATTTATCCATTTATCTATATATTTATTTAATGAGTGTGTCACACTAAGTATATAACAAATATTATGCCATTTTTCCTATGTTAACTGGGAAATCATTCCTGTACCTAGACCTACCCTTTTAAAAACAGAAGGGGCTTGAAATAATGTAACTAGAGGGAAGAGATTCTTTTGCTTCAAGTCACATAAAAGTAATAGAATAATAATAATGAGTTTTGACTAGACCATGTTGTCTATATCATAGATTAAAATAGAGGTAATCTCTGTGCTTTTTTAAGAGTAATAAAGCTACAAACAAATCATGCAACAGTAGAAAAATACTATGAATTTATCCAGTTTCTAAGTGTTTAAAGGTCCAAGCAGAACTGTATAGTATAGCAGCAAAGTTCTCCTTGTTTGTATGTGGCTCTGTTTGCAATGTTGCACTTTGGTTCAAAGGCATCTCCGTTAGCTAAGCAAGCTATACCATCAGTTGCCATTTTAATGCATGGATGATATATCATCACAAGCCTGATTGTAACAGATTTCAACTGATGGATGTTCACAGGGTTGGCTTAACCTTAGATGGAATAAATGTAGGTTATAATGTGCTCCAGTATTTACCTTGCAGCTCTATAAATTAAAACTGCTTGCTTCTTGCTTTGTCTTAGTCTCTCTGTATCAAGCCTTGTCCATTCAGTTTTAGCATACTCATCAGCTATACAGGCAAGATAGTAATTTTTCAGTTCACTTCTGAAGCTCGGGCAATGTGCTAAATTTAATACATTTATTAGGCTTTTGTAGTTTATTAAGTTGTGGCTAAGATAAGTGGGCTGAATTAGCACTGAGGGGGGTAAATTAGAAGATTTTGATATGTATGGGAAAAAATTTGCCCAAAATACATGTTCTGCTCTGGATCTGAGGCTGTGACTGCTCACTGAAAGAGCTATGGAAGGTCCTATGTGTATCTGTTATTTAGGCCTAATTATTAAGCTTAAATGATAGTAGTATGTGTAAAATAGTACGGGAAACTATCAGAACAGTTGCAGACAGAGTGGGTAGGATGATGAGATTAGCATACATGAGTAACACCTAAGGCAGTACAGGCCAAATAGTTAGGCTAAGGGGAATTTCTAGGATCAGACAATATCAAATGCATGAGAAAGAGCTGAGTCAAGGCCTTAGATAGGTAAAAAGTTAAAAGAAACCACTTAATTGCCAAGCAGATATAAACATAATATTTGCCTTATATAGAAAAAAAAAACCACAGTGTAATCATATCCACTTACAGTCGTATAGATTAAAATATTTTACAATATTGATTGAAGTAGTAATAAAGGTTCTGGTATCCCAAATACATTCTTCTGTCCTTGAAGAATGGGACTGTAAAGCTTCTCAGCTGAGATAGACAAATACTCTTTGAAGCTCAGTTATTAGACTTTGTCAAATTAGATGACATTTCTGCACTAAGGTAATTTCCCTCTCAGGAGTTTCTCTTTTCGTTTTGTGTTCCCATTCCTTTATATACATTTCTTAAAGGTCACAGCATCACATGCATTTACCATGTCATATCTGCATGGTGTGATTTTTATTTAGTTGTACATCATCATTGTTTTGTTAAGTATAATTATTTTAATCTTGTCTTCACAGAAATCCGATGTCTATTGAGATTTTTTTCAACTTATGAGTTTTCCCAAGTCGTATCAGGAGGTCAACAAATCTAAAACCAATTATATCTCCTTCCTTGATTTGTACCTTCCTTATGGATTTTTTTCTTTTACTGATAGCAAACAGAAAATGTCCAGTACAGCTGCATCTGTACTATGGATGCTTGGCTGCTATCCCATTACCAGTAAAGTGCTATATCCATCTATATCTCCCTACTGTCAAAAGCACACATTTTACTGACCTGCTTTATTTTCTTGCATGTCTTGACTTTATTTAAAGGAAAAAAAAACCAGAAAAATCATTCTCTGCTGCTTGTTGAGCAAAATACAGAACAGGACATCCCCCTGAGGAAAGAAAAAAAGCCCTAAAGAAATAATTTTGAGGATGGAACAAGCAAGGGAACATTGCTGAAAATGTACAAAGCACATCTTATTCTGTTCCAGACATTACTAAAATTCAGCATAACAATGTGGAACAAAAAAAAACTCAAAAGAAACTAGAAACAAAAAAGGCTGAAAGAAAAAACCTGTCTCATCAAAGTGCAGCACAAGAATAGCATAGTCTTGTGGTCTGAGAAACAGTAATGAGCAAGGAACTCCTACCATCTCATGCCATCTCTAAGTATAATATCCTTCACTACTCTGTTCCCCAAGTGGAGATAGTAACTAACCGGGTTCAAAGCATGAGAACTTTCTCCACTATCTTCTTTGTAGTGCTCAGATATATAGATAATGAACTCATCAAGGATATGGTCACTAACTGACAGAAGGACACCTGCAAATTGAATGCAAACAATTGCTTAACAGGAATAGAGAAATCCTCACTCAGACAGTACCTATGACAAGTACCTCAGACAATACCTATGACAAAGTTCACAACTTCTGCTTCACAAGTTCTTTTCTAGCCTATGAATAAAAGTTTTTTATGTTCTAAAATTACAGACCACTGATCACACATTATCTCTTTCTAAATGATTGAAAGCCAGGTCACAGTCTTACGTTTTCACATGTGGACCCCATGTGATTCAATACTGTGATCCCAACTTAACCAGACTGTAGTTGAGTAGGTATGAACATACCCCAGGAGCCATCTTGACTGACAGATGACTTCAGGCTCTCTTAGAAATCCAGAGCACTTCCACTGAGGACACTACAGCTATGTATTCTTTGGAGAACAGTAACACAGGAATGCTGGAGATCTTCACACCTAAGTAAAGCAGATACAGTGGATGGAGATATACTTTCAGAGTCATCAATCTTTTTTTTTCAGTACTCTGATGGGGCAGAAGTCCTTAAAATCAATGCAAATATAAGATATTAAGTTCCCTTTGTAGAGACAAGGAAAAGCAAAGGAGCTCTATTGTAAAAATAATCCAGTTCAAGGACAACATGAAAGTCCACAAGTCAAATTGTATAAAACCAATCTACATAGCAATAGGGTGGAGAGGAATTTGGGTAGATCAGGTGTCTCATGAACTATCAGACATCTCCTGATATCTGTATTGTTTCTTTTATAATCTAGAATAACTAAAAGTCAGCTCAGTAGAGCAATTTTCATGGTCCTTTGATTTTTTTTCCCCCAAGAATATTCTCTTCTGCTTTATATCTCTTCTTGTCTCCACAATGAAATGTGCTGTTATTATGAAACAGTTCTGTTTGTTGTTCTTGAGCAGGGGTGGATGAAACAGAAGTGATAGGGCTGTGGAGGGAGCAAGAGCCAGAGCCTATTTTGCAGGTTGCATTTTTGGTGCAGGAAAAGCTGAACACCCACAAAGCTGTGTTTTGTTGTAGAGGCTGGCCAGGTCTGATTCCTACTGTTTCGTCCTTCTCATGTTTGCCTTTTTCAAAGGCTCTTTTTTTCTTTTTATGTATAAGATACCAAGTCCATATTGCACAAGGCTCCTCCACCTCCCTAGGTTTTGATTTTTTTCTGTTGGAGTTTGTTTTTCATTTCAACAGAGTTTAATAGTCTCTAGCTCTTTCAATATAAAGGAAGGTTTCTGTCACTCTGAAACAGAAAACAATAAAGAAGAAAAAAGGTTTCTTATGTAAATGGAAATTCAAAGAATGGAGGGCAAGATTTCTGTGTGTCTACCTGAGAAAAACTTAACTGAAAGTGGATTTATATTTTCAGTAATAAGCAAGCTCTGCATCTCCTCGTGTGTAGGGCCAAGTTCTTGCTTTTACGTTGCAAATCAAATAAACCTCTGAAGAAATGAATGGCATGGCTCCTGGGTCACATCAGCATGAATGAGACAGAATAGATGAACTAGATGAACTGAAATGGGTTTATTTCTACAGTTAGTAATACACTTGGAAGGGTGTACAGTGAACAGATATCTTCCTAAATTATGCCCTGGGGAAGCTAAGGGCAGATATTTGGGTCATGTTCTAGTAACATTTACAACACATGAACTTTATGCCCATCTTTCTCTAAACTCAACAGTAAGAACCAGATTATAACCTGTGATGATGTCAGTATAGACATAGGTACCAGCCATACAACAATTGTAAAAACAAAAGCCATTTTCCCCACATAACAAAGCAAACTGTGTTTCAATGTTTTAGCTCAGGAAAGATTCTGAAATGGACTTTTTGTGGTTAAACAAGACATAAATCTCCCTGCCACCCTCTAAAGAGATATTCTCAACCATATTTCACAGGAAACAATAGAAATTACAGTTCTAGAAAGATGCTGAAAACTTAGACATTAAAAAGATACTACCCATGTTTATCTGATTTTCAAAATAATTAATGGAATAATTCAAGCCAAAGGAAGCATTCCCATTCATTTTCTTTCAGGACTTATTTCACCATTATGGGTCCAGTAGTTGTTATGTATCCCAGTGGAACCTCTGAATTGTGTTGCAGCATAGATTAAGATGTTAAAGCAAGCTATTGCTGCAAGTAGCTCACGCTACAGGGAGTAAAAAAGAAATAGATTGATGCTATTAGAGATGTGATGTCTTCAGAAAGGAGCTCCAAATGAAATCTGAAGTCTAAACTCATTTGAAATTTGAGAAACTGGGAAAAGGATCTGAGTGTGCCCTTGTGCCATTTTTTGCCACATTGTGCTGTTTCTCAGACTGGGAATACTTACAAAACTTTTGAAATAAGAAATTAACATCTTGAAAGTATACAGTACTGCAATAGCATTCTGGCACTAGTGACATCTGGTCAAGAGCACATTTTCTCCTACTTCTAGTGTCCATCATTTTGTTTTTCATTACTGGTACCCTGTCAGAATGTTTAAAATAAATCTCCTCTCCTTTTTGTCCTTTTTATTTTCTTTTGGCTAAGGTTGTCACCTTTCCATTCACACTTTCTTCACACAGTGTAACTCATCATAGCTGGGCTGTTTGTTTCCTTTCTCACAACCACTGACATTACAGTTAACTTCAAGCGGGGGACAGAATTTGTTTGGAAGAAAACTGTGGGTTTTGCCACAAGGAAGATAATAGAATTCTGATCAAATCTTGCCCCTTCAGTTTCATGATCTATGTGTTTAAAAAGCTTTACGGGAAATATAACTTGATCATCAGAGTTGGGAATTTATGGACATCTACTGTTGTATTTCACTAGTGAGACAAAGATGCTAGAAGGTGCAATATCATAACCTCTAACTGTTGGGACCAAACTCTGTTGAACAAAGCTTATGATTGTTTGCAAATGGATTCAGATATGAAAGGTAATGGATTTTCATTCTTTTATTTCCATCATTTAAAAAAAAAAAGGTTCAAATCTGTCTCAGGGTGGAAATATTTGTTTTTATCTTATACCTATTCTCTTGCTTAAATGAGATTCACTAATATTATGGCTTTTAGCTGGTAATTTTCTCAGTCATGTGTAAAACAGTAGTAACAGCAGTTTTGCCCAGAGGATCTCCCAAGTAAATCAGTTCATCCATGTCTATGTGCAAGGAAGAAAAATATTGTAATTCTAAGCATAAACAGTGGTTAATTATTTAAGCTATAAGTAACTTTTAAGAAACAAAGGAGTATATTAAGCACAGAGAGTAAAACTACCACAAGACATTCCCTATTAGAATGACTCTGTTTTACAGTTGAACAAATTGTAGCCTCAAACTACTTGACAATTCAGCTTTAATGTTTGCAGTATGTCAAATTTTAATATTAAATGAGTGTGAAATTTCAGCCAGAGGTAAAGCAAAGTTTCAAGACTAGAAAGTTATTGCTCCCCAAAGGGGAAAAAAAATTATGAAAACTAAAATAGGTTCTGGATATACTGTGTCTTTGTGTTTTGGCCATGATCCAAAAGAAGAAGAAAGAGAGATAAAAAAATTAACTCATAGAATTATAGCATAGTTTGAGTTGGAAAAGGCCTTAAATATCACTTAGTTTGAACACTCCTGCCATGGACCAGGCCACCTTCCACTGAACCAGGTTGCTCAAAGCCCCATCCAACCTGGCCTTGAACACTTCCAGGGATGCAGAATCCATATCCTCTCTGGATACCCTGTCCCAGTGTCTCACCACGCTCACAGGGAAGAACTTCCTTACATTGAATTTAAATCTACCTTCTTTTGGTTTGAAGCCATTACTCCTGGTGTTATCACTACATGCCTTTTTACAAAGTCCCTCTCCAGATCTAATGTAGGCCCCTTTAGATACTGGAAGGCTGCTATAAGGTCTCATGGGAACCTTCGCTTCTCCAGGATGAACAACCCCAGCTCTCAGCTTGTCTTCAAAGGATAGAACTGGATATATGGGTAGGGCCACAACCTCATTTCCATTATAGACATATGGTAGGACAGTTCCCATGTCTGGAGTACAGCCATGAATGTCTACATGGTATTGGAGTACAGCCATGAATGTTAACATGGTACTTAGGAAAGACAGGCCAAGGAGGCAAGGAGGTGGAGTTGTTCTCTATGTGAGAGAGCAATTAGAATGCATTGAGCTCTGCCAGGGTGGGGATGAGGGGCAGGCTGAATGTTTATGAGTGAGAATTAAGGGGCAGGGTAGTGTGGGTGATAATGTTGTAGGAGTTTGCTATAGGCAACCTGATCAAGAGGAAGAAGCAGATGAGGCCTTCTACAAACAGCTGAGAGTTGCCTCACAATCACAATCCCTGGTCCTCGTGGGGGATTCAACCACCCTGATATTTGCTGGCAAAGCCACACAGCCAAGCACATGCAGTCCAGGAGGTTCCTACAGATTGTTGATGACAACTTGCTGTCACAAGTGATTGAGGAACCAAAGGGCAGGGGTGTGCTGCTGGACCTGGTACTGACAAATAAAGAAGATTTGGTTGGAGATGTAAAGATTGGAGGCAACCTCAGCTGCAGCCACCACGAGATGGTAGAGTTCAAGATCCTGTATGGAAGAAGCAGACATCAAGACAGGCTGTGACTCTAGACTTCAGGTGAGCTGACTTTGGCCTCTTCACAGGCATACTTGGAAGAATTTCATGGGACAGATTCTTGATGCTAGGAGTGCAAGTTCGCTGATGACACCAAGCTGGGAGCACTGGCTGATTCCCCAGAGGCTGTGCTGCCATTCAGCGGGATCTCAACCGGCTTGAGAGTTGGGCTGAGAGGAACCTCAAGAGGTTCAACAAGGACAAGTGCAGAGTCCAGCACCTAGGGAGGAATAATCCCATGCACCAGGACAGGCTGGGGCTTGATCTGCTGGAGAGCAGCTCTGCAGAGAGAGATCTGGGAGTCCTGGTTGATAATGAACTGAACATGAGCCAGCAATGTGCCCTCATGGCCAAGAAGGCCAATGGCATCTTGGGATGCATCAAGAAGAGTGTGACCAGCAGGTCAAGGGAGGTTCTGTTCCCTCTTTCAAACTATTGATCACAAGAATGTGATAAATGGCCTTCAAAGTCTTTCAGAGTTGAAAACTTTGGTGTTTTCAGGTAAGGCACAGCACAAGGCAACTGATTATCACAAAACCTCTCTTCATAAGTTTCCATCTTTCTTAGATGAAGCCACAGAGGAGTCCAGATAGCAAATGGGACATAACTGCCCTCCATATGCTACAGATAAAACTCACCATGACACCCAAGGACACATTTTGTCTGTATTTTATTCCTCTTGCTTGTCAGGCACTAGGCTGTGGATAGAAGTGAACACAGCATGAGTCATCTTGGAGGAGAGGGAAGTGCTGTGTTGTGAGTGGGAGGAAGCATTTGGATGAGCTGGCAGGAGCTGTGACTGCCGCAGGACGTAATGATCAGTCATTGCTCCTGAACTCAATAGCACCACTGACTTCTCTTGCCTGGTGACTGTACTGTCCCTCATAGACTGGGATTTCTCCATGGTCTTCTCTGAGCTGTTTAACTCCTGACTGGAATTTTGGACTTTGAAGGGATTACGGTCATCTCTGTTGTGGCAGGTGTTAGGGGTCCACCTAAGCCCTGTGACCAGGCAAGGACTCTTTGAATGGCTAAGTGTATGTCTGTTAAGATCCAATAGATGGACTTTAGGTCTTTTCTTCAACTCTACTTGAGTGTAGGCTCAGGATTTTTGTCAGGACAGGGGAAGGATTAACAATCTCTGATGATGTCTATCAGAAACGCTTTCTCTGCAGATACAGAAGCAGATCAGCACAATGCAACAACTACATTTCCTGCTGTCTTAGGTGAGAGTTTGCTTCACATCATGATGGCGACAGAATCCCTTTAAATCATTTGAAATGCAAGTCAGTCCCAATAATTATATGCCGATCACAGACATCTTATGGAGAAGTGCATCTTCAACATCTACATGACAACTCTGGCACTGAAAACAAGCAAGTGAATCTGCCACTGTGACATCTTGGCTCAATGGCTAGAGCATAGAGTGAAGGCTCAGATCCGTGCCTATTTCCTCACTGTGCTGCATTTTTCCTTCCTCTGGCTTCACCTTCCCATTCAAAGGAGTCTGTAACATTTCCCTCAGACATGGTGAAAGCGAGAGCTGTGGAAGCACCAGAAATAAGCACTCCCCTCAGCTCAGGCTCTTTAGAAAAGCTGCTTTCATCTCTTGTGGCAGCTTATCAGAATTAGAATCTACTGACCTCAAATGTGTTTATCTTTTTATTACACAATTAGCCACGTTGCAGGGTCCTGGGCTTTCTTTTTGTGACTTAATCCTTGTAACTAAATTGCAGAGCTGTCCTAGAAATAGATTCAATAGAAACTTGGGAATAGCAATAATTACAAACCTCACGAGCCTTCCAGTCTCCCAAATTAATGTACGTTTTAATTAGCTATTGGTATTTAATTCACTCCTAGAGGCAGTTCATTTAAACCATTGCAAAATCATTTTAAAGTCATCTCCATTTTTGCATTAGAATATGAAATCAATGCTTAAAATATCTATAAAGTTCATGCTTTTCACTCACATTTTCACAGCGAGCTTCAAAGCGAAAAGGAAGACCGTTTTCATTTTACCTACAGTTTTTCAGTGCACCGCCGCATAAATTCAGTGCTTAACAGCCCCACCTCCTGGTGAAAAAGCGATGATGAAACAAAATGTTGGGGTTTGCCGGGGATGTACATATCCTGGCTTTTTTAAGTTTTTTTCCAGCTTTAGCTTGCGTAATAAAAACGCAACAGCTGTGAAACATTTTTAGCTCTTCTTTATCTTTTTAACTTTTACCTTGTAACCTTTCGTTTATTTCTCTCTTCATGGTGGTAATATATTTAAATCATTGCTTTTTTTTCCCCTTAATGTCTCCTTTAAAACAGCAGAAACATCTGTCCTTTTATGTCTCTGCACAGAGAAATAAAAAGCTAGAAGTCAGGGAAAACCCAGCAGGATCTCAGAACTTTTGAAGCTATTCTTGTTCATAGTGTCCCCAGGAGTTAGTGTTACACAAGGAGGAAATCCAAAATGGTGTAAATCTTTGAGAATAAATTATTAGATGACAGAAAACAACTATCCAGCAGCATGGATCAAGCTGCATCTGCCCTTCAGAAGGACATTTCCTGCATGACTCTTTTCTGTTCAGAAATCTAGGTTTTCAGTTCATTTTGTTTCACAGTAACCTCCTAATAGCAGCTTCTGACACCTTTTATCCTCTTCCACTGATTCCTTACCTCCAGAAGTGCACTTATACAATTGATATAAACCCAGAATGATTACTAAGGAGAAGAAGACTGCCAGCATTCAGGGAAATGAGAATAACCTACGTTCAATCCTTGGAAAAATCATGAGGACAACAAAAAGGTCAGTGGCTTCATTGCTAAACAGAGCATGCAATTAAGGAGCATGGCAAGCGTGTGAAGAGAGGCTGGATGCTTCATGATGAGAGACATCTTCAGTATAAACCACAGGCAAGCTTGCTTAAGATCTGCCACTTTTACTTTTCTGATTCAGACTCTGCAACAACCTCTGTGCCATCTTTAGGCTTGGCAGCACCTCTCTCGCCCAGCTACCTGTCAGCCCACATCTCCCACAGCCTCAGTGTTCTCATCATTGTGGCTGGCCCTGTAGCTTCTTGCAGGGGGGAGGCTGTCTTTTGCAGTGAGCTTCCTTTCAAGCAAGGCTTCTGAAGAGCAGGAGATATGATGAAACCTCAATCTACCTCATACAGCCTTCTGGGTAGTTGGGGTCTGCTTAGGGTGGGCAGTGGCAACAAGGCAACATATATTCCAACCCCTACCATTCTATGATTCTATGATATATTAGATTGTATTAAGGAATGCATTATACAGCATCACTAAAACCAGGAATTGCATACTTTTACAGGTATTACACAGTGCATTTCTAATGGAATCTGTCCAGTAAATACATATTTTTGTTTCCTCACTTCTCTGTGGGGTTAAAACACTTCAGCTTAACACATTCCAACAATATGCCTTTAAATACTAATCAAGATCAAGTCTGAAACAATTGACTTCTGTTGCAGCACAACACATTAGCACATGAGGGAAACCTTCTCAGTCCACATCTGCAAGAGCCGAGCCAGCCCAGGGCCCAGCACTTGGCCCCACATAATCGTTATTCCATTTGCAACCTTAACAAAGTGCTGCATTACATTTCAGGAGCTATTGATTGCTCTTGAGGTGGTTATAAAAAATCAATTGTGGGGTTTTGTTTTAGGGAAAGGCGTAAGAGAGGGAAAAAGAGTACATGTCAGGATTTAAGAGAAAATACAGGTGGTTGGGAGGCATAAGGATGCCGTGGGGTCACAACTTTAAAGATCAAAGTCTCATCTAGCCAAGTCCTTTATGTTGCTCAGATATCCCATCGAGGTTGCTTGAGGAGACTTCTAGCTTTGTTCACCTCCTTTTCAATGGATAGACAGCTCTCTGTGATTTGCAGTTTATTCTAGTTTAATAAATAAATTAAGTCACTGGGGAGGAAGAGGGAAGTGGAGAAAAGGTATCTCTGCATATGCCTTGAGGTTGAATTGAACCTTTTATCTTTTCTAAAAGGTTGCCCACAGAAGAGAATAAATAGCAACATTAATGGGATGTGGGCTTCACTTCTGCCAGCTGCTAAACACATAAGCACACAAAACATTATACTTAAAAATAATTTGCCAAGATGTGCTACATTGATTCACCTCTCACAGAAGCAAACCCTGAGTATGTCTCACCTCATCGACTTTACCTACAACTTTTACCACCAGTGCAAGAACCACAATGAGGTCCATGGATCTAATTCTGCCATTTAGCCATTTTGGACCGTTATTTCATCTGTATTTCAGTCTGCTAATGTTGACTCACCTCCAAGTCACCGTAACAGAAAATACTTTCCGATCAAGTATTTGACTTCCTGGAAGGGTTATCAAAGATATTCAGGAAAGGACAAGAAAAAAAGAAGGATATCTCTTCTCATCTCTTGCTTAACTATTCAGGGAGCTTGCAGCATCACTTCCATACTGCACTTAGCCATACATATAAAGAGGAGTTTGTTTTTCCAGGCTGTCAGGGAAAAGCTTCTCAGGGAGAACTAAATTCACACAAAACCACTCTGTCAGTGCCTGGGGCTAGTACAAGGATAATAGTGGCATGACTCAAGAATTTAAGGAATGAAATAGAAAGCTGTAAATAACTGAGGCAAAAGAAAATGTGAAAGGAAAAATACAATTACTAGTATGACTTGTGTTTTAAAGCCTCTAGAACAAGCAGGAGGACAATTTATAACTAATAAACTAAGAAACAAAGTTAGTTTTGTGGGGTTTTTTTTCTTAAAATAATGTGTATAATCTCACAAAATGACCAAGTAATAAATTGTTCATGAGCAGCTCATTGCAGTATTGGACCTTTGAGCTGTGTTTGATCACTACATGAAAAGAATTGAGATTGCTGTGTGGACTCAATCAAAGTAAAAATTTAATCAAAGAAATTGCTGTGTGAGTGAATCCTGTAACAAATAAACAATTCAAGCATTTTATGACTTCATGTTAAATGCCTTTTTAACAGTTGCTTTATAACATTCACTTCTTTGCCATGTGTTCAAGTTTCATGTTGATGTACTGTAATTTTTCACTGAGGAAGTACAATTAATAAATTAATATTTATCAATAATTAATATGTATCAATAATAGATAAATGATACTAAATTAATAATGAAGCCAGTGGGTAAGAATTGAAGGCAAATACAAAGTCAATCCATTCTAAGTGGAGAAAGTATTAGGAAGGATTAGGAGACCATCGCTACCAGCAACATTTTCTAAGATTAAGAGGAAACCCCTCACTTTGAGATGACTTTATTTACACTTGTTTTTTATTTACTCTGGCATGGATGACACTGCTGCCAGCAGGGAGTCTGGTGTGATGGCAGTCTTATCCCAGCAATGTCCCCTGGTTGCAGCTAACATCTGAGCAAGCAGTTATATAATAGCAGTTTGTCATAGATAAATGTTTCTCAATGTGTAACTATCTGAATAATCAGGATTTTACAGCAGTCACTCACTTCTAACCTTGAAATATTACTAGGTTTTTGAGAGGGTTCCCCAAAATCCACCAGTACCTGTAAATCTAATGAGAAAGTCTGTTCTGTTTGTAGAAAAACAAATCAGCTTTCATCATGGCAAAGAGAAATGTGTTTTTGCTATGAAGTCCCATAGATTCAGGATAAAAGCCTGAGTTCTGCTGACTTTCTTTTTAACATTTTTTTTTGTTTTTAAGATTCTTTAACAACCCTTCCAGAGGTTTAAACTGTAAGAGACTAGACTAAATTAGGCGACATTTTTATGGCTTCAAGGAATCGGGATATGCTGAGTGAAAATGTCACCTTACTTGCAAAACTGGGCATGTCATTTGCTTGGGTTTGAGAAGCAAATAATTTGGATAAAACAATTTTTCTTCAAACTACAGTGTATCAGATACCATGGTCTTTCTTTAAGCTGCTCTGTATCAGACCAGGCAGCTATAGAGTTGTGAGAACTGATTGTCCCATTGTTCTGTTGCTTTCTTCACTGTCTGCGACAGAAAGAATACCATAGGCATTCTTCCATCATGTCACCTCACATTAGTTTAGCCTGTTAGCTAAATATTTTAGCTGTTTATCAGTACCAAAAAGAGGAATCTTTCTCAATATGACCCTCCTCCAGAATAAAATATACACAGAGTCTGACTTCAGATTAAACAGATAAATGAGGACAGCACATTGTGGAGAGAAAAATAGCCTTGGGAAAGGCAGTTTTCAACCCCAACTCCAGTACATATGTAAAAAACTGTGTTATTCAAGCACCACATCTCCCACCAGTACAGCCAGACTGAAAGCTTCTGCTGTTGAACTTGCACCCATGTTTCTGGTAGGTGAAATCATAGTGGCAGTTACCACACACTTCTCATCCCAACCCTGACAGTGTTAACTATGGCCAAGGCAGCGTTAAATCTCAGATCTCCCAGGTCTCTCCTTTGTCCCAGGTCATAGTCCATGAGCTGTTTTAATTTCACCTCTTTGTGAGGATTTGAAAATGCAGTGGAGTCCCAGGCTGAGAAGCTTTAAGGTAGCTCTGTGCATCCTCTGACATACAGCCAGTACAAAATCAAGTAGTGCAGGAGATGAACACAAAACATGCACGTGCCTTCAAGAGCGCTGCATTTCTGTTCCCTGATGTGCATGTGGATGGAAGAAGGAATGAAAGTTTTCAACTAATGGTCTGCTCTACAACCTTTAAATGATATAAATACAAAATTCCACTGCAAAACAAGTTGGTTTGGGTTTTGAAGTCAGCCAGCAACTTTTGGAAGCTTGCATTAGAAAATGAGAGTAGCAGAATCTAAAGTGTATCTGAGAGGTTTTTTCCCTTCCAAGTGTTACATTTGCTTTGATAGGATGGGTAGTGCTGTGTGGCTTGTAGGCTTCATGCATGAACACATTAAATCTTGCAGGCTGTTTTACACAAAACATCTGTTACATATTTACCTGTGATTGCCATAGGTGGAACTTACTGGTGGGTGACCAGGGGTTCCACACCAGATCAGGCTGAAAAAAGCAAGTAAGGAATCTGGTCAATCCAGCTCCTGATGAGAGTCTGTGGGAGAGTAGGAGAAGTATTTCACCCCAGAAGAGAGAATTCCCTCAGATTATGTTTTTCCCTTGACTCATGCATATTTTAAAGTTTGGCTCTCACCCTGCTTTTATCCTTACTCAAGTAAACTTCAGGCCTTTCTTCCCTTTCTGTTCAGCTCTGAAGAAACTTTCCGTTCACAAACACAGTCCATTAGAGAAAGTCGTGCTCCATTGACTTGGCTATAGTTTAGTAAGGCAGCTGCTGCTGCTGTCAATGAAGGGGCTTGCCAACTTCTCTACCTCTTGCTTGTGTTTTGATTCTTTATTCATTTGGAGAGAAAAGTGTCTAATCTAATCAAAATATTAAGACTGACTGTGCTTTTTACTGCTTTTTTGGTTTTAAGTTTGCAGAGAAGCTATTGCTGTTTTATAACAAATCTCTTACTGCTGGCAGTGACACTCAAAAAATAGAGAAGGCAACACATTTTCCTGTTCTGTTCTTAAGGGAATCCTCTTCTATGCTTTTACATGTCTACTGAGTGAGAAGGCTAACCATGAAGGTAAGTGCTAGGAAGGAAATAGTCAAGTACACAAGCTAGATGACTTCTGCTGAGATTTTCTTTGCCTGACTGTTAATTCTTCTTTCAGACTCCCTGGGAATCAATACTTGCTGCTGGAGCTTTTTTGTTTGGAACAAATTCCACAAAGTTTATGAGGAAAAATGGACAATGGCAAAATGCCCCAAAATAATACCCTTCAAACCTTACCAGTATTTTGATATGGGTGAATTAAACTTCAATAGGCTTTCTGGATGATGATCAGGAAGGGCATGATACCCTCTACTGTGCAGTAGAACATATTCTCTCATGAACAGAAAACAATCACTTTTTTGAAATGTCAGAGATCATCCACAAACTCTTGCACACTTTCAGACGTGAATAGCTCTCCATGGCTGTTATTTTTATTTCATTTGTTGATACTATCCAAACCCATAATACAAGGACAACACTCTTAAATTTGAAGATACTTATGTTGGCACAGCTGTTGTGGCATAAGTAAAAAGTCAGGATCTTCAGTCAGCTCTCCAGACTTCTGCTGATATTGTGCTTAAACATTGTGATACGAGACTTAGAAAAGAATTAGACAGATGAGCAAACTGAGAGCAACAAGAGATTTCTGACTAACCACTAATGATATGAGTAGTGTCCAGTATGGTAAGAACTCAGTGTAGAACTGAGAGTATTGGCATTATCATTAGTAATACTATAGGAAATAATATTCATGATACATCATTTGACTAGCCACTTCTGAGTGTTTCAAGAATCTTACAGCACCTGACAGTTGTAGGTATGCAAATTTATCTATGGATATTTATTCTGCAGTGTTATTACTTACTGCAAGGTAATGTTATTTCTGGAGAGCTTGTGCCTTGAACATGATCTGACTGATCTAGCACCAAAACCCATCCTGTTTTTCATTCACATAGAAAGTGAGCAATATCTCCCAATAGAATTAAGTACATATTCCTAATTTTATTCTCCAGATCTGAGAAGTGAATGCTTTTCTTTAGCTGCAGACTGTTTTTCTTTAAGGCTTCTTTTCAACATCACAATCGTTCACCTAAGAAGCTCTGCAAATGTGAAGGACCTCAGCTGAGTTCTCCTGTGGAATGGTCTCCAGGAAGATGGAGATCAGCCTTCTGATATTGAGGCAAGTCAAGTCTGTCACTACCCATTCATGTCCTGCTTCCCACAGTAGCTTTTCAAGATCACACAGGAAATATGGAGCAAAAGCTCTGTTTGAAGCTCTGAGTCAGAAAACAAGCATTTCTCTTCTCAATCTGCTGCAAAACCACAAGTCAATAGCTGGAGTTATTTCACAGCTAGGAAATAGGAATTAGAAATAGGAACTAGCATTCCTTCTACTTCTTGTAGTTTCCTTTCTCTGCTTTCTGTATGCAAACAAACAAAATCTAACTTTTGCTTTGTAATAACAGAAAAATATTTGCTGTGAGAAAACTTTAGGGGCAATTAAAAAGAATCCTAACAGACACCAATTAACCTAACTGGATATGCTTTCAAGGAGATGGTTAGCCAGATCTATGTAATTCTGCCCAAGTTCTCTGGTCCATGTAAAACAAATCGTGTAAAAAGTTTTTGTAACATTATTGTTATCCTCACCTTCAACCAGCTACATCTTTCAAAAACATCCTATAGGTTTTGTGGAATCCCTGTAAGCAATTCTCTCATATGAAACATAGATGAAAACCTGGCAACAATCGAGATGTTCAAGTGATGGAGCAAATTCACTAGAAAGTAATTGTTGATCATGCTGTTTTTCCATCTAAAGAGGGAAGAGGTTTGCAGAAAGACATGGTATCTTTTATTATGCCAGCTAATACATGAGGGAATAAAGCCCCAGACTGTTAAACCCACAGCTGGGTTTTTTTTGTGTCAGCTCTTCATATTATGTTGGTAAGTTCCATGTCATCATGGCAGTGTTGTCACAGTCAAACTGCCTGAGGATATTACATAGCCAAGGTTGATAGTTGCATTGTACCGCCTGCTTCAATCTGGCAAGGGTAGGAGGTCTTACAGGTAGAATTATTCTACTCTTGGTACTCTGGGACCAGCTGTAATTGATGTCAGTGACACAAGTAACTACTGCTATAAAGGAAAGAAAAGATTTGAAGTTGCATGCAGAGAGGAAACAGGAGTGCTAAAGAGATTTCATTTCTTGATTTCTTTCCTCTCTCTTGAACGCAAAGAGCCCTAGAGAAACATTTAAGGTCTGCTATAAATCTATATAAACGAACTTTGGTCTACTTAGAAAGCAGTTTGTATTTGTGAATGCACTTGTGTAAGCCTACCCTCTGTGTATAACTTTTATTGCAAACTCATTTGCAGCGGAACTAGCTTAATTCCATTATTCAATTGTACCATTTAAATCTATGCTGTGTTCTAGAAAATCTTTCCCTTTTTTTTCTCTAAATGGGGGCACTGAAGCATTATGCTCTTCAAGTGATGTGAGGAAATTAGAGTCAGTCTTGTGAGCTTGCTTGCTTTGAATGAAATTCTGCTTTAAATACAAGACTCAAATGTTGTTGGGAGAGTGTTTTCACTGTAGATCAGGCCTGGTTTGTATTTGTTGCTGAACAACACATAGGCAGGAGAATTCATGCTGCACTGCAGTAAAACTTAAAATGCCATTAGAATATATTTGTGACAGCCTGAGAAGAAAGTATCAAAATCCATGATTTTTCCTGAAATCTGAGAATATGAAAATGAAATAAATGACCTTTATTTTTTATTTATTTACTTAGTTTGGGATTTTGCACAGAATCAAAGAAAGCCATTGTTTTAACTCACATTTCCTCAGAAACATGCATCTCAGTGGTGCCTTATAACCTTTCTAATGAATACCTTCTTCTGTCATTACAAGACCTGAATCTGTCAAAGTGTTTCTATTCTCACCGTATATTAAAAAAATCCTGATTTCATCCACAGATTTTTTTTCCCTGTTCTTTTTAACCACATTGATTTATTGACTGTGACCAACACAGTGCCTTATTTACTTATGAGTAACTGGAATTTTGCAAGGTAAAAATCTGGAGAGGGGAAAGAGACAAAACATTTCCTGAAGAGAAGTCAGTAATAATATGAGGGACAACTATGGAAAAATCAGAAGTGACCACTGTGCTTTAGCTTTTCATAGCTCTTGGTCATTCACAGATGTTCATACTCTAATGAATCAGAAAGGAGGAAAAACATTTCCTTGCCCTTCCTGCATAATTCTTCTTGCTATTGTTAACTGTCTCTTTTAAGATGACCATATAGTTTGCAGGTGCCCTAAAGTTGGCCCTAAAGAGGCTGAGGCTGTCAGATGGAGTAATTTATATCGCTGGCTTACCTGCACCTATCCAAATAGATGAAACCAAATCTCACTACAACCAAACACCAACCTAGGAAGAGAAATAAAAGCCAAAGAATAGGAAGGTAGAATTATATCCTCAAAAGTAAGTGATTCTGACAAGTAATTAGGTGTTGTCATGGAGAAGCCAATCACTCAGTGGGAATGAATGCCACAGATAATATACATTAGTAGGATTTTGAACCAGCTAGTGATGGAGAATGAACAGAAAGACTCTTTATTAATTCATTTGTTTGTTTGCTTATTTGTTACTTTTGTATATTTCTCAGGAAAAAACCAGGGGAACATTGTCTCTAGATGTGGTCAGTGGACTGGGGAAAACTGGAACAGATACAAAAAGTTGCTACAAAAATAATTAGAAGGCTGGAATACATGCTTTCCTGTGGGAGTCCTAAAGAATTGAATCTGTTCTGTTTATCAAAGGATGACTGAGAGATGAATTTATTACAAAATGTTAGTGAGGAGAAAATAGAGCTCTTTCATCTAGTGGAGAAAAGCATAACAAGAATTAATGACTACAAGCCTCAGCCACACAAATTGAAATTGGAAATTTGGCACACATTTTTTAAAAGTGAGGTTGATTAGTCAATAGTTTACAACCCCTAAAGGAGTTGCTGCATGCTTTATTTATGGTTGGATGATACTCTAAAACTGTCTGTAGGTCTACTAGTTGCAGATCATAGAATCATAAATTCACAATAACCATGCCACAATGTGTGAGCACCGAGCCGAGACATGCTTGTTCTGCTTGTTTGTATCTATTCTAGTGTCCATCTACACTGCTGCTTTCTTAATCTCTCTCCCTCACAGTCCCTATCCTCAGATGCCATTATCATTGTTTAAAATACAGATTTGGAACTCCATATTTGAGATTTCTCTTACAAAAAGAACACTAGTCAAGAGCTTTTGAACTTTGGCCCTTCATCTTGCAGATTATGTGGAGACTGCAATTTACATCAATGACCATGTCATCCTCTACCTCTATCCCAGCAGGTTTTCCATCCTCCAGCATCACTACATGTTCTCATGTTCCCTGGGACAAAAAAAAAAAAGAGACTAACTTTGGTTTTATCCAATAAATACACCATTCTCAAAGGATACAGCACAGATTCTACATTGGTTTTGATACTTTGAATGAAAAAAATACAAGAAAAAATTGTGTCTTGGGACCGTGGTGACCTATGGAGTGTCCCAAGAATTATGGAATGAAGATATAGCAAGTTCACCGCAGAAGGGACAGTCTCAAACTGTGAGCTGCAACCACGTTGAAGTATTTGACTTCAGAGTTTATTCCTCAGAGTGGACACATTTGACAGTATATGTATAACCATCTGTGCTATGTTCTAACCACCAAAATGGCTAGAATGAGACCATACCTGCAACTGTTGCTGCAAAGCAAGTCTGCATGGAAGACAAGGATGTTAATGGGCACTGTGGTGCTTCAGGAACTGTCACTATAGTCAGTGCATCCTAAATGGAATAAAAAGATATTGAAGTTGAATATTCATTTCTTACAAGAAATTAACTAGATCTCTCTCATGGTTTTGTGTGGAGTTGTTTCTGGTAGGGGAAGGGGCTGTAAACAGGCTTCTGTAAGAACTTGCTCAAAACTCTCCCCAGCTCTGAGCCAGACCCACTTCTGGGGCTGAGCCAATTAGACACCTCCAAGATCACTTTTTAAGAAGAAGCCAGAAGAGGAGGGTTCTTCCTATTCCTTCTTGTTCTGTTCTTCCTTCTTTTCTGGCTAGTGGTGGTGAAAGGAGTTGGAAGAGAGAGAGAGAAATGACCATGCAGTCTCCAAGGTCAGTAAGCGAAGAGAGGAGGAGGTGTGCTGGAGCAGAGACTCCCCTGCAACCTGTGGAGAGGATTGGTGAAGCTGAGATTTGCTTACATTTCATAAAAGACCCCACATTAGGAGCAGTGACTATGCCCAGAGGAGGCCATGTCCCATGTGAAGGACCCTTTGCAGAAGCCATAGCTGTTACGAAGAACCCACACCAGAGATATTCACTAAGGACTGTGTCCCATATGAGGGATCCTGTATCAGCAGAAGCCACAGCTTCTGGAAAGAACTTACACCAGAGAAGTTCATTAAGGACTGTGTCCTGGGGGAGGAACCCCATGTTGGAGCAGGCGAAGAATGCCAGGAGTCATCCTCATCTGAGAAGAGAGAAGCGGCAGAGCCCATCTGTGAGAGACTGACCACATCCCCCATTCCCTGCCCCCCTGAGCCGTTGAGGGAGAAGGAGGTAGAGATATGGGGAGCAGTGAGCTGGGCCCGGGAAGAAAGGAGGGATGGGGGAGGGAGATCTTAAAGTGCTGGTTGCATTTTTCTGATCATTCTGCCCTGTTTTTGCTTTTATTCTGTTCTGTTTCTTGTAGGTAGAAGAATAAACTTTCCTACTTTCCTGTTTAAGTCAAGTACTGGAGTCTGTTTTGCCCAAAACAGTAATTGGCAGCGAGCCCTCCCTGCTCTTGTCTCAATCCACAACATCCTTGGTTATCTTTTTCCTCGCATTTCACTGGGGCCTCCGGCATTCTAACAAGGGTGGGAGTGAATGGAGGCACTGAGAGAGAGACTGTGGTGGTGCTTCTTTGCTGGCTAAGCAAAACCAAGACAATGTCCATGAAAAAGCTGACAAAAAAGACTACATGACTCGTCACCAGTGAGGACCACAGTAACATGATTAGAATGGAGAACACCTATCTTTTTGGTTTGTTTGTTTTTTAAACCTCTTGTCAGCTCTTACATATTTCTGACCACTCAGCCAGATCTTATATGCTTTGGCATCCTTGACTAGTATGTGGCAGGGCTAACAAAACTGAAAGGTATAAGATAGAAATACTGCATTATCAGACATCTCCCCAGATGCTGAGCTTTTATGCAGATGCTCCTTCAAATGCCTTAATGTACAAGAATTCACAGATTTACTGTAACTGTAACAGTACATACTTACTGAGCTTCTCTTGATACAATAAAATGCTGGAGAGAAAATGGTTGACAGTGTTGTGAAGTCAGCAAGAGGTAGAATTGCCCATGAAATTTTAAAGGTGCCTGTAGAAGTGTCATGATTTCTGCAGATGGAATTTCAGGGACCTGGGATGCCAGAACCTGCAGGTCCAGCCCAAAGGAACTATAGAGGGAAACACTGAATTATGTAGAGAACATCTATGCTTTATTTCTTCAGTCTTGTGTATGTACAATTTCAAGTTACAGACAACAGCTATGAAGATTTCCCACAAAAGAATAGCCAAAGATTCCTTCACTAGTAACCTCACAGTTCCTGTGGGTAAGTAAATGAACTGCAGCTAGTGAGAAAGTGCAGGTGTTTCCCCTGAGTTTTGCCCAAGCCACCCTTTTGCTATCTGCTCCCCTTCTGTTTTGTGAATATTGTGTGGAAACCTGCACGTGAATGAGACTGCAGTGAGGAAGCTGGGGTCAGATTTGTCTCTGGCATTAATGCCTCCTATGTCTACTTCTAAGCCACAGATGTTGAAGCAGTATCTAGAGAGGGACTAATAAGACATGAGTTTTCCTCTGAACAAGCCACAGCATCACAAGCCAAGACAACAGGCCTGTGGCAGGAAGAACTGCCAAGTATTCAGGGTGGCTTTTCTACTCCACTGATCTTAAAGTAGCAGGCACATACAGGCTCCTTGGCATAGTTTGATCTGAAAGCAGCTGTGCAAGACACTGCTGCCATGAACTTAGCCCGACCAGCTGGTTTCAGGTGCAGTAAACCATTCTTCAGTGATCTATGATCCTTGCAGTGCAATGGATTGAAGCCGTTCTTCCTGTTGAGGACCTCTGCTTGGATGTATGGGTAGAGAATATGCATCCTGCCAACTGCATGGTGGGCAACCACATCAAATAATACCTGTATTGACCTTCTGTGTGCTCATCATCCAGAGAAAATAAAGGCTAAAACTAGTGAGATTCTGCAGATAGCTATCATCTCAGAGGCACAACACAGTGAGTTAGAGGTTACCAGAATCCAAATGATAAAAGCAATCCACTTTCTATTCTCAGCTGTGTTTTTGTGTTAATCATCTAACACATCGCATAACAGGTAAACCAGCACAAAAGTCCTTGGATGTTACCTTTCTCTTTCTTCATCATCATACATTCCTTATTTGTGGTACAGATACAACCATAATATCATGTTTTGACATCTTCAAATCAAGTTGGGATGTCTTTTTGAAAGGAATGTTTTTGCCGGATGGGGGTTACTGGAATCAGTGCACTATGGCTGAGTTGAAAAGGATTATCCTACACATACCTTGTGTTGGGGTAGGTAATGGGCACTGAAATTAGATATAGTCTTCATCTATTCAGAGTATCCCTTGCTTCAATACATACACTGACTATCTATCGCTTCAGCCCTATACTTGTAATGTCAATCTTCTTGAAAACTTTTCCATGGTTTCAGAGCCACAGGAATGACCTTGCAGACCTTGTACTATCAGTGAAATCATTATTGTCCTCATAGCAGTTGATCCTTCACTTACAGACATTTTCATTTCCAAAGTTCACAGTCATTCATGCAAATGACAGCATGACACAGAAACACAGTAGCTGTTCCTTCAAAAAAATAAGAAAAATGCCTTAATTTCAAAGAGAGGAAGAAAGCTCTCACGTTGACACTGTTCCAAATATAAAACCTTTTGGTGTCTTCCTTATTAAAGCAATGGATCATGGCATTTAAATGACTGATGAAAGAATGATTTTTTTTTTATGGTTGCAGACTCATGAATGACGAACACAGAGGCACATGTGCTGAACTCTCCTACTCCTGTGAACAGCAGAGACAGTCTCCATGTGAGCAGGCAAAGCTTCCTGTCCCTTGTCAGAAGATTTTATTATTTTGGTAAATTAGCATGTGTGGTGGTTTAGCCCCAGCTGGGTGCCAGGTGCCCACCAACTTGTAATATCACTCACCCTCCTAAACTGGACAGGGAAGAGAGAAAAAAAAAAGATAATGAGTGGCTTGTATGTCAAGATAAGGACAGGGAGATTCAGCAATCAACGTCATGGGCACAACAGACTGAACTTGGAGAGAAAAAGGTTTGATTTATTAATAAACTATAAGAACAGGGAGATGAGAAATAAAATCGAATCCTAAAACACCTCCCCTCACCCCTCGCTCTTCCCAGGACTCTCCTGCTTTCCCCCCCAGCAGCGCAGGGAATGGGTGTTGTGGTCAGTTCATTACAGATGGACTTTGCTGCTGCTTCTTAGGGAGAGGCCTCCTCACACTTTATACTGCTACACTGTGGAGTCCCTCCCACAAGAGACAGTCCCTCATGAACTTCTCCAGCGTGGGTCCTTCCCATGAGCTGCAGTTCCTTACAAATTGCTCCAGCATGGGGCCTCCGACCGGGGCAGCTCCTCACACCCTGCCCAAACATGGGTCGTCCACTGGGAGATCAGTCCTTCAGGTACCAGCTGCTCCAGCCTGAGTGCCTCACGGGATCACAAGTCCTGACAGTAAACCCACTCAGGCATGGGCTCCTCTCTCCCCACGAGCACCCAGGTCCTGCCAGGAACTTGCTCCAGGGTGGGCTTCCCATGGAGTCACAGCCTCCTTCAGGCATCCACCCGCTCCAGCGTGGGCTCCTCCATGGGCTGTGAGTGGATCTCTGCTCCCTGGTGGCCTCCATGGACTGCAGGGGCACAGCTGCCTCACCATGGGCTGCACCACAGGTGACAGGAGAATCTTCTAGTGCCTAAGCACCCTCCTCCCTCTCGTTCTCCACTGACCTTGGTGTCTGCAGAGAGGTTTTCACATTCTCACTCCCTGTTGCTGCTGAAACTGCACAGCAACTTGCTTCTCCTTCTCAAATATGTTATTCACAATCACTAACTGGCCAGGCCTGGGTTAGATGTGGAGTCCATGTTAGAACTGACTGGCATTAGCCCTCTCAGCGACAGGGGAAGCTTCTGGCAGCTCTTTGGTTAAAGAAACCACCCCTGTAGATCTCCACTACCAAAACCTGGCCTAGACAAAACCACTACAGCGTGACTTGTAGAAAGGACAAAAACTGCTGAGAATTGGGGATGAAACACAAGTACAACAGGCTGGTGGGAGGAAAATTTGGATTTGTGCCCTGACCTGACTAGTTCTGGGAGACAGACATTATCAGAGAGAGTCCTGAAAATATCTGTGTCTGTGAGTTGTTCCCTGGCTTTAAAGAAGTTTACCTGAATGGACAGGCTCTTTTTGTATCTAAAATGATTAATTGTACAAAATAAGCATTCAAATGGTTTAATGTAACTGCCTGACTCCTCTTGACTTCTGAAAAAGTAATCCACCAACTTGGATATATGGAAATGAGATTTAAAATCCCAGCCCCTTATGTAAAACATGCACAGAGACTAAAATACAATGGAGTTTGCAAATTCATTGTCTCAAGATGAGGGCTCACACACAGAGGAGGCAGCTAGATCCCTCTGTCCAGAGACAATTTGTGGTAAGCCTGGCTGCCTCCAGATTTTGCATTGAATTTCTATGAGCCAATCTTTCTTATTAGGGCTATGTGGTTATTTACAGAGCAGTGTCTGAGACTATAGATCCAGTCCCTGTGAAAAGGCAGGAGTGCTGGCTCTAAGGGTTTCATTTAAGCTGTTTGGTCAGGAGGGCTGGCAAAAGTTGGATTTTCAACAAGCATTTTTGAGGGAAAGTGGTGTATATTCTCCATTACAACTTCAACATTGAAGTATAAAAATTGCCCAAAGATGCAATAGTTTAAAGTTCTGTATTTCAAAAATTTGCCAGAGTACTTCACGATAATTAAAATCCAGTTGCATCATTCTACTCTCTCTGCCAAAACCACATCTCCCATGATTCACTGAAGCTGGGAACACCCAGAATACACTGTCTCTTTTTCTGCTAAAAACACATGATCCATCAGTCAGGGCATAAAATAGTCTGATAATATACAGAAAGGAGATCTTCATATATCAAAGCTAGAATACCTGTCAACTACCCTGGAAATGTTTCCAAACAGAAATATTTCAAAGCTCTGCAAATACTATTATATTTTAATTTTTACAATCAAAACAAACAAACAAAAATTAAACTGCTGACATTGTAACAGGCAAAGGGCCAGAAAGAAAACAAAGGTACAGAAAGGTGAAGGGATCTGCCCTAGAGATTGAGTTTATTTTCAGGAACTCTTCATTGCTAAGCGTACTGTTGTGCTTCACAAGCTCTAAGGCTAGAGGCAAAGTCGAGGGAGGCACCAGAGCAGGCTGTCAGCATGGAACATTAGTCATATCATCAGCCTATGCTTAAATAATTCCCATGTGTGCTGTTACACCAAGTTAAATATACTGGGTCTTATTTTCAGCTCTGTTACACTTGCATTAAACTGTTTAAATTAAGGAATTGTACTGATGTGTTTTGTAAGAGAATTAAGACTGTTTTCTTCATTAAAAAAATGACTTGCAATTGGTAACTCTATACCTTTAAACACATGGATCAACCTTTGCCTTTTCCTTGGGGAAAATAAAAGCCAGTGTTTTCATCTATGAGCCTGCAGTCATTTGGGAGAGAGAATCAGAGATCAGCTGTCATTGCAGAGCACGTCAGAGGAGTTTATGGCAGCAAGCCATAGTAAGGAGGTTAAAAAAACCCTTTATCATGCAACTATTTTGTTCACGTTGGAGAGAGATTAATGTTAAAATTATGATCCTTGGGGAAAAGGTATAAAGTTTACACTGATAAAAGTAACCCCTGCAGCATCACATACACAGTAGAGCTGGCATAGAAGAGTAATCAGACTGGAAAGAAAGGAGGAATCATGATCCAGACAGGGTTATTTCCTCCCCTCTTTATATATACCCCAACCTGCTTTCAGGATGAGACAACCAAGAATTCTGGAGGAAGAGCATGTTATCTTACTGTCCTAGAGGAGTAAGCTGGGGAATATAGAGGTCAAAGGCCAATAGCAACAGGACAGTGAAGGACCCCAGTGTCTTACAAATGCCACCTTCACCTCTGCTGTGGACATCACTTTCTGTCTGCCTTCTTACTTTCTTCCCACTTAACAGTAATGCTAAATTGCTTACCCCGTACCCTTTTCCTTCACTCAGCCTTTAACATCTACATTCACATTTTTGCTTGTCCCCTTACTCCTGCTTCAACAAAACCCTGCCCTAAAATGTTGAAAATGACAGCCAAATGATAAAATAAAAGGTCATCTGTGATGCAAACAAAGTGTCTTGCCAAACTTTTCTCAAATCATAATGTTTATCTGTTTCATTACTTTCCCCAGCTCTGCTTCCACCGTGACCAGTCAGATAATAAAATGGGCTCACTCTACTGTTTGTCAAATTCTAAGATTTGGCTTGGAGCCTCAGATGCAGGTCTTTACATGAATGGAGTTGCTAAGCTACAAAGTTTAGCTTGTACCTTAAATTTCAGTGGTTTTTAAGAAAAACAGCTGCTTAGGGTAGATACATTATGGTGTCATGCTCCTGTTCACCTTTATCAGAGGCCAGACGTGGGCAGAGAATATCCCACATAACAGCAAAGCACAGCAGCATCTTTTATATCGTGAGAAAAGTGACATTTTGGAAGGATATAGAAGGCTCCCAAGTGTCTCCTTTTAAAAGGAGACAAAAGCTAATACAGTTATTTCCCTTTTTTTTCCTCCCACATTACACCATTTCAATGTGCAACATGTTTCCATTGAAAAAGTTCAAAACCAAGAATGTAGCCAGAGGTAAGGAGGGAGTGTATATACTTTGAAATAAGAAGACACAGAACAGCCAAGGTAAAGAAAACAACTAAGATGAAGAAAGGTAGATGAATCCTCATGATACAAAGCTCAAGACAAACAGTAACTATTAAGATTTAGGATAAGAGCATTACTCAGGCAGATTATCATATAGCTGTTTCCTGTGAGAGTTATTTCATCTCATTCTGAAGTATTTGATGCTGGCCCCAGCCCATGAGTGGATAAATGAGTTGATAAATGTTATTTCTGACATTGTGGTAAATCTCATGTTGCAGAAGCAGGGCAGCTGGCAGGTTTTGAGACAGTCTGCTAGATTAGACTTTATTCACACAAATCACTACAAAGAGGCTGTAATACAAAGTATTGCTATATCACACCTCTACTGCTATGCCAGGCTCCTTGAACTGTGGATTTTTCCCCCTCAAAGGACAGAATGCTCAATTCTAATGCATCTTGATTTAATTGGGTGTCAGTACAGTCCAGACTAAACGGCAGATTTCCTGACTCAAAAAATGGTGGAATATTTCATTCAAATCTTTCATCTCAACATCCCATTCCTACAGGGGCATACTTACAAAGACACAAGTGAGATGAATGATAAAGTAGAGAATTTGCAACAAATTATTAGAGAATCTAGCAACAAATTATGAGTAGTTTTCTGGCCAAGAAAAAAGTGTCTTTTATTGTAGAAACTTGATTTAGTTCAGCTACTTTCTACACCCAAGCTTCTGCATGTCAGTTTTCATAACTAAGAATCTTTTTCTTCTTTATTTTGTTTTCCAAAATGTTTTTTTTTCTTGTTAAAACTTTTTATGTGTGTGTATATGTGTATCTATCATTTTTCTACTCTTTCTACACTGGATTTTCTCCCAAAATCTACTCTACTGTATGCCAACTTTCTTCACCCTTATGTATTTTTAGATTTTCCTCATCATCACAGAGTCCTTTGGTAGTTCCCAATTCTCTGCTTGAAAAGACATTTGAGGATGATTCTTCTCTTTACTTTTCCACTTCATACGAAAGCTAAACCTCACAAATTCTGATCAGGAAGAAAGATCAGTTGCTAATAGGAAAGGCTGCATTACAAATACTCTTCTACACAGTACTGGCACACTAATCACAGCAAAGAACACACCAATGTGTTGAGCACCCTTTCTCTTCTGACGCAATGTTTCCCACCTCCTCATATCCCCAATCAAATCTTCCTATACAAATAAATCTTCTCAGATGACATAAAATAATTTCAAACAGACCCAGAGGCTGAGAAGTATTTTTTTGAAAGTAGAAATTTTTTAAGTTTTTGAAAATAGCTGGAGGAGAACTAAAGTTTAAATGTCTTTTGTTGTAGAGTGCAGGCATATGAGAGGAAATTTAGGGCGTGGGATTATTTTCTACTGACTACAGTAGGAGACGAGCAGATGAGATCTGGATTTCTTTGTTTTGCTTTATTCTTTCACCCAGTCCCATGTGGCTTTGGGTAACTTCTTGTGCCTTGGTTTCCCCATCCTAATTACTGCTTTCCAATAAATTTCATAGAGCTATGACATTTCCAAAGCAAGATGAAAGAATGGGAAATGGCATTTTGAATTCAGTATGTATTCTTAAACTTTGTTAGTTACTTTTTGCATCTTACATTCAGTATGGGTTTGGAAGGACTTTAGAACAATCAAAGCAAAACTCAATTGGACTTAAATAATTTTCTGCAGACTTCCAACTAAAACTACATCCTTCTTTAACCCAAGTTCAGGCTAGCTGAATTTTCATCACAGAACAACTTGGTAAAGAAACCTCTAAATTGAATATAGTAAGTTTCGCTATTTACAATATTCCCAAGAGCAGGCATAAGAAGGGAAAGACTAGAGTGGTCGTACTCCGAGTTCACCTTCCATTGCTATGCTCTAGTGTGCTCAGAGACATGATTTATGAGCAGCTAAGTTACTCTGCAGCCCTGCTACAATTTCATGCTTCAAAGTTCGCTTTTCTTCTTGGACTACAAGATGTTCTCATTACTGATATATCAGCAATCTCATCATAAATTTTGTGGTACTTGGTATTTACTGGGTATTCTTCAAGTGTATGCAGTGATGGATGATGACTAGAAGGAGGGAAGGGAGGGGGAAGGGAAGGAAGCAAAGAAAGGAGGAAAGAAGGAAGGGAGGGAGGGAGGGCGGGAGCTAGTTAACTGAAAATACTGGCAATCCAAGAAACCTTTCTATGCATAGTTCTCCAAAACACTTGAAGATTATGTGTAAATTATCTTTCATTCCAGCAGCACTAGGTACAGATTCAAGTCTCTCCTGTATGTGGCTCTTTGCAGGATATCCGTGTAAGAGGCATACAGAAATCCTCCAGCAGTTCTCTTCATTGGTTTACAATCTTTCTGACAACTTACATCAAAGCATTTGGATTAACCCAAGTGTTTCAAATCATGGGACAGTAGTGATCACTTCCACATCTGGAGCAGATGCAAATATTTAAACTTCAGCACACGTGGACCAGCTCTGACAGCTACAAGAGAACATCAGTGAGAGCTGGTGATATGCATAAGTGACTGCTCATGTAGGGGACACATGGAGAGCACATGCTGGTTTGGCTAAGTGAATGATTGGCTGATGCATATTTACTTCACTTGGCTTTAGATCACTCTCCTCCATTTCTTTGCTTACATGTTGAAAAATTACTATGGAGAAGAAATTCTGCAGGGATATTTGCAGTTATAAGAAAACACTGGGAGAAGTAAACAGCTAATTTGTAGGCTATACTAAAACAGTTCTGTCAAATAATAAGAGAAATATTACCTTTATGGAAAGTAAGCATTGTTATTGATCTTATTACTGAAGGGTTGGAAAGAAAAACTACAAATGTCCCAGTCTTCTTATATGTACAAAGATTTAACCTTTTGCTATTTTCTTATTTTGATTTATGTTGGAACAATATCTGCATTATTTCTCTTTTAAAAAGATATTTTCAATCAAGAATGTGCATTCCCAAAGGTTAGATAACTAGACCATGAAAAAATAGTCTCTTTGAAAATGGAAGGTTTATTTTTTATTTCTTTTGTGTTTTTTCCATTTTGAAATAAAACTTAATTCTTGCTGCAACCTATGCCTGACAAATTGCATCACTTAACAGAAATCCTGGCACTAGTAGAGTACTGGCAAAACTAGAACACCTTTCCCTAAGTAGTAATTTCTTTTTTTTTTCTTTTTTTTCAGTTCAATTCAGAGTATAAAGACTTTCCTTATGTGCTTTTCAAAATCACATAGAAATTAAACTGGGTGAAAACCAAAGGTAGGAAAGTCTAATGCACACTTTCAGATTTATTTCTTTTTTTTGGTATTATTACTTTCATATCACTAATCTGAGGCTCTGGGCAGAACTAAGCAGGGTCTTGGTCCATTCTAAAAGCAGTTCTGTAAAAGACATTTCCCTCATGATGACAGATGCTAATTATGTTCCTCTTAGGGGGACAAAGATACACTTCAAAGATGCAACAGATTTCCCTTTTTTAGTCTGGCTTGCTATAGATAGAGGTGTGTACAGAGCCATATCTCCCTAATATTGCCTATCCTCCTCCACAGTCCTACTTAGCACACCATGGTGAATCTGCCTGTGATGGTGTCCTTGGTGAAATACACACTGATTTTGAAAGATCTATCTGTGTTTTTCTATTGTCAATTATAAGTGTTGGTCACCAGGAGTGCAGAATCTTTGCACTACATAGGTAAAAAAAAGGTCTTATTGGATCAGACACGTAGGATAGGAAGATATCGCTCATCTCCATTTCTATGTGCTCCTCTGAGTAAGATAAGGATAAATATAATTTTTAATACAGCAAGCAACAATTTATAAGATGTGGGAGTAAGTCTTAGAGGATGGATACATATCTTACTCATATGCACAAGTGACTTTTATCAGTCTATGTATCAAGGAACAGAAATTCTACCAGCTGCTTCCTTGCTCATTTAAAAGGCCATTCAATGAACTACACTGAATTTATTAATAGTACAGGCCACAAACTTTCATCCAGGGCTTCCTGCTTTGAGCTTTAAGCTTCTGGATGAGCAAAGCATGGTGAACCAAACCTATCCACTTTTCCCTACTGCTCCGAGGATCCTCACTGGTTTTTGTCAGCCCCAACAGGAGATACAAAAAGCACATTGTCATGTGCTCACCTCTCCAAGGATGGAGGCTTCAGTCCTTGTGACCTTGGGAACACTGTTCAGGATGACTGAGCTGTCACATGCCTCTCAAAGCATGCTATCTTTGACACCTTATTCAAAAACACAAAACAGAATAACAAGATACACTTACTTTAGCTGATTGCAAACTAAGATGGTATTTAGGAACTTCCTTGTTTTGTCTACTGTCTTTCCTAGGAATCATTTGTCAATGGCAACATCACCTGTGGGACTGGCTTAAGAGTCTTGAGAATGCAGGCAGTGCCAAATCACTACTGAAATCCTAGCAAAAGTCCAAGTATATCAATAGCCTGTTATGTGGGTAGATACAAAATCATATGGGAAGGGCAGAGACTGGGAGGAAAGAGATGAGTCTGAAAGTAATGATAAAAAGCCTTTGGGTAATGTTTTAATTATACTTACACTATGCATAATTTATAATAGCTTTTCTAATATACTGAATATATTCAGTCAGAACTATTGATGCTTCCTCATGGAAAGCATATAATTGTAATCACATTCATATTTCATTATTAGAATTAGCACACAACAAAACTGTTTCTGGTTAGACTTTTTTGACCAACAGAAAAACTGTCATTCAAGACTAAGATGACAATGATATGCAATATAAAAATAGTAACTTTCATGTCACTGAAAATACATTGAATCCACACATTTTACAAGTCAATGTTTTCATGGTTCCTGTTCAGAAAATAGTAGGATTTTGAAGTAAGTTAGGAAGTTGCTAAGTTCATGATATATTGGTTGTATGCAAATAAAACTGCAGGAAATAGAACTGTTGTCTTCATTTTAAAAACCTTACAATTTGCAGTACCTGACAAATTACATTTACCGCCTGCATTTGGAAAGTCTCTGCATAGTCTGTGTAAAATAACAAGAAACTGAGGACTGAAAATTAACAACTTTGTAGATATATGTTGAGTTTATAATAATAAAGTTCCATGCATGACTAATTTTTGTCTTCTGTTTTACATATGACAATCAACTAAGAATATTTTCTGCTTATAGTAATAAAACACACCTTTGGAGACAGTTGCTGCAAAATTAAAAAATAAAATTAAACTGGAAGGAAATTTGCAATAGTGAAATGAACTGATGTTCTGCACACACCGGGAAAATTACTGCATAAGGCAAATACAGTGATGGAAGTGAGGCTATGTGCTGCTTCTATGCCTGAGTGGAAAGGAATGGCTTCATTAACTTCATGCAGCAATTCACATTATCTTTCTAAGGGCACAGGCAGATATACAGGGACGACACTGTAAAGTCTTCACCTTGTGTGACACTGGTTCAGAATTGATTGACTACCTGTAAGTAATAATAGATAAGTTTTCAGGTAGCCTACAGCATGGCTCCAAGAAACATGAACAGTCCATTTATTTCAACTGTCCAGGGAAATGTGCCAGCACTGGGAATAATTTCACTTCCCAAGGAGAAAAGTGGACTTCCATTTTGCATAATCATAGAATGGTAGAATTGGAAGAGACCCTTAGAGATCATTTAGTCCAACCCCCCTGCAGAAGCAGGTTCACCTAGATCAGGTTGCACAGGAACATGTCCAGGCAGGTCTTGAAGACCTCCAAGGAAGGAGACTCCACAACCCTCTGGGCAGCCTGTGCCAGGGCTCCCTCACCTCAACAGGGAAATAGGGTTTTTTTATGTTTAAATGGATTTTTTTGTGTTCCAGCTTCATTCCATTACCTGTTGTCCTGTTGCTAGATATAATAGAAAAAAGGGATGTCCCAACTTCCTGACACCCACTATTTAGATATGGGTAAATATTAATAAGATCTCCCCTCAGTATCCTCTTTTCTAGATTGAACAGCCCCTGTTCCTGCAGCCTTTCCTCATAAGAAAGATGTTCCGGTCCCCTGATCACCTTGGTGACCCTGCACTAGACTCACTCCAGAAGTTCTCTGTCTCTCTTGAGCTGAGGAGCCCAGAACTGAATGCAGTACTCCATATGAGGCCTCACCAGGGCAGAGTAGAGGGGGAGTAGAACCTCCCTTGACCTACTGGCTACACTCCTCTTGGTGCATCCAAGTTATTGTAAGAAAACATGTCATTCTGAATGACCATTAGGAGAATGTATCATAACATATTTTCTCTTTCTGGAACTTTTTCAAGCCCAAGAAAGAAGTGGAGTTATAAGAACTCATTAGATGGAAACAACAATGTCATCATATTTACACTATCCACAAGTCCATGGTGAACAGTGTATTGCTGAAGTGATCCATGAAGTCAGAGCTTATTTTTATAATTTCTCCTGGGAAACAGCATCTTCTAGTTTCTACAAAACACTAGTGTGGCTTGAAATGGAGAAACATACTTGCTCAGTGAAACACAGAGACAGTGTCTGCACAGTCTCAGCTTTTATGATATTCCCATTACAGTTATAAACTGTTGGGACAACAGAGTCTACTTGAAAGGTGGGCTGACAGAATAGGATGTGGAATATGTACACCTGCAGTAATCTGTTTAAGATGTTACCTCCCTGCATTGTCTCTATAGAAGGATAATGCTTACTAAATCCTTCCAGTTCACAGTCTCAGAGCCAAAAGTTGTGGTTTAAATCACCAAAGAAGGTGAATTTTTATTGAGACTTAAGATGATGAACTACAGTAGCTAAAATTTAGACATTCTACCAATTCCTTCAAATTTGGAAGGTCCTCAGAAAGGCAAGTTATGTGGCTGAGGGGAGTCACTTATGGGGGACAGTGTCTTAGCACGTGTCAGAGCCCCGGCCCTCTAAATTAATTGCCAACACAGCCTCGATCCTTTTCACTCAAGGACACAGGAAGAGTTACAAAAGGAGTAATATGGCACAAAACTTTACAAGGAAGGTAAAGAAAAATGTATGTAAAAATGGACAAAGTATTCCAGAGTTAAAGAATAAAAAGAACTGATCAAGTCACTTAGTAAAAAAGGGAAGCCAGAAGTTACCTGACATGGTTAAATGAGAGACTCCAAACAGCAAAATTAATCAAACAAAAATCCCTTATTACCTGACCTTAATAAAGCCAAGAAACAGAAAGATAACTTAAGCAAACAGCTATTAAGTAAGAAGAAAATTGAGAAGGACAAGGTGGATTTCAAAGAATAAATAATCATGTAAAAATAAACAAATATCAGGAAGTCTGCAAGAGATCAATAATTCCACATCAGTAGCTAAAGGAGCTATGAAGGAATATAAGCACATTGATGAGAAGCTTAGCAGCTTTTCTGTATACTTTTAATGAAGAAGATTGCAGCGTAAATACTGGCCTTGAACTTGTTCTTTCCTGGCAGGGAAAAGAAAATATTTTTGGATATTGAAATGTCAGGAAAAGAGATAACTTATGGAGTGATAAAATTAATCGGACCCAAATGACACACCTGGGAGTTCTAAGGGAGCGTAAGTACAGGACAAAAATATGCAGGCTATCTTCAAAACACTCACTCTTCCAAAGCAGAAGAAGGTACTAAATGTCATATGTAAACAACTGCTGCCAGAATAACAAATGTCTAGAAGGTTTCTGAAGAGAGGGACCAGCCAGTCTGACCTTTGCAAAGAATATTACATCACCCTACTCCCTTGGACGTGTCTATATGTCATTAGTGTAGCAGATAAAGGAAATATCACTATGGCAACATATATATTAAGACTTAACACCTAGGATTTTGAAGGAGCTTTGATAAATAGTTTGAGAGCAGGAAGAGTCTAAACTCTAGGATTCCTAGGGGAAGAATGGTGTTGGATGCTACTCAGTGCTACGGTTGTGACTGACTAATGTCAGACTGTTCAGGGTTCTCTCATTTTGATTGGTGAAGTCTGCTGTAGAGTTCATGGTGGGTGAGTCTGACACACTGAGGATAGGCTAGACCATGCATGAATATGTGAATGTCATACCTACACTAGGACTATTGTAAGAATATTAAGTCAAATGTGTCCACAATACATTGCATTTTGGGTTTATTCAGTATTTCTCCTGAAAAACTGAATATCCTTGTGAATTAACAAACCCAGAGCTGTGACCGATAGATATTGTGACCTGCAGGGCCTAGGTACCTTGCTAAATGTTGCTGATGTAAAGGCTAAACTGTCTTTAATCATGACAGGTATGTTCATAGAATTATAGGATCATTCAGGTTAGGAAAGGCCTTTAAGATCATCAGCTTCAGCCTTTAACCCAGAACTGCCACATCCACCACTAAATCATGTCTTTAAGCACTATATCTAAACATTTTTTTAGTATATCCAGGAGTGGTGGCACAATCACTTCCCTGGGCAGCCTATTTCAATGTTTGGCAACTCAGTGAAATTTTTTCCTTAATATCTATCCTAAACCTCCCAGGGCACAACTTGAGCCCATTTTCTCTTCTCCTATCACTCATTACTTGTGAGAAGAGATGGATCTCCTCCTTGCTACAACTCCTTTCATATAGTTGTAGAGAGTGGTCATGTCTTCCCCCAGCCTCCTCTTCTCCAGACTAAACAGATCCTTCACCATCTTCATTGCTCTGGACATGCTCAATGGCTTTCTTGTAGTGAGGGGCCCAAACCTGAACACAGTATTTGAGATGCAGCCTCATCAGCGTCAAGTACACGGGGAGAATCACATCCCTGGTTCTGCTGTCACATTATTTCTGACACAAGCTAGATGCCATTGGCCTTCTTGGCCACCTAGGCACACTGGTGGCTCATATTCAGATACTAAACAAATATTAAACAGATATTAAACAGAACTGTATCCTCAACACTGAGCCCTGAGGAACACCACTGGTGACTGGCCATCAACTGGATTTAACTCCATTCACCCCTACTCTTTGGGTCTGGTTATTCAGACTGTTTTTTATTCAATGAAAAGTGCACTCTTCCAAGCATTGAGCAGCCAATTTCTCCAGGAGGATTCTGTGGGAAACAGTGTCAAAGGCTTTATTAAAGTCTGGGTAGACAACATCCACTGCCTTTCCTTATCCACTTGAGTAATGTTCAGCAGATGAAGCACCAATTACAAGAGTTGTGTGAAATCAAGAAATGGCTGACAAACAAAGAAAATATTAGTGTAAATGGAAAAATTTCTTGCAAAGGAGTGATATTGGTAAGGTCATAATATCACATAATTATTTAGGTTTAATAGGTTTAAGAAAAACTTATTTGGGGATTTTTAAAGATTTACCTATGATAGCACATCAGGTAAAATAATAGCAGATTACTGCAAATGCCAACTCTGCGACTTCAAAAAAGCTTCAGTATCCAATATACTCAGAATTGGACAGTGATTGAGTATCTGAAATGTGAGCTTATCTCTTGAAAATTTTATATCTTATCTATATCTTATACAGTTTGCATAATACTCAACAATGTTTCATCTAAAGAGCAATATAAATATAGGCTTAATCTTAGATTAAACATTGAAAGTGGCTTAGTCATAGGAAATAAAGACTTTTCAAAGTCTTTTGAAGTCTACAGAAATGATCACAGCATATGAGAGTGAGATTTGCTTGAAAAAGCACACAAATGGTGAGGTGTAAAACAGTGGCCAGGAATGAGTTTGTTATCTGGATTATTTGGTGAGTTAATCATTAGCGACCAGGAGTCAGATTGTCAAGTTTGTTCTTTCTTATTCTGCCTTGACACATAGTCTGCAGTTAGGTTTTGCAATTTTTTGAAGCTGACAGAGTAACACAGCTGGGGTAGAACACAGCTGAAATGCTGGGGAGAAACGTAAGTGTTTGGGTTGGTTTGCTGAATATTGTCCCTTTTCTTCTGTCAAAATTAAATGGAAAAAAACCCCAAGTAAATAAAACAGAACCTAGTTGAATTATAAGCAAAGGCTGCAACTGGACTATATTTCTGAGCAGCTGGCACAGAGACATCAATGGACTTTTATGCAGAGACTTTCAAAGGCTCCTGAAATCCACCCAGCAATCTCCTTTAGCAGCAAAACCATGATACCTCCAGCTAAGATATATGGAAGAAACAGCTGGAGAATACAGAAGACTTCCTTAAAGCTTTATCATCTCAGAGTGCAACGCCCAGCTTGTACTAGACTTTCTTCACTTCCACTGTGTATTGAAGGACTTTTGTAGGGAGATACTCACCTGACTTTACTCTAGAATGCAGAATTACTTCTGTATTAATAAATTAACAGTGCTCATGTGTCAGACACACTTTGATTTGCGTCCATACAGCTAAAGTTCTTGACTCTGAAGTAGGTTTTGCATCCAACTTGCTGACTGGGAATGGTCCATAATCTGCACAAGCCACCCAGATATTGTCTGACAAAATGCAGATTGGTATGGAACAACACTCACTGCAGAAAAAAAAGTAGCAGCTTATCAATATGGGAGACTAGTAACAGTTTTGCAAATCTCTTCTCAAACACAAATAAGAATGACTGAGCAAGTCCTGTCAGTCCTACAAAAGAAATAATCATCTAATATTGGTCTCTTTCCTAAGTAACTGTTTTCTAGAGTAGCACTGTTGAAGAAGCTGCTAACAGAAGAGTTATGCTGAAGATAAAAAAGAGAAATGTGGGTAAAAACACTGAAAAAACTCTTGTCACAACAGTGATGAAGGAAAAGGGAGGATCCACTGAGACTATGTTATGCAGAAATATGATTTCATGAAAAGAACTACAGAAAGATGAGAAATGAAAGAGAAACCTGAAGGTGTAAAAAGTCAGACAATGGGAGAAGTAGATTGAGGGGAAATTGTGAAATATTGGAGTAACCTCAGAAATGAGGGAGATTTTGCTTCTATTTTGTCTGTAAATTGGATTACTAACTTAAGACACTGGGCAAATCCCCATCAGCCATAAACCAAGTGATATGAAAAGTGATATAAAGCTCCAGTGATATAAAAAGTGGATACTGATGGATGGCTAGCAATGGTCCAGCTCTTTATCTTCTATGCTTATTTATAATTCCTGCCACTAGCTAACAACTAGTAATCACACACGTGACTACAAAGGCAGTCTTTTCACTGTAATTCTCAAGTCTAAACTACATCATAATATGATTGTGTTCTGTGAAATAATTATTGCTCTATAGTATACTGATGGTAGTGGCATTACTTCCACATAAAATTTTCCCATTTGGCAAAGTATTTCAAGACCCTCCCAGTGTGATGAGAGATAGCACAGGTGAGTGAGATATTCCTGGGAGCAAAGTGCAGTATATTGCTCTGCCTGCAGCCTTTTCTTCCATTACCCCTAACAAACTTACCTTGATCTCACTTGCCTGCAGCGTGTGCTGTCTTTGTTCATTCTCTAGCTTCTTTATGCATAATTGCAATCCCAGAGAGACTGGATGTTTTAGTAAAGATATTAAATGTTACCAGCAATCTCCATTAGTATAAAAGACCACACACAGCTCCAAAGTGTCTTACACTAAGGCATTAAGTGCATTACTCCAATAGCTGAGGTAAAGTTTTCTCACTTGATTGCTTACAACATGGCATCTACAGAGATGGACGTGATTTCCAGGTTCTGTGTTGCCTTCATGGGCCAGAAACAGTTCCCCATCTGGATGGGGATATTGGTTTCCAGTATCCAACAGGGAGAGCAGGATTTCTCATAAATCTTACGGCATACAAGCTCGGGTCATGCTGATGTTAACTGGATGTAAACCCACTTGGACACGTTCCTGTGTGACCTGATCTAGGCAGAGCTGCTTGGGCAATGGAGTTAGACTAGAAGATCTCTAAAGCTCTCTTACAATCCCTACCATTCTGTAATTTTATGAGTCTGTATCCACTTTTAGACTCTTCCTTTTTGGGTGAGGTGTGTTGTACCATGTGTACCATGTTTCTCTCACTGTCTATGCAAGCAGTAGAGATGATTAGGCTGTGTGTAGATGTTTGTAGTAAGTGAGATGAGTCCCATTCCAATAAGTATGTTCACGTCATGTCACATTAGACATTCAATTCAATGGTCCACACTACGAAGCAAATGCCCCTGCTTTCTGTCTCTATACACAAATAGAGAAAAGTCTTCTATTTCAACACATAATGCAGAGATAAAGTCTAAAGCGTATTTAGATATGATGAAAGATGTTCTCACTTAGGCACACATATACTAATGCCTACAGTTAGATGGTGGATCTACTTCCAGACATGGAAATTTAAAAGTTGAGATAATTTCTTGCCTTTTTTTTTTTTCCCCATCAATTTAACCTCATATTTTTTAGAACTAGCTGAAATTGTCCTGGGTTATTTTATCCAGATGTTTCCAAAATATCAACCTATTTGCTTTTAGGTATTATGAAATATTAAATTAGACCTTCAAATGATATAAGTATGAAGTTTTATTTTAGTGGTATTGTCTCTGTGGATACACCACTTCAAAAAATTTTTATTTTTCTCTCTCATTTTTAATGTGTGGTCTGCAGGAATATGAAACTATCAATGGAAACAAAACTTATATTGGGAATGAAATCTTTAATACATGCACATTGCACTGACATTTTCTTGCCTACAGCAAGTAATTGTTTTCCAAAGTACATTTCCTGTCTTGTAATTTTCTTACCTGCACTAGAAAATAAATATAAAAAAAAAATCCCAAACCACTACAAATCTCATCTGCTAAGTCTCACACTGCCATTGACCATTGCTGTTCATGTCCTTGTTAAATCATTGGAACAAAGGTCTGAAGGTTATGTTCCATTGCCTTTCCTGGAAAAATTAGTTTAAAGTATTGCAGTAGTCAGTAAAGGATATAGACGTGAGAAAATTGAGAGAATTAATGTGCATGACTTTAGTCCAAGATCTCATTTGATATAAAATAATGAGTTTTGCATAAAGTAAAATAACCCATCTTTGATGGTTTCATTTTTTAAGAACTGTCCCAGGTCAATGGACTGCTGAATTCACTTTAGATCTTGAAAGACAGAGCTTAGCAGGCTGGGGATTGACCTGCTGGAGAGCAGCTCTGCAGAGAGAGACCTGGGAGTGCTGGTTGAGAATAAACTAACCATGAGCCAGCAATGTGCCCTCGTGACCAAGAAGGCCAATGGCATCCTGGGATGCATCAAGAAGAGTGTGGCCAGCAGGTCAAGGGAGGTTCTGCTCCCCCTCTCCTCCGCCCTGGTGAGGCCTCATCTGGAGTCCTGTGTCCAGTTCTGGGCTCCTCAGCTCAAGAGGGACAGAGAACTTCTGGAGAGAGTCCAGCACAGGGTCACCAATATGACCAGGGGACTGGAGCTTCTTCCTTATGAGGACAGGCATTGGGAACTGGGGCTGTTTAGTCTGGAGAAGAGGAGACTGAGGAGGGATCTCATTAATATTTACAGATATCTAAATGGTGAGTGTCAGGAGGTTGGGACATCCCGTTTTTCTATTATATCTAGCAACAGGACAAGGGATAATAGGATGAAGCTGGAACACAAAAAGTTCCATTTAAGCATAAGGAAAAATTATTTCACTGTTGAGGTGAGGGAGCCCTGGCACAGGCTGCCCAGGAAGGGTGTGGAGGCTCCTTCCTTGCAGGTCTTCAAGACCCACCTGGACATGTTCCTGAGTGATCTGATATAGGTAGACCTGTTTCTGCAGGAGGGCTGGACTGAATGATCTCTAAAAGTCCCTTCCAATCCCTACCATTCTGTGATTCTCTGATTATATCTGCAATAAGCCACTATATACACAGATTTACAAGTTTTTATTGCTCTGTTTGTCATTGCTTATATTCGCACTCTGCAAGTGACATTTTGGTGGCAAAAAATATAGATGCATTTTTGGTCAAAATGTTTACAAAGAACACTGTCAGCTTCATGTGCCCTTCAGTGAAGAAGCATAAAAAAAAAAGGAGTTAGAGATATTACACAACTTTTTGGTCTGTTGTGTACATACATAATCACATTTCCCTATTTTTTTATTATTATTTAATTCTATTTTTTATATTTGCTGCAGGATTAAAATAAGGCTGCTTTCTGCCAAATTGGAAATGTCATCCTTTTTGTACAAGGCTATTAGATTACACAGATTTCATTGCGGTTTTCATTAAAGAATGTGTAATATTGAAAGTGTGAAGGAATTGGATATCAGCTCCCTGAAGCCTCCAGGGAGTGATTTGAACCTTCAAGATTTCACTTTGGGAACAGTGATTTATTCCCCTTGTGAGGTAACTTTGATGGTCAGTGATGCCAGATAAAGCTTTGACAATGGGAAGTAACTGGGAGATGATGACCTCACTAAAACTGGTAAAGTTTCTACCAACCTTTGATCACAAGTAGTGTTGATACTGGGGACAATCCTGCTTAGTATCTTCTTAAAGAACTGAAGCAGGGAAATTTTATACATGCTATTTTAGTTCAGAAGGCAAATTTGGGCTTTCCAGATATTGACAAAGAGCAAAAAGTTGAGTAGAAGGTGATCAAGATAGTCAGAAGGTTGGAGAATCCAACATATGAGGAGGAATATACAGTCTCTTCCAACTGAAATTCTAAATCACTTGTAAATGGCATTTCTATTTCTGTCACAGCAAATGACTGCCTGAGAAAAATGCTTCCATCATTTTTCTTCCTCAATGATGAAGTAAAAAGGAAATAAGTGGGAAAGCATAAAGATCAGGTGAGAGGAAGAAATCTAAATCCCCTGTACAAAGATTGTTCTCATGAAGGAGGTATGTAGTTTAATATGGTAAATATAGCTACGATGACCTGTTAATTTCTCATTCATAATGTGGGCTATGAGTGTAGCAGAGCTGTGAGTGTCTGAACTCTCCCTCTCTCACAATGTTCAGGAACTTTGGCAAAGGAAATCTAACGCTGACCTGAGATTTTGTAGTGTGTCATGGCACTGAGAGGCTAGACCTGAGAAAAGTTAACCATTACTATTGACATATAGTACACACTTGGCTCTATTAACTACTCAGCTTCTTCTTGGGCATTGCGTCCATGCAATCAGGAAGACATCACTTAATTGTGGCTATTCTCAAGCCAGGAAGAAGAGTCACTTTCACAGAGTTGTTGCAGTATTTATTCGCATTTTCTACAGAAGGTAGTGCAGCCTCTCTTAAACTTCCTGAAATGTAGCCCCACAGAAAGGTGATGCTGTGCTATTTTTACTCTTTCCTATATTGAGTTGCATCCCTAAGTACAGTTTTTTATAGATCCATTTTTATATAGTAGCATCCTCTCAAAAGTACATAACATTGCATATTAACAGAATCTTGTGATTGTGGGACAAGCAGACAGAAAAAATAAAACTGGAAATCAGGCCCAAAGGTGTTTGTTTAGCAATTCTTATTTCTAAATTAAGAATTAAAACATAACGATTTCTTATGTATCTCAGTGTTATCCTCTGCACAGCTGATATTCTTTTTTCTTGGGCATTAATGTTTGTACATGATGTGGATCATTGAAACACTATGCTCAAGAAGCCCATGCCCTGAATCACCTAGAGACTTTCTGCAGCAGACATAAATTTTCCCTTGTTATAGTTTATACTTATCAGTTCTCAAGGTAGAAACAATTAAACTGAGATAACTTACTCCATTCCTTGTCTGTACAAAAATAACTCCAATGCAGACTGATGAATGCTTCAGGGTACAAAGTGAAGTACTCAGAAATGAAGAAATATTGCAGTCAATATGAACCTTTGGACAGTGATATGTGTATAACAATACCATATTTAAATACTTGATCACACATTTTTTTGCTTATTTGTCCTTGGATTGAGCCAAACTCATACAATAGAGGAATTTTGGGGGTTTATTTCAAGGACCTCCTTTGCTTGTTGCAATAGAAAGGCAGTTTTAACAAGACAGCATGTTGAACTAAGAACTGGATATTCCCCCTTCCCTCTGATGTAGATCTCATGTGATACTGGACAAGACCACCTCAGAAGTCATTGTTCTCTGAGCTCTTCTTTTACTGGAAGGGTGCCAAATAGCAGATCTCAGGGTTTAATTTACTCCAATGCTGAGTGCTCACAGTTGCTACCAAAAGCACTCAAGTAATGCTTTTAACAGAGAAACAAAGAAAAGAATCTAAAAATGTCAAAGGAGGTATTAAATGTCTCCATTGGGATGACAGTCAGAAGGCAGATGAGTCAAGTTTATGCTTCTTGCTACTCCAGTCCCTTTGAACTATAAATACATGTCCCAAGCACAGCACAGTAGAAGGGTGTCTGGGATCCAGACATCTGAGATGACCTGTGAACTTCAGAAGAGTTTCAACAGAGCTAGCAAGAAGTCTTATGTGGGTCCCTCCTCTTTCTAGTACATCTCTTTTTTCTATTGTTTGATTATAGCAATTGAGTCTTGCCCTTTGCCTCTGCTCATATGAATGACTACTTGATATCAGACACTACCAAGCTGGCCTGCAGATGTTTAGACTGACCCCCTTGCATCAAGATTAGGAAATAAGTCTTCCTAAAGGCTGTTATACTGCTCTGAGGTCATCTGAGCTCTCCAGCACTGTGGCATAGTCTCCAAAAACAAAAGTACTTAGAAACTCCAGAGCTGTGAAACACTCTACTGCATTGGTCCCTATTGGAGACAGATTTAAAACAGTGTCAGTAAAGGGCAGTCAGGGTAAGAATAAATGCCCAGAAGCAGTAAAATTTATCTTTCTGCTGAAAGATCTCTCCAATAGGATTCTATACTTAAAGCCTTGGTAGTGAAAAAAAAAAAACCAACTAATTTCTATGTTTTCTCTGTTTCTATGTTTTCTCTCCCCCCCCCCCTTCTGATTTTCCATCAGCTTGAAATTTAAAAGGTTCATCTGAGTGGTTAACTTTAAAATGATCATTAAAATCACAAGCACTTGTGCATTTGTGGCCTCTTTGACCTCATGAGAGCTGTCAGACAACAGTTATGGAATTTTGAGTTTTATCCTTATCTTTGGTGTCTTATATTTGTTTCTCTATAGGTTTGTGTTCTCCTTCAAAAGTAAAAATCAAGTTGATTTCTCCAGTAGTTAGTGAGGCCATATCGCTATTACCTTTCTAACAGTGAAACAACTTGGTATATGCTTTGCTACACGCATTGAACATTTTTAACACAATTCGCCGTCTTGAGGTGCTCATTCACATTACTATAGCTTTGGGAATCTATAAATGTATAGTAGAAAGTATAAAAATAAGACTTTACAGAGGGTTTTGATCATAGAATCATAGACTGATAGAATGGTAAGGGTTGGAAGGGACCTTCAGAGATCATCTAGTCCAACCCCCCTGCAGACACAGGGTCACCTAGATCAGGTTGCATAGTAACATGTCCAGGTGGATCTTGAAGACCTCCAAGGAAGGAGACTGCACACCCTCCCTGGGCAGCCTGTTCCACTGCTCCATCTCCTCACAGTGAAACAGTTTTTTCTTATGTTTAAGTGGAACTTTTTGTGTTCCAGCTTCATCCCATTACCCCTTGTCCTGTTGCTAGCTACTATAGAAAAAAGGGATGTCCCAACCTCCTGACACCCACCCTTTAGATATTTATAAATGTTAATAAGATCTCCCCTTAGTCTTGTCTTCTCCAGACTAAACAGCCCCAGTTCCTGCAGCCTTTCCTCATATGAAAGATGTTCCAGTCCCCTGATTATCTTGGTGGCCCTGCACTGGACTCTCTCCAGCACTTCCCTGTCCCTCTTGAGCTGAGGAGCCCAGAACTGGACACAGGACTCCAGATGAGGCCTCACCAGGACGGAGGAGAGGGGGAGCAGAACCTCCCTTGACCTGCTGGCCACACTCTTCTTGATGCATCCCAGGATGCCATTGGCCTTCTTGGCCATGAGGGCACATCGCTGGCTCATATTTAGCTTATTATCAATCAGGACTCCCAGGTCTGTCTCTGCAGAGCTGCTCTTCAGCCATTCGACCCCCAGCCTGTACTCGTACATCACATTCATTGATGATTACATTCATTTGATGATCAACATAGTGCTGTGTAAAAGATCAAGGATTTGTCACCTAGATTTTGGAGAGAAGTATAACACTAAAGTTAATGTGATCTAATTCTGTCACCAACATTGTGGCATGACTTCCTCTGTGTATGCCGGGTGTGAACACCCATAGTCCTTTTTGCCTTCAGTATGTTGATTGTGCCATCTCAGGGATTTACAAGAAATGTTGTTAATGTCTTGATTTCTTATTTTTCTTCAGGCCAAAAAAGGGATCAAAGTCACGCTGGAGGCAAACATTAGATTTGATGCAGAGGAGGATTCAGGTGAGATATCTGGTCTTCTGGAAGCAACTTGACTTCAGATCAGGTGAAGTACAACATGAAATTAGACACGTACATTCAATGCAATGACCTAAAGTGATAAATATTTCATGGCCAAGTGAAGAGTGGCTGTAAAGGGTCTTTCTGTTTTGGAGAACAATGCTTGAAGTTGTCTGTAGGTGTGAATGGATAAATAGTTAACAGCTAACAGCAGGCCAGAAAGAGGAAAATCATGTACTTAGAGGACTTCTGTATGAAAGTTTGAGATGGAGTGACGGGCATTGGACACTAAAAGGCTTCTGTTGAATTTGCAAGAGCTTACAAACTCACAGCACCAAAAATCTGCTCAATCTATACAAGGACATGAGCACACACTAATATCAACCCCAGGTTTTGTGGCCAAATCCCAGAGGAGGTCCCAAACATATGCACATGAAGACTATGGGAGTATATACATATATATCTATCCCTGGTGAAACAAAGAAGCTTATGAACACTTATCAAGAAGATAACTCTAAAGATAACTCTACTTCTGAATGAGCAGCTGAGGTTATTTTCCCAGCTATTGCTCCAACTGGGCAACTCTGTGCAAGTGAATTGAGTAAATTAATAACTGAATATGTTGAATGTATAGCTATCTGCTACCAGTAATAACAGGTTAATGAATATCAGGCATTGTAAAAAAAAATTGATTGTAATCCACACAAACACACAAGCAAACATACACTTGATTATCTATACAGACAAAAGGAATTTGAAGGCAATGACTCCATTTTGCATTACTTTGCATAATATGACTGTAGGCTGTGAACTACAAATGAAGGAAACTGTCCCTTTATCCAGGGCATTGGTACAACTGTGAGGCTAACAACAAATGTTAATAAAGACCAACTTTAGCATATAATTGTGGGCAGATCTAGATTTGTTGCCACACATGGGATTAAAGAGTGTGTCTCTGCAGGTATTTCCTGTTACAGTCAGGAGAGACATTCTTTTGTACAGGACCCCACTAACCACTTCATTGCTTCCCAGCCTTCCCATCAGAATGTAATGAGAAAAGCAGCTGATACTTCTCTGGAAGTTATGAAGCTCCAACATGAATAACCTGTCTTCCTTACAGCTAAGGATCATTATGGCCCTCCTTTATTAATATTTACTCTCCCAGGATCTTAAACAATAATACTTCCTTCAATTACTCTGTGATTCTGTAATAACTCACAGCTGCCTAATCAGTCTTGACATTAAAAGTTCTACTTTCCTTTTCTAAGGAAAAGAACCATCCAGCTTCTCCCTGCATCCTAGGTCAAGAACAAAAGACTACTGCTTTACCTCAGCTTCAGAAAATACTCTCCACTTACCTGGTTCTCCACATGTCCAGACAGCAGTAGAGCTCTCTAGCCCTGAGTATACAAGTATTTACAGTAAAAGCAGTCACAATATCTGTCTCTGACTAGTTTCTAATTAATTTCAAAGTCAGGGAAAAGCCCAGCTGAAGTACAGAAGCACAGCCACTCTGAAAAGCAAGGTAGCAATCAATATCTTTTAACTTTCTACTTCTTCACAACTCCCAAAGTTTGGCTGCTTTAATATAAAATTGAGAAAGAAAATTGGAAATGGGCCAAAGGAACCATGAGCACTCATGGAGGTTCATCCAGCTTGGTCCTGGGATGGGTTTTTTTTTAATCAATTAACTGAACTGATTTCAGCTGCACTGAACTTCTCTCTGACAACTGGCAGCAGGGTATTGTACTGATCTGCTCTGTTCTTTTATTCATGAGTAAATGAATAACTGTGCAAACAAATGAAACTCATGGCTCTGGATCTGAGGAATTTGAGCCATGATCAGTAACTGGATGCTAGGAAGCTAACACCTCAGGATTTAAAAATTAATTAGGTATTTTTTGCCATTTAAAAAGAACAAATGTGGGTGAATTTCATAAATCAATGGTCAGATACACTTATATGTGAACAAATGCCTACCTACACGTCTTGCTTTCCTATAATAAGAGACTGTGGCGACACAAACAGAAGCTGTGAACTCAGTGCTGGCACACAAAGGAGAAAGACCAAAGGGAAAAAATGAAACCCAAGCAATTTAAACTGTGGAGTAACAAGAACTAAAAATATTACTGTTATAAAAAGAAGGACAAGCAGTGTCACTGAGCACTTGCATATATCTTTTTAAAGGCAACTGCAGGTATCAAAGTGCTGCCTTCATAGTCAGCAGACCCTGCTAATCCTTTCCTATTCTTTAGCTCAGTACTAGGTTAAAGATGCAATGGAGCTGGAAGGTGAACAGCTGGAACACATAGCCAAAAATAGAAAATGTCTACAAGCTGTCAAGGGTCTACTGGGATGTGCTCTTTCAGTGCAGGGACAGGACAGGCTCAAAGAATCACAGAATGGTAGGGGTTGGAAAAGATCTTTAGATATCATCTAGTCCAACCCCCTGCTAAAGCAGGTCCACCTAGATCAGGTCACACAGGAATGCATTCAGGCAGGTTTTGAAGACCTCCAGAGAAAGAGACTCCACACCCTCCCTGGACAGCCTGTGCCACTACTTCCCTTTTATTGAACTGGCTTGCAATCTGCACTGTGGTAACTTCTTCAAGGAAGAGGAATCTGGGGCAGGAACCTATAAGAAAATACAAACGTCTTTGGGCAAGGAAAGAAGTACAGGGTTCAACTTCTTTCTACCACAAAGGATCTGGAGCAACCTTGCCCAGATGCAGAGGTCATTCTCCTCACAGCAGAGAGGTAGATAACATACAACTTTTAGTGTTCCTGGGTTGTGGCATGTCAGCCTATTCATCGACCCCTTGACTATATGATGGATAAGAAGTCATTTTCCTCCTTCTCTGAGACAAGCAAAAGGGCTTAGCTGGGTATATTATTTGGGGGAAAAAAAAGAGGCAGTACCAGCTCTGTTTTGAAGGAAACGATTTGCAAACTTAAAGTAAATTCTGCCAACTAATATAAACTGGGGAAACATGAAAAAAAAAAGAGGAACTGTTTCATTTTTTTATTTTTCATAGACAGCATTTAGTATTTGACATTGGGCAGTGGCATTTCAAAACACAGTGCACCTACCTCTATCTGGGAAAATGAGAGCAAACAGAAGAGCTACCTGGGTAATCTTTTTAATGATTACTATTACGTTGACTTGATCAGCGAATCAAAGATGGACTGGCTTGCATATTCTTATTATTTTAATTCTTCTCCTCTCTATTTGTATTTTTTAGGATAATGTATGCCCTTTGTGACTCCAAGATCTCTGTGGGTATTTAGGTAACCACCAAACAATCTGATCCTTATTTCACAGCAATCCAAAGTAAAGAATCAGGCCCAGGAGAAGTGGGAACCCTAGGAATAAAAGGTTTCATCAGCTCTTGACAAGAGACACACAGACACATATAGAATCACACTAAATGGTAGGGGCTGGAAGGGACCTCTAAAGATCTAGTCTAACTCCCCTGTTCAAGCAGCTCTGTCTATATCAGGTAGCAAAGGAACTCATCCAGGCAGTTTTTCAAAACTTCCAGAAAAGGAAACTTCACATCCTCCCTGGGCAGCCTGTGCCAGCGCCCCCAGAGTGAAATGGTTGTTCTTCATGTTTAAGAGAAACTTGTTGTGTTCAGTTTTTTTCCATTACCCAATGTCCTGTCACTGGACACTACAGAAAAAAGTGCTGCCCCAATCTACCGACAAATGCCTTTTAAATATTTAAATTTTTATTTATTTACCTGTTCTATTATGAATATTACTTAAATATTAATGACATCCTCCCTCAGTCTCCTCTTCTCCAGGATGATGAGTCCCAGATCCTGCAGCATTTCCTCATGAGACAGAAGCTCCAGTCTCCTGATCATCTTGGTAGCCCTGTGCTGGTAGAAGTTCCCTGTCCCTCTTGATCTGGGGAGCCCAAAATTGGACACAGGACTCCAGATGAGGCCTCACTAGGGTAGAGGAGAACATCACTCAACCTGCTCGACACATTTGTGATGCATCTGAGGATGCCATTGGCCTTCTTGTCCATGAGGGCACATTGCTGGCTCATGATCAGTTTATTATCAATCAGCACTCCCAGGTCTCTCTCTGCAGAGCTGCTCTTCAGCAGGTCAATCCCCAGCCTCTAGTCGTATATGGGGTTGTTCCTCCTCAGGTGCAGGACCCTGCACTTGTCCTTGTTGAACCTCATGAGGTTCCTCTCTGCCCAACTCTCAAGCCGGTCGAGATTGCACTGAATGGCAGCACAGCCTTCTGGGGAATCAGCCAGTGCTCCCAGTTTGGTGTCATCAGGGAACTTGCTGAGGGTACACTCTGTCCCCTCATCCAGGTCATTGATGAAGATATTGAACAAGATTGGCCCCAGAACCGATCCCTGTGGAACTCCACTGGCCACAGTGAATGGGACACAGAATGAAGCTGAAATAAAAGTTTTGCTATTTGTAAATTGTGAGTATAGATTCATCATGTTTTCTTTTGTTATATTAGTGGATGGCCCAGAACCTTAGTCCTTCTGGTAGTAAATTGTCTGCTGAAAGTGTTAGGAAGGTTTAATGCAATATGTCAGCCAGAGGAATGGAGAGTTTGTTTCAAGCATGAGAAAAATTCTGGCACAGAGAATGTCCCAGGTGGAAGATAGAATAAAAAAGGCTGTGAGAAAAAGAAAACATTGTTTTCCAAACAGGGGTAACACTGGATTTGATATTGAAATGAACTTTATGTGCAATTTGTTTGGAAAGTACAGGTAGTGTTTTATTCTCTCATATCATAATTTCTCCTCGAGCTAGTGGCAATAGTAACAGAATAAACCTTCAGATTCTACCAATAATTTCACAACAACTAGACTCAGCACTTGGCATTTTCATCTTGACGTATTATTAGAGGAAGAGACTTGCCAAAACCCCAACAGAAAATTGCAAAAGAATGCAGAAAAATGAGAATCTCAGTTTGGAGATCTCAAAAGACTCAGAGACATGTCATAAGGGCTTTACAAAGGGATATTCTGTTTGATTGCTCACTGAAGAAATCCGAGGCCTGAAATCCAAGAAGACTTTAAATTCAATGGAAGGATTAATGGGTACCAGAGACTCCATTGCCAGATTTCACTGCAGAAGAGTTGGGGTCTTAGCCTCCACAAATCAGAAAGACATACAAGTTCATGGGCTTTGTATCTGCCTTACTGGATGTGGCTGAACTCCGGGTTTCTTACCTCATACAGGATAGGTAAAAACCTGTACTGTAGGCATGAGGTTAACAACTGCAGTGATTAGGTTCAAGTCTCAAAATCTTGTATTTCCTGAAGCCCTAGTTCCTAGAATTTTTTTTCTGTGTTTTTTCATAATAAAAGGAATCTCTGAACACAGAAGTGTGTTGGATATTTATAAGATCAGAAAGTGAATTAGAGTCTCAATACTATTATTTTTTCATGGATTTCAAAATACCTTGCTGCTTAAAGCAGTCTTGTATTTTCCTACTGTCTGTCTCCTGACTCCTGGATGCCAGGTAGAAGGATGACAAAGGGAAGAGCCATCATGCAGGGTGTCTACAGTGCACTAAAATAGTAGGAGGTTACTCCAGTGCTTGCCCTACTCCTATTCTCCACTTCTCCAAAGTAAAGAATCAGACATCACTTAGTTCCACTCCTGTCTGCTCTCTTCTCTAATACAAAGCCACTTTGGGAGCACAGGGTTGAAGAGATTTAATCTTCTTCCTCCCTGCAGCTCTAATAGTCAAAATACTTTTCTCATTGGAAAAGGCACTTAGCCTTGCCCTGTGTCTCTTTATCTACTTAGAAGATGAAAGCAGTGAACTCCAGTATAAGCAGTGATTGTATTGGTATTGTTATTATTATTGGTATTTTTATGTCAGATGATCAGACAGATATCTCTTCCCTCCATCTCTTTTTAATCCTAAACCCCATGGACCACTTGAACTAGAAGAACTAAAATGATTACTAAAACAAGGAAAAGTAAACCAAAAGTCAAAAGCTTATTGTTATCTTCAATTCATCTTTCTGCTGTTACAATCATGCTCCCTTTTGTTCATTCAAAGTACAGGACAAAACTTATTTGCTCAAGTGTGAACCTTGACATTAACATATTCCTGAACTTTATGGGCTAATGAGGTGAAGGTATACTATTTTCTGTTGATGTGACATGAAAAGCATAGCTAGGTGCTTCTAATTGCAGTAAACCACTGAGTTATCCACCTTAAAGTGGGTCATCTGGAGGTAGTCTTTAATACCCATCTGGAGAATTACTAGAAATTGCATGTCAATAGCAAGAGTAATGGAAATGTAACTCTTGCTTTAGCTCTTCCTATGTATGTTGTGCAACGTTCACAGTAAACTCCAGTTAATAAATCACCAGTTTGGATAAACACTCAGTTTTCTTTGCCTGTCTGAGTCTAGATTGATCTTGCTGATGGTGTCTGGGTTTATATTTTGTTTTTAGATTAAAAATATATGCTTTAAAATTCACTCCGATAGTAGAAATGATGAATACTTCCACTGAGTAGACCTGCTTGAACTATTTTTGAGCATTTAAAATATACTGGACCATGACTTCCTGAGTATCAATCTTTACTGCGTTAGTACATTTCCCAACTCCTATGGTATAGAAACTCAAAGCCCCTGATTGATTCTGGCTAACTGCAGGCACCAGCCAGAGGTACCCACAACAGGGAGCCATCAATATAAATCTCCCATGTATTCCAGAAAGAGAAACAGATATCCCCCGGTGTAATGTGAAGCTCTTTCCTCTTGGCCTATCGCACGTTACTTGGGAGAAGAGACCAACACCCACCTCACTACAATCTCCTTTCAGGGAGAGCAACAAGGTCTTCCCTCTGCCTCCTTTTCTCCAGCCTAAACAACCCCAGTTCCCTCAGCCACTCACCATCACACTTGTTCCCCAAGCCCTTCCCCACCTTCTAGACCCTTCACAGTATGATAGACTCCATCTGTCTCCTTGAGGGAAAATGGGGCCATTTCAACTCCTGCCTTAGTTTACTGAGTTAAGTGTCTACTAGCTGTAGTGAATGTGGACTGAGGAAAGTGGAGTCTGCTGGACACAGCAAAAAACACTCAAAGGCTATACCTACTTTCCTAATAAATTAAACAGAATGAGGGAACATCAATAGTTACCAGACTAGACTGTGTATATTGCTGTATTCTTCAGACCAACATAATTTTGGTCTGGGACATTTTCCCAGGTTTTTCTCTAGGACCTAGCAGAGGGCAGAAGCTACTCTCAGTAACTTGTCTGTACACAGTCACCCTTTAGAGAGTAAGAAAAGTTAACAGAGTGGACATGGGGTGTTCCGTGCCAGTCAGTCAGAGTACCTAAGGGTGATTTTGGACACAGATAGTTTATTAGGGCAGATGTAGCTGGAGCTCAAATTAGTCCCAGCTGCTTCCAAACATCCCCTAACCAGTGCCAGATGCAGATATTTTCAAGCTTCTCTTTTGTTAAAATATCACTGCCTACAAATCAATACTCTAACAGCATCTCATTTGAAAACCGTGGGCAGCACTTTGAGATATTTCCATTGACATGTCACTGGGTTATGCTCTGCTTGTGATTTAAATGTTCTGATTGTTTCTGTTAAAACCAAATAATTTATGTGCTGCTTTGTGACCTTGCCAACATGAATATGTCAAGGATGAGGAAGGGTCACAGTTTGACAGACCTGCTTGCGTGGCCATCGGAAATGGCTCTCAACCAGACAAACCTGACGTAGAGAATCATTTGCTTTTAATCAAATAGAACCCTGAACTGGAAAACAGAGCTTGATGCTTAATAAAATATCTGAAATAGAAAGGAAAATAATAAGGAATGCCCTGGGCTGTTCTTCAGGAAGCAGTATCATCAATCCATCATCATCAAAGAAACAACATGTGTCCCAAGTGCTTCCAACACTATCATAGAAGGGAAAATGTACTAGATGATCTCCAAAGGTCCATTCCAACCCCTACCATTCTATGATTCTATGAACAGAATCAAATGTATCTCTTTTTTCTCTTTTCCCTTTTTTCCCCCTTTTTTTTTTTTGGTATTTATATGTTCTTTTAGTACACAAGGAACATATTTAGAGAAAGCAATCTTATTTTCACAAATACTATGAAAATACAAACACAAAAATACCCTGCCTCTGTGACACATACAAATCAATGTGTAAATGTAAGTCAAAATGAGTACTGCCAATGAGTTCAGTGTGAGTATGGCCCTGAGCATTCTAGACTTAAGATTATTAAGAAAGGTCATAGGTTAAACCTTGAAAACCATTGGGTTTTTTTAATATTTCTGATGCCACGGTGTCTGTGATCTATGGTTTAGACACACAGATCAAATTCCAAGACTATTCAAGCACTCATGTCAGGTAGACCTCTAACTCTGAAAATTGCATCTTAAGTTAAGAATCACTTCAAATTTATGCATCAAATTTGCAGATTGTTTTTTAACAGAATTACTTTATTTTGTCTAATAGTCCCACATATAATAAGGATGAAAGTTGCCAACTTCCTGCTCTTTTACTCATATATCTGGATTTTATCTATTTCCCCCCATTGCGATCTCATATTTAGGTTGCTGGATTTCTTTGTGCTTAATGTCAAGATTATTCAGTAATATCCACTGCAGTAATCTCTTTAAAAACCCAAAACATTGAAATTCTCCTAGTTTCTGAAACAGAACAAGTTTCTCTGTCATTTTAAAGGAAAAAATATGTTGTAATGACTTTTTGGATATTGAGACATTCATCCAGTTTTGTAACTATTTCATTTATTAAAAAAAAAAAAGTCAACTGACCTTTTCAGACTCTTACAATTACAGACAATTACAGACAATTTTCAGACAATTACAATTAAAACTTGGTTACTCTTTTATTATGAGCAATGTTCTTGTATCCAAAACTGCCTATACTTCTTCAGGTTTCATTTACCTTAAGACTTGTTTAGTTTTTCCAAGAGTATCAGTTGAAATAACAAAATGTTATTCTTTTTTTAGTGTACACCTTGCTTTTTTGTTGTTTTTGTAATGATCTGTCCCATCATCAGTTCAAATAATAGTTTCAAGCAGACCTTATTTCATATGTAAATTAATTTGTCTGATCTTCATTTATTTCAAATGACTTTTTAATAAATATCTTGGGAAGAAGTGAAGCAGAATCTTAATGCTTCATCTCTAAACTTCACATAGCTTTTAATTTATGCCTTTCAAGCAGCCTACCGACTAAGCATAATCATGTGTTTTACTTGCATTCTGAATTGCATAATATTCTTACTACTCTAGTACCCTTTCCTGTATTTTGCCCAATGATTGTTACTACAGAAACATAAATTATAAATTACATAATTAGTTTTTGGGAATTAGGGTCAAAACTAAGTTTTAACCCCTTCCTAGCTGTGAGCTGGAACCATAATACCAAAATTTTTACCTCATTTGTTTGGTCTTTCTAAGGCCCAGAGGCCTCTTTTTGGAAGGGTAGGGAGAATGCTGTTAGGAAGGTTAACTGGCTAGTAACTTCCAAACCTTTAAGGAGTGAAAGTACAAACTGAATATCCCTGGTTCTGTGCCAAATCCTCTAATAATTCAATCTCTACATAAAGGGAACCAAAGAGGACCATGATGGACACGATGGAACAAAACCCAATATCCTTTTCTGAGAGTCCCAGCTGGGTTGAGGCACTTAATAATTACAAAGATGTCCATAGAGTTTAGGAACCTATGGGTTTTCATACATTAACTTATGGACTTCACAACCTTCATTCCATCACATTTTTACTATCTATACTAAGAAACACAACAGCTTCTACACCTGAACACCCCCACTTTTAGACTGAAAAGTCTCTCTATTTACCTTTTATCAATTAGTTTTGTCTGATTCAACTGACTGACTCACTGTTGTTGCAAGGGCACATATACAAAACTTAACACAGTAATGGTCTTTGTTGGCTCCTGAGGAACGGAAAAGCTGTTTCCTTTTCCCAGTGACATGCAGTTGAATTTATGCTGTGTTGAGGCAACACCAGCTCAGTTCATGCCAAAGAACTGCACACATTTCTTGGTGATACAGATTTAAGACTTGCCCCTATCTGGTCTCGCAGTATTTTCCACCAACTTTATAAAAACTTTGTATATATGTACATGATTGTAGGCCTCAAAAGATAACCTCTAAATGTACAAAAAGGTGTTTGAGTCCTGTATTTCTTCTTGTACTCAGTTCAGCACTTACTGACTTCCATAGCCAAAACTCTTCAAGGGTTTATATTAGATGATAGAATGATCTTTTCTACATTTCAGTACTAAATGGAAAACAGCCCAAGACAAGAAAACAATCATAGAAAACCTTAGGTTAGAAAGGACATGTCTAGTCTTACTCCCTTGCTCAAAGCAAGATTAGCTTCAAATTTGGGTGAGGTTGCTCAGAGCCTGATTTTTGGTTTAGTCAAGGTCTGAACATCCCCAAGGATGGAGCTTCCACCACTTCTGTGGACCCTTCTCCCATTGCTTAACTACTCTTGGGGTCACTATTTTTAATTTATATTCTCACTTTGCCTGTGTTTTAACTGAAGGACAAAGTATTCACAGTGATCAGAAAAACAAGTGGGATTCACAAGGAAAGGCTGATTAGAGAAACCAAGTGGAGTGCAATGAGAAGGCTTCAAGTGCTGCTTGCCAAACAAAGCCATTGTGTGTATCAGCACTCTAGGAAACTGAAAAGACTGTCAGGAGAATGGAAGCAATGTAGGACTCAGGGAATAATCCTGACTATCAGTAGGACCTGAGCCAAGCTTTTCAGATTAAAAGCTTCATCACAAGGTGAGCTTTACAAAGCTTTCATGCTTCTCATTCTCACAATGGTGCTCCAATTATCAGAATGCTAATTAACAAAACAAACTACAAGGGGAAAAAAAATATTCAGCATTCCATTCTTAGCTGCAACTAGCTGCAGCTGGGCCTGAGTATAATAGCAATGATTAGTTGCCCATGGAAATTACAGAGATGTTTATGAATAAACTTCCCCAAGTTTACATTGAGAAATTATTATAAAACAATATGGTCAGTTGCTTAGTGGAGCCAAGCATTTAGAGGTTCCCTTCAGATGGCTTCCCAGACTCCTAGCCATGTTTTTAAAAAACAATAATTTTCTTGCTTCTAATCATTGGGCTGCTAACACTGTTGGCTTATAGGAGCTCTTCACATATAGCCAAAAGATCTTTTCTACTTTTCTTCTTTATAGCATGTGGATTTTATTTGGTATTTCAGAGATGGTATTTCCAAAAGATATCCAAATACAGCTGAAATGTTATTGAAAACTTTCTCTCTTGCAATGTGGAGAATAACCATCAATCCAGCATGTCAGTGTCATTTAGATTGCTGCTGAGACATTTCAAACTGCTAGGTCTGTGGAGAAGCTCACATTAATCTGTAATGCAGAGGACTTCAGGGAGATTGTTTTAATCTGGCATGACCAATTAATTAACAACAGAATGACCTTAAGAATTCACACTGCACTGGGATAATTGAGTGCATGAGATCATGCCTCTGAAGTGATATAAAAGCATAGCTTGGATGTACTGAGTGACAGTAGAAATGCAAACACATCACCATAAACTGAGCTACAGGTGAAAGCTGTATTGGTACAGCTGCTGATGTGGTGTCATACCTGGATCATTACAGTAGTCCCAGAGGCTGAGTGAGTACATATTTCAGCAGCAGAATTGCTTACTTTAGAATATCTTAGGACTGGATTTAAAAGATATAAGCTGTTTTTCCAGAGGTGATTTTGGAATAACTCTTGCACTAAGCTTATCCTAAAAGCTTATCTCCATTGTGATACAACCCAAACTCTTCATCACATTCCTTTAGTTCCTTTAAACACTGCTGTCAGGCAATTAGCACTCTTTCACTTCTGTCAAGGTACAACTGCTTGGGAACTTGGTCTTGCGCTCTTAGACACACCTTCAAGAAACTCCTTTGGGGAGCTTTTGAGCAGTTGCTGAGAAAAGTGATGTAAAAGAGCTTTATCAAAATGAAGAATTGATTGTTTACTCAAACAGCTGCCAGAGGAGAGGATTAGCCCAAGAGCAAAGCTTCATCAGGTTTAACTAAAGTTCACAATCTCCTGACAAATTTAGGATGCTACTGTTTAATTTGAACAGCCAGACTCATTGCCCAGAGCCACCTGATCCTCCTCTGCTTCTCTTGGTCTCACTTCTGCAACGTCTTCCTCAAAAAGCTTTTTTTCTGCCTCGATTACTCCCCTATCCTAGGTCCTGCTTCCTCCTAAACTGTTTATAAAGATAGTTTATAAGAGTTTTGCTTGGTTTTTGATCTTAGATCTCAGCATTGGAAAAAAAGCGCCATGCCTGTGTACTTGGCTGCAGACAGATAAATAGGCACTTCCCCTAAGCCTCCTCTGTTTTAAGACCTTCTGGTATTTTCTTTGAAGATGTTTTATCTCTGCCCTTTTTTCATTTCTGACTGCTCTTACCAATAGCCCTTTGTTTTTAGTTCCTTGTAACAATATAAACAATACCAAGTAGATAAATTGAAGGATGTTTAAAATGAAGCAGATATCTCCATCATCTATGAACTCTTTTACAAGATACTGTCCCAAAAGCCAGCTCTGGACTGATATAAAAATGGTACTTTGAAAACAAAGTAATTATTTCCAATTAAATAACTTTTCTTGTGCAATTAGATTGGCATATGGAAGAGTTTTTATCTTCCAAATAGCTAGAAGTCATCTGCAAGACCATAAAGAGACTGGTCCATTCTCCCTGTGGAGGCAGGAGGAAAGTTTTTCAGGAAAAAGCTTTACTTATCTCGTCATTGATATTTGGGGCCTCAGGTAGCAGTTCAACTGCTACAAACTAAAATCAAGTTTAAATACATTAACACTCACTTTAAGCTCCTCTGAGAGAAAAGTCACAACTCATTGTGATGTTTCCAACTTGCAGACTGCTTTAAGACACTAATGACATAACACAACCTGACATATACCTCTGACTAGTAAAAGGTGAGTAGAGTCTGGCAATTTTTTCATTCTACTACTGGAGAGGTTAAGAAGAGATATCCCAAAAATAGAGTAGTTGACATGAGCAACACTAATAAGCTTTAATGTCCATTTTCAAGAAGGAGGCAAATAAAGACTTTCAGTGTTGCCATAGATGTGTAAGAGTGAATGCTGGAGAAATAATGAAAAAGCCCCCACTCCCAGATTAGCTAATTTCAGTGCTTTGTGCTTTGCTACAGATGTTGACCAGCAAGCTCTGGTGCAGTAGTTCTGAGGGATGGCTATGAATGTTAGGGACTGATCCATGACAAGAAGGAGCTTGCATCAAAGTAGCTGTTTCAGTGCAATGACTCTGTTGTTCCCTGCATTTCTTAGGTAAATTTTTGAGATTCTTATAGATTTATTTTTATTCCACAGGATCTTAACTGAAAAGACTACTAAAAATGACCTAAAATCTAGATTATAGCTGCTTCTATATCTTATTAAATGTGTAATGGCAGAAACTACAAAGAGGTTTCCCTGGCCTTCGGCAGATATTTGGGTGAAAACGTCTAGGCTATGCCAATGTACCTAGATGCCAATATATGTACATTGAGCAAGCGGCATCAGATACGATGAGCTGGGAGTAAAGTTTCATCAAAAACAAACCTCACAATCTGTGATCAGCTTTTATCCCTTCTCCAGTACTGTAAGCTGTTCATAACTGCTACTTGACATTCTCCAGCTTTGCTCCACAAAAGCCAACAAGTTATATTATATGCTTCCAATTCATTATTGCTGGCAACTTTTTTTTTTTCCCCATATAAGCTCATCTTTCCAGGTTTATCAGGCAGAGATTCTAAAATTCTGAGCTTTGCTAACATATTTGTCTCTTCAACAGAGCCTCTTCTTATGGCACACTTTATAGTTTGTAACCAGACTTTGTTCTTTTCCCCTGTGCCTCAAACAAGCTTTAACAGAGACCAAAACCAGCCATGCTCTACAAAAACTTTTGTTAAGTGAAGAACAAATTAAATCTTTCAGTGGATTTTTTTTAACTGTTTAGCTTTGACATAATTTTGTTACTACTGATTACATTGGCTTTTTTAATCCCATCTTTACATTTACCTGATGTTAAAATTTTGAAAGAACCGTGTCTTAAGATTATTCTAAGTGCTAGCTGAAAAAATTACATCAAAACTACCTAGCAGAAGAAAATCTGGACTACCAAGCAAATGAATATGTTTTATAGTGTGTATATATATATATATATACACACACACATAGTGTATATATATACACTATATACATAGTGTATGTATATATATATATAGTGTATATTTCTGCAGAACATTCTAGCTTTTTACTGAAAATGGAGCAAAAGTTAAAATACTTTCCTTGGTTCTAAAAAGCTGCTGTAGTGATTCATAATGATTATAGTTTAATGATCTCCCAGTTTCCATAGTCAAGGACATTTTGCCAATGTAACAACCTGGTTTTGAAGATGAGGATTAGGGATACAAGCAAGCATGGTGCTGGACTACATATAACTGAGGAGGAAAGGAGAATCAAAGAACTTCCAGGACAAACATGATCTTCTTCCCCACACCCTGTTCATGTTCCTATAAAATCCCTGCCCTAATCTGAGTTCAATGGATGATTTGTCCATGTGGTTAGAGGGAAGAGAAAGAACACAAATCATCTGCCAAAATCATTATGAGACAGGGACTTCCAGAGCTGAGAATAACACACACACACAAAAAGATAAGACTGTCATATTAGCCTGGACAGCTCTCATTTCCATCTTGAGTTTGTCACACAGTTCATCCATGATGTCTAGAATGACCTTAGGGGCTATAGGCATCTCAATTGAATGCTATGAGCTGTTCAACTTAGTATGTCTTCAACAGCCATTGACATCCAGTGACAGGGATGCCTGGGGTCAACTGAGTTGCCCTAGGGATTCTCACCTGGCCTCCAGCACTTCAGAGATGTGCACATGATCTCCAGTCAGCTCCGTATAGACATTTCAGATATGCTTGTGTGTGGCAACTAACCTACAGTGTATGTTTCAGCAGGTTTATAAAGCCCTTGGTGTGTATCAGTTCTAATGCAGCTTGGACAGTTACCACACATGTGCATGGATAAGGTTTAGGTACCTTAACCTTCAATCAGTTGCCACCGTGAACAGATGAGTGTCAGCACCCTGAAAAAACTATTAGCATAAATGTCAGGGTCTCTGCCTGCATTCTCTGCTCATGGGCTCAGGATTTCCATTTCAGATCAATCCTTGCTCTGTCATAGGAGTATCAGTCTCTAACCAGTCTCTGGGCCTGACTCCTGAGTGGACTTTCAACCTACAACTGTAGATATTTCCCTTCTGGAGGGACTCAAGCCCTCAGATGTATGCTGAACTTGTTCCTAGCCCCATCTTTAGTGTTTTCTACTCAATGGACTCAGGAGTCTTCTTGTAGCCCAATCTCCAGTTCTGTCTCTTGCTCCATCATCTTTTACTCATAACTGAAAACGCTGCATGGACCCTGGCTCTGGTCCACAATTTTCCATGTCTGGGACTGCCAATGGCCCTTGTTAGCAGCACCCATCTCTATCCACCATATTAAGACCCTGCACTACTAGTGATGGCACTGCCTCCACAAGGATCATCCTCAGGTTCTTATCAAACAGCCAGCTCTCACCCCATCCCAACAGTGAACCACATTTGATTAGTGGTGTAGGTGCTATTGATCCGATGGAACTATGGCAGATCCATAATCTGGCTAAATATTTATAGGATGGAGTACACAGTGGAATCACACACAGCAGTGAAGATAACTTCCTCCCATAAGGTAACATAAAGAAGGTGTAAATAGTGTATGAGAAGCTTTATAAGTGATTTCCAAAATTCTGCATCCTTAAAGGTTGCACCAAAAACTTTCAAAACACTAGGCATAAAATATTTAAGCTGAGACTACAGAAAGCCAGGAGTAACATATATGAAGGAAGAAAATGATTTAGCACCTATGGGACCGTGTATCCTTACAACTAGTCAGTGCCAACATATGCTATTCTGCTGTGCACATAACATGAGAAAAGAAACATTTTTTCATAACATGATAGCACATCAAGGTTAGTTTAAGTATTCCAATATGAGAAGAAGAAGAAAAGTCTTTAGAAGACCACTTGACAGGAGGAGACATGGAAAGCTGAGCTGTTATTAGCATACAACAAAACTCTGGGAGTCATCAGCAATTTTTCTGACATACATGAGAAAAAAATTTCCAATGTCAAGAAACCATTGCCCACTGGGAAGGAAAATAAACAACATGCTTTGTTCTAGCATTTTTTGAATCCTAAATTGGAAAATAACAGAGCATCTGTATGAAAAATTTGGCACAACAACCTCCACACATGGCAGAAGCCGGAAAGAGTACTGAAGTATGGCACTGGTTGTTAGCACAGGAATCCTGTCATCTTCAGTGAAGTAGGAGTTTTAAATTACATACAAGACATCTGAACCTGAACACTCCCATGAACTAGCAAAATTTGACAGTTTGGAAATGCACATTGCCTCAGCTACAGGAGGAATTCATGGAGTTGTCCTGAAGAGGTGGCCTGTTCTGGTTTGTTACTTCTGGACCTACTGTGACTCTAATCAGAAACACAAAGAAACAGAGCCACAATAATGGGACTAAGATAAAATACATCTTTGATTAAATACATCCTTAACTATTGACTTCTCTTTCTAGATGCTGCCAATGTGTCTGAGACAACCTGCAGTTCAAAATATTATAGATTCTAATCAAATGTATTCAGCTTTCATATTTATGCTTGTCAGTTATATTAAAGGTATAGTTATCCCAAGAAAAGCCTGTTTTGGAGGAAAGAGAATTATAACTAGAATGTTGTGTACACACCAGCTGCTTTTTTCCCAGCCTTGAAACTCCTTCCACCAGCTCCACTGCATCCTGAGGAGACTGTTGGAAAGAGAGAACATCTCTAAATAAGAGGGTCTTTTTAGTAGCCCTCACAGGGAAATAATTAAATCTATTCTGTGTATTCTAATACTCAAGAGATTTGCTTTTTAAGATGGTTTTAAGATCTTTAAGAATGCATGGAGCTCAAAGCCTGGAAATATGATGCAACTAAAAGAAACAAAAAGACTAGGGTTTGTACTATATAAACTAACCAAAAAACAAAACTGAAGAGGTTGTGTATTACTGGATCAAAGATAGGTATACACATAGAAGAATAAAATATGTTATTTTGTCCTGGAGATAGAAGAACAAAAGTTATTTTATGGTGAAGAAAGAGAAATAAAAGGTATAGAATGACACAGAGCAAAAATACCTGTAGATTGACCTCTAAGAAATAGAGTAATGGTCATGTCTGTTAGCCAGAGAGAAACATGCCTCTGATAGGCAATGCTTCATTTTAGTCATTGAAAAGTGGGAAAAACAGAACAAGAAGTCAACTTTGTATAAGTAGAGAAACAGAGAAGGTTGCTGAATAACAAATCTTTCCCTTCAATCTTATCTCTGACTTGAAAATATGACAGGCAGCCAGGAATGAAGACGTAGAACAATACATGCTAAGATTCATTGTCTTTAAGAGGATGCATGTGGGACTGATTATGCATTCAGCAACTGGAAACAGAAACGTTTATTCAAAGAGAGGAAATAAAGAGCGTGGATGATTTCTAATTGCAGCTGAGTCAGCAAAGTCTCTAGATCTCAGTCAAAACAGACCTGTTAAGGGCACTGCAAGAGCTGCTGCCAAAGTTGGTAAAAGCCTGGAGACATATTCAGCCCATCTCTCTGCCAGTCCAAGCTTACTTAGATATACTTGTAGGACTGTTTCCCAGTTTAGTCATGGAGGCTGGTCACAGGACTTTAGGATTTATCCCTGTGAGCTCAGGCTTCACATCAGTACTGAGAAAGAAGAAAATATTTATCAACAAGCTGCAGTGAAATGTTTGGATAGTTTGGGCTGAGCTACTGTTTCTGCCACTTCAGATTCAATCATCATGGTACTGTTAATCCTTTTGTAGTGTTTTTTGCCTGGGCCGGGTTTTAGTAGCAGGGGGGCTACAGGGGTGGCTTCTTTAAACAAAGAGCTGCCAGAAGCTTCCCCTGTGGCTGATAGGGCTAAGGTCAGTCAATTCTAAGATGGATCCACAGCTGACCAAGGCCTGGCCAATTAGTGATGGAGGTAACACCACTGTGATTAGTGAATTTGAGATGGAGAAGAAGTTGCTACACAGATGCTAAACTGCAACAGCAGCAGAAGGGAGTGAGAATGTGAGAACAACATCTCTGCAGACACCAAGGTTATTTGAGAAGCAGAGGGAGGAGGTCCAAGCCCTGGAAGAGAGATTCTCCTGTGCCCTGTGGTGCAACCATGGTGAGGCAGCTGTGCCCCTGCAGTCCATGGAGGCCACCAGGGAGCAGCAACCCACTCACAGCCTGTGGAGGAGTCCATGCCAGAGCGGGTGGATGCCTGAAGGAGGCTGTGACTCTGTGAGAAGCCCATGTTGGAGCAAATTCCTGGCAGGACCTGGGAGCTCGTGGGGAGAGAGCCCATGCCAGAGCAGGTTTGCTGTCAGGACTTGTGATCCTGTGAGGGACTCAGGCTGGAGCAGTTGGTACCTGAAGGACTGTTCTTCCTATGGATGACCCATGTTGGGGCAGGGTGTGAGGAGCTGCCCTCGTGGGAGGCCCCATGCTGCAGTAGTTCATGAGGGACTGTCTCCCGTGGGAGGGACCCCACAGTGTAGCAGTGGGAAGTGTGAGGAGGCCTCCCCCTGAGAAGAAGCAGCAGCAAAGTCCATCTGTAATGAACTGACCATAACCCTCATCCCCCATTCCCTGCATTGCTGGGGGGGAAGGAAGGAGAGTCCTGGGAAGAGGGAGGGGTAGAGGGAGGTGTTTTTTTAAGATTCAGTTTCATTTATCACTTCCCCTGTTCTGTTCTGATAGTTCTTCCCAAGTGGAGTCTGTTTTGCCTGTGACACTAATTGCTGAGTGATCTCTCTGTCCTTATCTTGACACAGAGACCTCTCATTATATTTCTCTCTCCTCTGTCCAGTTTAGGGGGTGAGGCAGCGATAGAATGACTTGGTAGGCATCTGGCACCCAGCCAGGGTTAAATCACCATATTTTATAGTAATGAACCTTGTGACTGATGAATTTCTTGTTTTGTTTGTGTTTATCTTTCCCCGTCCACTAGATAGGCTGATTGGGGTAGATGAGAGAGATTGCTCAAGCTTTGCAGAGGGAGGTGGAAGCTATGCTAAGGGAAGCCCTTGTAGTGTTTCTGCCATGGTGGATGGCATGCCAGAATCACATAAACTGCCATCAATAAGACACTCAGAAAGAGGTAGAGCCAAGCAAAGAGGTAGAGCCAAGCAAAGCAAAGAATGTTCTAGACCGAAGAGCCCATTCATAGACACAGCTCCAAGCAGCCTTGAGAGAACTCAGGAGAGAGAGTAGTGAGAAAGCATTTCATAGAACAAATTTCTCCTAGCTACATGTCACAGAGCATTCAACCAGGGTATCCCATTGCTCCTGTCTTCTTTGTGCAAGCAGCACTTCATCCAGATATTCCCCACTCTTTTTCTGTCCTCCCAGGCCTTTATAAGGGCAGGAAAGCTTCCTCCTCTAATTGCTCATATTAACACAGATAGGCCTTTTACTCTATTGATAGTCTCATTTCTCTAGTGGAGAAACATTACTCTATTTTTCCTTAAAAGTGTGAAGCAAAAATGCAAGAAACTCACTTGACTCTCTCCTAACACTCAATTAAACCTTATAAGTGTAGTTTTCAATACAATTCATCAAAAAGCTGTGGAGGAGCTATAGAAGTTCCGATCTCATTTAGCCAAAGGGTCTCTTGAGTGTGTCTTTTGCTTTGGCAGTTGAGATCCTAGTCACGGAGTCCTCCTCAAATAAATGGGAGAATTTAACTGTGACATACATACATAATCTTTTCCTAATCTGCTGACTTGAAACTCTGACTGATGTTTTTAGGACCCCATAGCTCTGCTGAAACCACTTGTTTTCAGCCTAGATCATTTTGCTCATTTACTGCTCATCCAACTACAGCAAATATTATTCTGCATTAGAAATATTCATTGGCATCCACTCTCTTCATGGAAAAAAAATCAAAGGCCTAGTACAATACAGCTCCAGTCTTCCAATTTGCTGTGGGGGTAGCAAACACCTCTGATGTCAAAGCATTTATTTTAGGGAAGACATTGCAGTTATATATCATCCCTGTTGTTTTCACCAAGTTTAATGGCACAAACTATACAAATTGTACTATCTCCAGCCCATCCAACATTCCTCTGGCTGCACTGTATTTTTAGGGGAAAAAAACTCATAAAGGTCATTCTGTTTTTCTGAGGCAGCTACTCTAACTTACATGGAAAAATTGTGAGACAGTCCAGTAGGTTTTCGTACATCCAAAGTCTTGGAGAGTGAAACAGTTTCAAACAAGATATAATAAAAATCATCTTGGTAACAATATAGAATCATAGAATGGTAGGTGTTGGAAGGGACCTTTAGAGATCATCTAGTCCAACCCCCCTGCAGAAGCAGGGTCACCTAGATCACATAGGAACATGTCCAGTCAGGTCTTGAAGACCTCCAAGGAAGGAGACTCCAATATGAATCAAGTACTTATGTAAGCAAAGCCTGCATGCCAAGGGGCAGAGTGAATGACATTGCAGTATCCCCTTGCAACACCTGGTACTACTTCAGTCTGAAGCACAGATACAGGTAGTTGGTAAAAACTGTATGCACTGGGTTCTACTTTGTATAAATGGTTTCACACTCAGTGTGTCAAAGATTGTCCCAGACCCTGTGTGATGAGGGGCCACAAGTCATGTGAAGATGTAGCTTCAAATCCTGCTCTGCATCAGACTGAATAGGAGTTGGAAGTTTAATTTCCCTTATTTCAGATGACTGGCTGAGCCACTAAACCTCTGCTAGGAACATCTTTGAAAGCCTTTCTCTTTTGACAAGAAATGCCAACAAATCTTTTCTTGGTTTTGTGGGGCAAAAAAAAAAAATCCAACATGCCTGACTATACTGTGACCAACACTAAGTAAAAATCCAGCACCCTGATGCTATCTCAGGGTCCTGCCTTGAGCCATACTTGTATACTTTTCTGATATTTCCTGTCTTAAGAAGATTTTCTTCTCCTTTCAGTGCTTTGAATGATGCCTTCCTCAATTTCTTCTCCTAGAAAAAGGACAGTAGCATCTGAAGTTTTTCCTTTGAGCTCTTCACTTCATATAGCATGGCACAAGTTCATACTGCTGACGTCCTCTCCTAATCTCCTTCTCTCATGAATCTCTTAACAGTGGCCCCTCCCAAGAAACAAAGATCTTCCCAAGTTGGCAGTGCCTCTGTCTTTCCAGATCCTACCACAGCTATTCTATTTCTCTCAGCCTTTGAGCTCACGCTAAAGCCATTGTATGACTCAGGAGACCATTGAAGTACAAATTTCCTGGTGTGCTTTGGTCTCATCACAGCATCATCTTCTAAAAAACCATGACAAAGAAAAGTAACATCCACCACATGATTCTGGGGTGAACTAGGAAATGTATATTGGTAGTGCACTTCCTCCGTGGGAAATTAAAAGGAGAAGACAAAACTGAAGTTCTATCCTAGACTAATATTTACCCCAGTGGGTCATTTCCTGAGGGTCCTCAGCTGGTGCATAGTGAGGAGTCAGGCTGAAAACAGATGCAGAAGTCATAGGTATTCCCTGATGTCACACTTAAGAATATGTGGGAAATTTGATTCTACTTCCTACTTTGCAAAGAGGCAGCAAGAGTTATGCAATGACCTGTCTTCAAAGTGTCCCCTTGTTTGGTCACAGGTAGGAAGTCCCACTCCCCAGTGTCCAAGTAAATGAGTTTCAGAGCACAGAGTGTCAGTAATGGCATCAATCAATCAACAATATCAGAATTTCGTAGCTTCGGGCACCTGGAGTTCAGCATAGCACTGATATCCTATGGCTGTATAAAAATAAGTTGGGAGACAAGTGGGCAAGGTGGAGCAGATACTTTGAATGAAAGTATTGCTCCCCAGGAGAATGCAGCAAAGTAACTATTTCTGTACTGAGAAGACCAGAACACTTGTCAATGGAGATGTCTTGGGAGCAAATGGGGTTTGGAACATCTAATGGCTTCAGATTGCCATTCAGTAGCCTTTGTTCTGCTGTTTCTGAGGAATCCTTACAGCAAATGAGAAGTAGTAAAGGGAGCTTCAGCTGAATGGTCAATCATTCTGCTACCCTGCTGCTTTAAGATGCCATACGAAATAAATACATATAGACACATGATACACCTCTAAGCGTGAATCCTGCTTTTGGGGGATTAGCCTTTGAAGGATGGGTGACTATGTTGGGTCTGGCCCTATGCTAAACACAGAGAAAGGAGTTGGACTTCTGCCAGCATCTCTCTGTTGAGTCAAGAGAGCCTCAATAGAACAAGAACGTGGCTTTCTATGTTCTGTTCATGCAAAACACCCAGGTCTGCAAAAATACAAAACATTGTGAGAGTAAATGTACAAGTGTCTATGACTGAGATGTTGAAATAATGAAAGATGAATAGCTACATTTCAACAGTTAATAGCCCTTCAAGGATAAAAAAAGAATTCCTCTCTTCGATGCAGAAATTGTTCACATTGAGCTGCTAGAAGATAACGTTTCTTTAAAAGGAAATTCTTAACTTGTCCCCTTCCTGTAGTGATGTATGTGCAGTTTAAATTAACACAGAGAAAATGAAGTTTTGAAATGAAAAGGTGAATATGAGTCAAAAATGCATTATGCATAAAGTTTACATATGGTGATGACAAGTGTCATCACATCCACCGCACTCTTCAGAAAATTACTAATGCAGTTTGAATGCCTCCTTTCTTTTGTTAAATATGTATCTGTCAAATGGAAATACCTAAATAGCAATATCCCCTACAGTTACAAAACATTAATACTTGCTCTGTGTTACTCTATTTCTTTATTATTATTATAATACTATTCTTTAATTTTATTGAGAGAAGATTTGAAGGCAATACCTGAACACAACCAAACAAGTGTTCCTTTCAAACTTTCCTGATGGTTACATTTGCTATATCTCAGGTCACATTTGTCTTAATTTTTTCTGCCAGATCCAGTGTTTCTTGATGTGCCTTTCTCAAAACTACTGTCTGGTTCCTAAATGCACCAACAGCTCTTTACTATCCTTTGTCTGCCTCACACAGAGCCTTCCCCATCCCTGCCCATGGCTGAGGATTTCATCACAGCCCATCCCAAGGCCTTCGGTCCCTGTCACAGTGATGTCATAAGATGACAGTACCCAGGTCCAAAGGCTGATGTCTCAGCCTCAGCCCATCTCTGTCCCCAGACAGGTGCCTGATGAACTGGGTTGGGGCTGCACACCTCCACCAGGACAGCATCCCCTCTATCACTCCACCAAATAGCCCCCAATCGGTGATGCACTCCTACAACTGGACAGGGTTCAGCTATGACCTTAACAGTATTGAATAGAGCAGAAGGATTATTTCACCAGCTTTAAAAGACTACTTTTCTGCTTATGTACCACATTATTTGTTTTTCCTGCAACATAGCATCACTGGCTCAGTTTCAATAAGCCCCAGATCATTTCTTGCAGAACTGCTATTTAAGCAGCTGTTCCCCATCATGTGCTAGTGTAACCAATTATTTCTGCTTATATACAGTACCTTCAACTTGCCCCTAGTGAATTGCATCTTCTGTTCTTTGTTTTCCATACTATACCTTGAATTAGCCAAAATTATTTTTAAATCCAGTTCTGCCCTTCAACTACCAGTGCTTCTTCTGACCTGATACTTCGTAAGAACAGTACTTATCATCCAGACTTTTACCCCTGCTAGATTTTTTAAGCCTAAGTAATGCAATGCTACAGAAGTTATGTCAATGATCTATGATCAAAGACAAAATGGCCCACCAGGGTGTTTTCCAAGAGTTCCTGATTTTAGCTGGCCAAAATATACAAGCTGAGAGATCAGGAGTCCATTTGCTGCTGGCGTGTCTCTGGACAATTGTCAGTTCAACTCTGGAGAAAGACTTCAATTCTTTATCCTGAATTTATGGCACTAAAACTTCAACACTATCATCTTTTTGCTGAGACTTTGTCAGCTTCTGTAAAAAGGGTGGAAAGATATCATCTTGCCTTCTAAATATTTAAATACTTCCCTGTCATAATTCCTTCAGAAATCTCAAAAGAGGTCAATTGTTATGTAAAGACCATTGTTTACCACAGTGGTCACAACTGTTCCCACACATACTTGTGTTGTTATCTGTAATTCCATCAAGCTCACTATATCTATGTGCTGTGCCCCATTCTGAGTTGCAAATCCTTTGGAACCAGAAATGTAGTTATACATTTGTAGAGAGAGTTATGTTGTAGTCACAAGTTGAGACCATACTTCAAAGAAAATAAAATAGATGCAAAAGCTTAGAGCAATCAAAAATACACTGGGCAGTACCACAGTGTACCACAGTAGTACCACAATGTTCCTTTATTGCTAAAACAGAATGTCTGAAAACATCCTCTGGAAATGCCTTGATTAGTGAGATACCAAAAACCAGCAGAATAGAGAGTAATGTGGAGCTTACTCCTTACAAGGCACTAGAATTTAAGATATTTTGTCTCCAATTATGATTCCAGAACAAAGAAATTTGTTTTCTCCCCATACAACTGAGAGTAGCCACAATCATCCTCTGTGTAAATTTGTTGATGTGGCTATTATAAATAACATTAATCACAATAACTATGCCTGTGGTTTGATTCTCATATGAAGCTATTTAACCCGGTCTTAGAGCTCTGTAGATGTCATAGGCATTCTCCATGCCCATTTTATGGACAATGCTTTTAGATGTTCTGTAGATCCTTGTGTTACCTGGGAATAGGATAATCCTCTTGGATCTTAGTAACCTCACAATGTTGAAAATAGAGTAGACACAGCCTTTAAGGCTGACATTGCCTTTGCTAGTCATGTAATAGAAGATTAAATTAATCTCATGTGTAGGGTAGACCACCTACAGGCCAGTTTTAAATCTTCGTCTGGAGCACCATCAACCTGCCACTGCTATCAAAAGGAGACCAGATTTAATCTGCTGCAGCAAATCCCACAACACTAGAAAATGACAGGTTTTGGTGATTTAGAGAAATGCAATATCAAATAGATCGCTCAAATATGAATCTGTTATCCTCCCCCTATGACAAGGAAGATGTTACTGAATGTAAAAACAAGATAATAGAATGGAGAAACAAGTGCTCTGCTGATCCCATACACATTAATAGTATCATTTCAGAGAATGACTAAAGATTGCCATGAGTCAACAATTCCTCCCAAACATTTTGTCTAAGAACACCTACCATCTCCAGCTTGACTCGCAATGAGCAGATTAACATGCTTCAGTTATGATGGGAGCTGAGTTTTAAATAAATCATTGTTAATATCAGCACATCAGGCATCAGTGCTCTATCTGTAATATGGTAAAACACAGAGTTCTCTTACATATTCTCCACTTTCTATGCAAGAAGCCTTCACATAGAAGGTAAGAGTTGGGGGAAAGGGTTTTGTTGCTGAGGAAATGAACTGACTAGGAACTAAAACCTTGTGCTTGTCGGCAGGCCAGCAAAGCACAGACTCCTACACATTTGCATATGCAAAGTATCTGATGAAGTAATGTTTCAGAAACACAAGCCAGGTTCTTTCAAAAACCTTCCTGGCATCCTGCTAGCTCCATGAAGAGCTGCTTGAGAACTCCACTCAGGACTGCTACATCTAAAATGATATAATGCCCAGAATCCCACCATTGTTGTAGCTCTTACTACCCCTGTAGCTCTTACTACCCCTATGGAGCCCATGCCAGTCTCGGGTCTTCCAGGTTGCCTGGTTTGTGAACACAAGAAACAGGAATGCACAGAAAGGAGTTGCCAGGCACTGAAAAGTTGGCTTCGTGGTTTATTTTAAAATTGCATAGAATTATTTTCCCCAGATGGTAGAAGGAGAAGAAACAAAAAGGAATTTCCTTTCCCTTGGAAACATGAACATTTCTAGGTTTTGTTCCTGTTCCAAGGTTTAATATATGCACATAAGCACATGTACACACAACCCTACCAGATTTTCCCCCCTTTGATCTGGCTGACAGGGGGATTTCCTCTTAGGATATGTCTTGTACTGCAGTAACTGCAGGATACTGATCTGGATGGATTTAAAATCTCATACAATATAACTGCTCCCTGTTTGCAGCCTAATTAGATTTATTGTATACATCCACAGGAAACATCTCCATCCTGTAACAAGAAAAACACTTTGAGATCTGCTTGTGAAAACCTCTATATAATGCTAAGAATTACTATTCCAAGTGAAAAAGTTATACGGAATAGCCTTACTTAGTATTTAATAGGGTTTTAGTTTCTTTGGAAGGGCTCAAATTCAAGTCTCCATTCTAGTATTAATTTCCATTGTAAGTTCAGCCATTAGGCTGTCACTCTCACTATTTGCTGCTTCAGATAGCAAATCAAGACTAAAATACTTGTGAATAGTTTGCTGTAGATGCTAAAGAATTTGCTTGTAGTGCATTGGAGAGTTGAATTTAATAGTTCATTTCCTTTTAACTTCTTTTGCAAATAACTTGCAAGTTAAAGGTCTTTTGTGTTAAAAGAAATATCTCCTCTCCAAAGGAGTCTTACAAAGTATCAAGAACTGTCTACTGCTTTGTAAAAAGTATTATTCCTTCAGCAATTCAGGTGATGCAGGGAGCATTACAGGAGCACTACAGGAGAGTGATGATGTGCACGGAGGAGACAGATGAGCAAAGAAACAGTCGCTTTCTAAAACCTGGTTGCAAAAGGGAGAAAGGGTGGAGGGAAACTTCTGGGTGGCCCAGAGCACATCCTCAAGGACAACAGCTCTGTTTGGGTAAGGGTGTTTTTCCAAATTATTGAAACTGTACCTGATTTTGGATTGAGATGAAGGCCTTACTTTCCCAGCGAAAAAAGAATGGCCTTCTTTTCTAATCAATTGTCTTGGCTTTAAATGCTCTGTTACGTTTCACCTCTGGTTCTGGAAAATAAAACCCCTGTCATCCACAATGAAAAACTGAATGCACCATATGAAAATAAAAAATTCTCATTCACTGTTTTATTATTTTTTCCTAAGAGTTGAAAATTTCCATCGTTAATATCTTTCTGAAGGTTAATTTTCAGGAAAACTGCAACAATTGCTTGGAACAGGTAGAATATTTTTCAGTACAAAACAATGTGGCTAATATACTCCTGGTCAGCTCCAGTACCTACAAAATCATAAATAAAGGACTACTCACAGCTACTTACTGGTCACTAGTCACAGCTACTTATCCATTTTAAAAACCGAAGAACAACTGGGTGGATGAGGAAGGAGTAGACCAGGAAAGGAGATGGGGAAAACACAGCTCCATCCATTGGTTAAAAGGTGAATTACTCATCTCCAACCCCTTATGTCCCTCCGTAAAATCTTCATAGTCTTCTAACCCTTGTGTGTACCTGTGAAGGGAGGGACAGAGAAGAAATTCCTTTGCTCATGAGGAAACTGTTGCCTCACAACATTGATATGAAATACCATGCACAGAAAAAACAGAAGTAAAAAAAAAGAGATTGAAGAAGCAAAAATCTTCTTTTAAACTCCAGATGTTTAATTTCACTTTTCTTTTAATCTCTTTATACTCCAACTGACCTATTTTTTTTCATTTCTCTTTTCCTTTTCTTTTTCTTTTTTTTTCTCCCATGACATGGGATCCTTAAGGTGTGCAGAATTTAGTTCCATTGCCTGCAAACTTTAAAATATTTCATTGATATTTTCACTGTACTGAGAAAAAAAATCATCTGCAAACCTACGCAAATGTTGATTGTTTCTATCACCTGTTAAGCTACATACCTTCATCCCCTTTCTCTCTGATCTTTCAGTCTGGGAAGCCATGCCTTTATTTTACCATGTCTTTCATTAACCAGAGTGCTTTTATTAGCTACTGTTACAATTTTAATCCATTCCCTTCTGCCTTTTGCTTGCTTTCATGCAGACATCATATTGAGATATGCATTCTGTTGATAAAAATGATAGACAGGTTTTAAAAAAAGAAGATTCAATCAAAACCAGAAGGTGGTTTGGAGTTTGTTTGGTTGGGTTTTTTTCATTATAATTAGAACATCTAAATTGTTGCCAAGGAGAAAAGGAAAAAAATAAAAAAGAAGAAGATACAGGAAAAAAAAAACAAAATAAAAACCAAAAACCACAACCAAACAGATAAGGAGGAAATCAAAGCTAATTTGTTCATATTCTGTCATTTCATAGAATCATACAATGGTAGGGGTTGGAAGGGACGTCTAGAGATCACAGAATCTTAAGGGTTGAAAGGGACCTTGAGAGATCATTTAGTCCAACTCCCCTGCTAAAGCAGGTCCATCATTTCCCTCGTTACTGAAGTTTCACTGAGCCAGCAATGTGCCCTCGTGGCCAAGAAGGCCAATGGCATCCTGGGATGCATCAAGAAGAGTGTGGCCAGCAGGTCAAGGGAAGTTCTTCTCCCCCTCTGCTCTGGTGCAGCCTCATCTGGAGTCCTGTGTCCAGTTCTGGGCTCCTCAGCTCAAGAGGGTCAGGTCAGAGAACTCCTGGAGAGAGTCCAGTGCAGGGCCACCAAGATAATCAGGGGAATGGAACATCTTCCTTATGAGGAAAGGCTGCAGGAACTGGGGCTGTTTAGTCTGGAGAAGAGGAGACTGAGGGAGATCTTATTAACATTTACAAATATCTAAAGGGTGGGTGTCAGGAGGCTGTGACATCCCTTTTTTTTATTGTATCTAGCAACAGGACAAGGGGTAATGGGATGAAGCTGGAACACAAAAAGTTCCACATAAATATAAGAAAAAACTTTTTCACTGTTCAGGTGAGGGAGCCCTGGCACAGGCTGCCCAGAGGGGTTGTGGAGTCTCCTTCCTTGGAGGTCTTCAAGACCCGCCTGGACATGTTCCTGTGCAACCTGATCTAGGTGAACCTGTATTCTGCAGGGGGGTTAGACTGGATGATCTCTAAAGGTCCCTTCTAACCCCTACCATTCTATGATTCTATGATCCACACTTCATGTTTGCAGAAGAGATAGTTGGACTATATGTCAATTGTGCACTTTTTATTATTCAGTGACATCTGTATTTAAATAAAGAAAAAGTATAGTTACACAAATGTTCCTTCATAATGTGCTGGATATTGAGGCTACATTTATTGGAGAACCTTGGAGTGCTTAACAGAGCACAGTGCCAGGCTTGCAATCCTGAGGACATAAATAGTCCCACTGAAGTGAATGAGATCACTATTTGCATGATTAACTATCATAACATTAAACTGTACATAAATGTTACTGTTGTGGGTAGAGAGAGGGAAGGAGGAGAGGAGTGTGACATAAACTTTCAGGTGACAGAAAAAGAACAAATTCTGCCTGATTTCATCCTTCAGAAGCATTCTAGTGACAGTATTATTTTTAAATGGCTTTTAGTGATTCTATTACACTGCCAAGTCATTTAGCCATATTTACACAAAAAAAACCCCAAACTAAAAATCCAATAGCAACAAAGACTGAATAATGTACAGTATTGATATAGGGCCAAATAAGCCCTATGAGGATGTTCAGGAGGTGTGTGTGAAATTACCTTTATGGATCCCCAGCTCATCCAGTCCTCAGTGGCAACCAGGCCTTTGGCAGTTTCATCCCTCCCCAGCTCCCCAGGTCATCAGCCTTCTTCCTTACTCTGCAGAGCACAGAGCATTGCTGCAGTGGGTCGCTGTGCTCAGAAAGATCTTTTCCCCTCTTGGTAGCTCTGCACAAAGGTGTCCAGTACTTTGAGGTTGAGATTCAGAAACATATACAAGAAATGTGCACATTGTCTCCTAAATGCACTGCACTACTTTGCAATCACCAATGAAGAGAGAGTAGGCTCACCAAACGCACAGATGGTACAGAGCTGGGGAGGACTGCTGGCATGGAGGAGGGCAGGTTTAGCATTCAACATGTTCTAAGCAAATTAGGCATACAAGATGGGAAAAAGACAATGTATTGTAACAAGGACAAGTGCAAGGTACTTAATGTAGGATGTTATTCACATATGGAGCAAGCAACACCTGCCCAGGCCTTGAGGACAGCAAAGAAGTTTCAGTAGGTCACGAGTTGAGGGCAAGCCTGTGATGGGAAGAAAGCAGACATCTCACAGGATATATAAATAGGGATGCAGATCATAAGACATACTTCTTAGACATAAGACATCTTTCCACTGAACAAAATTGAGTTGTGGGCATCTCACAGAGGGGGAAAAAAGAAAATAAAATCATGAAAACAAGTATACAGAATCCAGAACAAACCAAAAAGAACAATCAGGAATTAGAAAATATGACCTGATGGGGGAAAAATGACAGAAATTAGGTTGTTTATCCTAAGAAATGAGAAGGGAAAGAGGGAACAGATGGAAGATACATTCATTAAATATGTATAGACTACAGCCAGGATAATCTGTTCTCCCTGTCCATGGTGGACAGGACAAGAAGTCACGTGCTTAGTGAATGTTGCAAGGAAAAATCAGGTTAGATATAAAAATGATAAGGATGGAGAAGCATAGAAAAAGACTTCCTGGTGAGCCACAGAGCCTACATTGCAGGAACAGTAGTAAGGGTAGAGTTCACTCTGCCATGCAACCCAAGGACTCTTCCAGCACCACGATTCAGTAATTAGAGCAGTATTAGAGAACTGATTGCTCCCTATCCTGACTTCATTTTACCTCTTTTGAATGGGTATCTCCTTAAGCCTCATTACATACTTGCATCCTTTTCCTTTGATTTAGCATGATTTGTGTTGAGTGCTAATAATTATAATTTTTAATAAAAGAAAACAATCTTTATATAAGACTTGCCCACTTACAGTAACAATTTCATCTCCAAGTAGTGCTGCTGTTTCCATGGGATTTATCTAAGAGTAAGAATGTGTGTCTCTTACCATTGTGAAAGTAGTATTAACCCTTCCCAGGTGGGCAAGGTCATGCTGAACCACAGGAAAGACCCATCCCTGCTCACAAAAGCACCAGTCATTCCTTATCTGTGCTCTGGAGACCAAGAATTTCCTCTGCTTATATCAGTACAAAACCTGCCTCACGCATGGGACACAGACTTGGCTGGAGTCCTCAAATACATTGTAATGCAAATACAGAAACAATCAGTGAAGTCTTTCCAAAATGCCTTCCTTACAATGATAATAAAAGGTGAATTAAATAATGATGGGGTGTTCACGGAGGCTCAGGCCCATTGAAAGTCAGGCATCACATGCCATGTTCAAGTACTCCCAACTACCCTGCCAGAGCAGGGTATCTCAGTTCCACAGGCAGTGTCTGTGTCCACAATCATCCTTGCTACTGGCTGAAGGCAGCATTTATCTCAAAGAATTCATCAATCAGTGTTGTCTTTTGAAACACAGAGAAAACACCTCTCCCCTAATTTGCAGTAGTCTAATGTATAGTCAGCCTGCTTCTGATTCAGTTGCTCAGGATTTCAGCTCCAAAATTGCCTTTCCCTCAGGGTAAGTTTCAGCCACTTGAACAAGGTTTATTTTGGGCAGAGGAGGGATGGAAGAGGAAAAAAGGATATCTCCCTCTTCTCCAGGCTGTGCCACTTTGCATCCCAGTTGCTGGCACAGACAGAGCCCACAAGCAGAGGAGTGGCAACAATTTCATTTGCCGACATGGGGAAGTGAGAGATGGCTCTAACTCCAGCCTCTGTGCACGGGACAGTTTCTGTTATTTATCCAGTGGCTTTAACATAAATACTGACAGGATAGAAGGCATCAAACATAGAAACACATTCACTTTACACAGGGTGGTTATAGTCACAGTCCTGGCAGTGACAGCACCTTTCTTAGAGGGTCTGAGCTTGCTCAGGTAGAGGTGAAGTGGTCCTCAAGGCTTCCCCATCCTGGTCAACAGCACTAACACCCAAGCAAGGCCTGAGGTAGCCCTCCCTCGTGCTTAGGCAGCAGATACCCTGCTTTGGCACCAGCTCTCGCTTAGCCTAACAGGGGAACGAATCTGCTAAGCACTGCGTGATATTCCCGGGCAGCCACGTAAGTGCGGCTTTGGAGAAAGCTACGTGACACATGGAGGAGGCTCCTGGGACCAGGGAACCTCTCCCGGGTCTCCAAGCGACTCGCCTCCTCTGTGCCCCCTCCCGGCGCCGCAGCTGCGGCTGCTTTAACCGGGCAGGGGGGGTGCAGGCAGCCCCGCCGACGTCGCGGGCATCAGCTGACCGCGCCGGGTTCTGCCTCCTCCCGGGCCGCTCCGCTGCACCACTCCGGCGGCGGCGGCTGTCTGCTCCGCCGGGCTGCTCCCCGCGCTCCCGGGACGGCCCCCGCCGCCGCCTCCCCGCAGCCCTGCGGCCACCGCGCTCCCTTGCTAGCCTGCCCTTCGCCCCTTCCCCCCTCCTCTCCTCCCTTGCTGCCGGGGGAAGCCCCAGAACCTGAGCTCTCCCTGCCCTGACCCGCGGAGAAGTTGGGATGCTCCCAGCGCTCTTGCCAAAGCTCTGAGTTTAGGGGCGGGATTTTCACTCCCCGCTCTTTCGCTGTAATTAGGCTGGTGGTTTTGGTAGGATTCTTTTTTTTTTCTTTCTCTTGCCCTTTTTTTCTAGCTATCTTTCTCCCCTTTTTTTTCTTATTACTAAGCAAGCCGAGCGTCTGTGATGGATGGCAGCCCCACGGCCCCCGCGGGCAGAGGCGCCCGGTGAGCCCGGCCGGCGCGCCCGGCGGGGCATGCCCCGGCGCCGGGGACATGCGGGCGGGCAGCCCCCGGCCGGCGGCTCCGGCGCCGTGACAGAGGATGTCCGCGACCCGGCCGCCTCTCCCCTCCTGCCCGAGCTCGCAGGGCTCCCGCTGACCGCAGCCGCCAGGATTACAGCAGGTCTCGGGGACCAGACCTCGGAGCGGAGCCCCAGGATCCCCTGAGAGAGGAGCTGCCGGCCGTGAACTGCTCTCTACGAGGCGGCTTCCCCCCACCCCTCCGCGCCTCCAGCCTCCGGATGGCGCCGAGGATCGCCCGCCGGGCAGCGGGGCTGCGCCCGTAGATGCCGCTCCGCTCCTCCCTCCTCCACTCCGGACTCGCGGCTCGGCTCCCTGCCTGCTCTCCGCCCCGAGCGGGGCGCGCACCCAGCCCGGCGGGGCGCCGGGGCCGCGCCGCAGCCGCGCTCCGCGGGATGCGGCTCCGCGGGGGTCCGCGGGAGCGGGCGTGGGGACAGGGCCGCCTGTGCTGAGGCGCCAACCCCGGCGGCAAACCAGCCCCTCCGCCAGCCAAATAGCCGGACCTGGGGACCTGCCTATAAATGTGATCCCCCCCGCCGCTGCCACCCGCCCTTCTCCATCCCCTCCCTCCCCTCCCGCGGCTCCATCCCTCCCCCCGCTCCCCTCCCCAAAGACAGTTCCCCCACCCCCCCGCCCCCCGCCGGCGCTCTGCCCCCCGCCAGTCACCGCCATGGAGCTCTCGGAGGTGCGGTGCCTGAGCGACAGCGATGAACTTTACACCATCAACAGGACCCCCCCCGGCAGCGGCAGACCCCAGCGCCTGCTGTGGCAGACGGCCGTACGCCACATCACCGAGCAGCGCTTCATCCAGGAGCACAGCAGCAGCAGCGGCGGTAGCAGCAGCGGTGGGGGCAAGGGCTTCAGCTCCGAGGAGATCTGCTGCCCTAACCACCACCCTCACCCGCCGCACCACCACCACCACCTCCGGCGACAATCGGCCGGACGGAGTTTGGGCAGCGAGCGCCACAACAACGGGGGCACCAAAGTCTTCCCGGAGCGCACGAGCAGCAGTGGGGACCTGGGCTTTCTGCCCCTGGACTGTGCTCCCAGCAACTCTGACTTCTTCCTTAACTGGGGCTATACCTATCGCGGGGTGATCTTCCCCACCCTCCGCAACTCCTTCAAGTCTCGGGACTTGGAGCGCCTCTACCAGCGCTACTTCTTGGGCCAGCGGCGCAAATCTGAGGTGGTCATGAACATCCTGGACGTGCTGACTAAGCTGACCCTGCTCTTCCTCCACCTGACCCTGGCCTCTACTCCCATGGACCCCATTAAGGGCATCCTCTTGGGCTTCTTCACCGGCATCGAGGTGGTGATCTGTGCCTTAGTGGTGGTCAGGAAGGACACAACCTCGTACACATACCTGCAGTACAGCGGAGTGGTCACTTGGGTGGCCATGGCCACACAGATCCTGGCAGCCGGCCTGGGCTGTGGCCTCCTTGGGGATGGCATTGGCTATGTGCTCTTCACGCTTTTTGCAACCTACAGCATGCTTCCACTGCCGCTCACGTGGGCCATCCTGGCTGGGCTGGTCACCTCTGTCCTGCAGCTCGTCATGCAGCTGGTTATCCCCAGGTTCGCCGTGACTTCCCTCAACCAGGTACCGTGGTGAGGAGGGGGTGGAAACCCTCCTCTTTCTCCATCACTCTGGGTGAGAGGTGGTGTGGGGTGTCTCAGGAGATCCTCTCCCTTTTAATCAGTTGTCTAGAGATTTGTTACCTGGAAGGGAAACCCAGGCAAAATGCAGTCTTCTCTCCCTCTCACTGCTTATCCCAAGGCTTCACCTTGAGCTGGCGATGGGGACAATTCTTGACCACTCTGTGCCTTTTATTTGTACATTTACCTCACTATTACTCCTTGAACTAGTTTTGGGGAAGGGAGCTTCTGGGGGCAAGTGGGAAGGGTGGATCATTTATCTTACTTCCAGCAGTGGTCTGTGGCATGAGACGACTCTGTCTTGGCCAAACTCTCTCACTGCTCATCTCTTATTTTACTTGCTTTCACAGTTGAACTCAACATTTAAGGTCTTTTCTGACCTAAATATTTCTCTGATTCTGTGATTCTATGTCTTTTAACTCTGGATCTGCTGGGAGGACGGGTACTTTTGTATGTGTAGCACATGTGGGTTATGGGAAAATGGAAGCAAAGTGTGCTGCTTTTTTGCAAGGAAAGCTCCTTTTCGAGGTTTGGTGTGAGATTCTAGGCTGTTTTTGAGGGCATCAGAAAGATGTTTCTGCTGGTGGCCATGGGGCAAACATTGTTGTGCTGCACTCATAATAGTGATGTCTAGGACAGAGTATTGGTTACATGTGGTGGTGCAGTGCAAATCACTGAGAGACACTGGGCAAGATATGGGTCTAAGCAGGACCAACCTGTCTTCACATTCACCTGGCTTCTTCCACAAAAAAAAAAGGAAAAAAAGTAAGAATGCACTGAACACCCATCATCCCTGCAAAGCAAGAAAATAGTGCCTTTCTAGGGCAACTTAATCCTAGAGACTCTTGCTGCTCACCCTGTGCCCCCTTCCCTCTCCACTTCCCAAACCATCATAGCTCTGTATAAACAATATTTCATGGCAGATTATCATCTCTATTTGACTAGCTCCAGGGAGTTGGGGAGAAGAGGGTGAAGATACTATCAGATAATCCTCAAAGGGAGAGTGCAGAGGAATGTGGTGGTGACATGTTTAAAGCAGCACCAGGATGCACAGCTGGGAAGTGTTTGATTTTTCTACTGGAAGTTTTGATAATGGGACATCATCTACCTCCCTCAGACCGTGTCCTTCCTGGTAGTCCTGTCCACCCCATCCATTCCCTTCCTCCAGACATTTGTTACCTGTGGGCTGCTTGACCTCACTCCTCAGCAGCCAGGCTCATCTTGGGAAAAACTGCCCCAGTGTGTTGTACCTGCCTGAGCTCTGTGGACGTGAAACAATTAGACTGTGTAGTTGTTCCTTAGGTCTCAGTAACTTGCTGATGAATGAACCTCAGCTGTGTGCCGTGTTCCACTCCCATGTGCTGCCAATGCTATGAATGCTGGGTCAAGAGCTACATGAGTTACGCTGATTTCTTAATTTACTTCTATCTCCTATCCTGCAGCTATGAGCAATGCACTGCTATCTCATTATGCACAGGTATCACAGCTGTTTAGCCAGTCTAAGCACACACACACACTTCCCAGAGACAGTCCTAACAAAGATATTTCTCAGGAGAGATACTAATATCTTCATTTTACAGCCCGGTACCTTGCCAATTGTGTGAATGAACTGCCTTTGAATGGTGCACAATGAGAGATTACCAGCCAGATGATTGCCTTCATGAACTACGTATATAAATCTCCTTAACAGGATCAGCACAACTTGCCACACGCCGGTGTTGATTTACACCGCCTCCCGCCTTCCCAGAGCCCACTTAACGTCGCCTGACGATGAGCCGCTGCGGCTGTTTGCCTCTAACCCTCTCCGGGAGGGGACGGACCGATCCCCGCGCCGGGCTCCGCTCGGCACCGCGCTGCAGGCGCAGCTCGGAGGGGCCGCCCCGCGCCGCGCTGAGCGGAGCGTGGCCGCCGGGCGCTGTCCGCCGCCGCGGTACTGAACCAGCCGCCGCGCTGCGCGGCCCGGGGGCTCCCTCCAGCGGCCCCGCCGGGAGCCCGGCTGCCCCCTCCGCCTCCCGCCTGCCTCCCGTACTCGCCGCCCCCCCGCATCCGCCACCGCTCCCCCCGCTGGAGGAGCCCCCCGGGGCTTTGGGAGCCCCTGGGAGAGGTCGTAGCATTGCACTGCTTTGGGGTTTTAAAATTACTTTTTTTTCCCCCCAGAGAGTCGCAGGGCGCTTTCTAGTGTTAGTGAATAAGGAGTTTTTTGGGCTGATGAAGGGTATAGAGCCGTTATTTCATAGGTGAACACTGATAATTTAAATGACTGTGTCCTCAGAGTTATATAGGAAATCTTTGAGACAACACAGCTATCTTTATCTTGCAGGCAAAGCACTCTTGTATCACAGTGCTTATTTTCTCATGTAAAATACTGCATCTTCTCTTCAGAGAAGCCTTACAAGACTAAATACCTGTGGCCATCTTGCTATGCCTCAGGATGCAAAGAACTGCTGACACTGGACCAAACCCAGGAATTAAAGTAGACAGTGAAAGAAAAGCAGAGGGTAAAACTTTGACCATGGTACAGTTTATGATTTTTCTACTGATTTTGGTGGGGCCACAATTTCATGCAAAGAAAATACTGAGTTCAGTTCTGAACAGAAATAATTGTCTACCCTGTAATCAGTTTATTACTGTACCCAACACTAACCACGGGCACAATGGTTCTGATCCTATTCTCAGTCACACAGTTTAAATCAATTATAAGTCTAAACTTAAAGTTACAACAGTTTATAAAATAGGAAAATCAAGTGCTATGATGTTTTCCCTTAATCTCTTCATTAATCTTATCTTTCATTAATCATGTCTTTCATTGATAAATATGTTCACAAGCAGTTCAAATCATCAGCAATGCCGAACACAAGCATGCACTACTAGTGCCCAATTCAGCTTTTTGTTGAAGTTACCAAAGCATGCATTATTGTGAATACAAATAATACTCCCTGTTCACCATTTTGTCTTGCATCAACACTTGAGAGGTCATCTGATTTTTCTCATTTTGCATCTCCAAAATTAATTGATAGCCCTGATAAAGGTGAAGGTGAAAAATGCTCTGAAATTAGAGTTTTGTTTTTAAAAGAAGGAAAAAAGCAAAACAAAACAAGCATAGACTCACTACTTTCAGTCCTGCCATGTGCTCAGCACTTCTGGGGAGATACGAGCACCCTTAAGCCCAGCTGACCCCAACCTGAAATGCTGAGCAGTATGCTACTGCTCAACTCGGGGAGACCCATGAAAACAGGTCTGATAGCATGATTTAGGTAAAGGCAAAACTGGCACTGACTTGACTGAAGATTCTGTCAGGAAACAAATGAGAAATGCAAGATCTTACTGGTAAACAAGTAAAGTGCATTGATTTGTGTGTCTGGTCAGATACCATGCTGTGGTGGTATTTGCCTCTGACATTCTCCAAAATGAATGTTTAGTCTGTATTGCATTCATTCTTACTTCTTCCTTGGTAATAATCTAGTATATAATCCAAAATTTCTAAGGCCATCTATGTGTTTCAGGCACATGGGGGAGAACAAACAACTCAGAGCTCCTTAGTGTTATGTAATGTAGGCAGATGATAATATAGACATGAATTTTGACAGGCTTGGAATTATGTAAGATACAAACATACTCTGGATTTGAATCCTCTGCCTGTGAATTCTTCACTCAAGTGAGTGAATTCCACCAGAGTCAATAAGCCTACTCTTGTAAGTCATCTGCGTAAGGGATATCTTTAAGGATCAAATTCTAAATTTCACATAGGAAAAAGAAAGCTTTAAAAATATATTTAGAAATAACCTTGAAGTGGGTAATACCAAGACTGGGGAAATTAATTTATCTCTCTCTGTTAGCATTTGTCTTTCCAAGTCTAGGCAGTTCTATGAATTCACTTGGCAATTTTTGCTCTCATGTTTTTTTCCCCAAACCTTCTCTTAGGATTATTAATAGAGGAAAAGGCAGAATTCATGAAGTCACAAGGAGATCTAAAGAGATAAATCTGTATAATTATACAATGGCAACTGACAGCTTTTATGTGCATATTTCAGCTCCATGGTTTCCAAAATGTGATCATAGATATCGGTATATGAGTATGTACAAAATACACTCATCTCTTCAAAATTTCTGCCAAATACTTGTGGAGTATCTGTTAAAGCTGTAAAGTGTAAGGATATCTCAAAGTTGACTACCATTTGGGAATCAGAATTGAAACACTCTGCTTTTATCCCTATGGTTGCTTTCATAGCATTACTTATCATTTGTCTTTCTGCCATAGTCCGTTGTGGGTGACTTATAACCTGAGTGTGTGATTTTAGACTGGATTATATTCTGGTTTCCTTTTATATCCTGTAATATCACCTGACCAGTGTCAATGGGTGACAGCATAAAGAGATTAGAATTGGATACACTTTTCTCTGAAGCAGCTACATCATTGTTGTACTAAGTAGGGCAAATGCATTAGTTATATTTACAATTTGATGATTAATTACCTTCAGAGAGTTCCTCCAAAATAGAGGAACTCAGGCAGAAACAGCAATAAAACCTGGTTTTATCACTAACTTTCAGCCTACAACAGTTAGTCCACTTGCTCTCAGTGAAAGTTCCTTTGCTAGATTTGGTGACATTTTTTCTGCTCTCATGACACTTCTGGGTTGTTTCTTAGGCTTTGTTTGTTCTTTTTTTTGTTATTTCTCATGGCCTACAAAGAGGCATACACTCTAAAATGGTGGCATCTAATGAATAATAATAATACACTGAAGCAATAAACTTGCAGCTGACAGTTAACAGCAGATCATACACGTTACTATGTGACCTGATCTAGGTGGACCTGCTTCTGCAGGGGGATTGTACTAGATGATCTCTAAAGGTCCCTTCCAACCCCTACCATTCTGTGATTCTATGAATGATCCCTATTAATCTGTACACAAGATTGAAGGAGAGAAACATCTCCATCCCATCCTCTTACTGCACTTCTCAACCTTATCTATGGTGTGATGTGAATAGGAAAGAGAAGAGACCAAAACTGGAACTGTTTGATGGACTCTTTTTTTTTTTTTTCAGAGGGCAGAGAAGGTGGGGAGTGGAAGGACTCTTTCCTTTCTTTTCCTTATTTCCAAAATATCTGCTTGTATATAAGTGAACTTTTGTTTCTGAGCATCTCATGAAGTGGAATGACTCAAAGATACTATCCAGAATCCAAGCACTGCTCTGATGGGAACACATTTTGCAGCTGTACTATACACAGAGTCCCTGCCTGATGTCAAAGCCAGATGAGAAGAGGATTGTTCTCTTCCTCTGTGTAAGAAATGTGGTAATGAAGACGTTCCTGGGATGCATCAGAACAAGTTTTAAATCCCCTTTTCCCCAGAAGAGGTTGAAATCACCTCTCTTACCTCACCAGATATTTTCCAAAGGAAACCTTCCCCTATTTCTAGCACAATTGTTCTGGGATGGTAAAAGGCTAAAATCCATCAAGCCAAAAAAAAAAAAAGAAAGAATAATCCTGACTCTGAAATCAACTGATTAAGGAATTCATCTCTGGTAGTGTCCTTGCTGGACATTTTAGTGTTTTATGTAATGTTATTAAATCATTCCCTTAAGCACATGTCTCAGCTAGCAGACTGTACAGTCTGGTCGCCTCTCTCTGACCTGACAAATCTTGAATACCTTTCTAAGGCTGGTGCAGCTTCTCCAGTGATTTTCTCTTCCTCCTTAATGTGCTGCCCTTCTATCTTCTCTAAAGCAAATACAGCCTACAGGGAGGGCATTTCCTAGAGAGATGGGAGATATTGAACAAGGGAGGAGTCTCCAGTAACTGAGCTGCTATAAAGATATATAGATATTTTAAAAGACAAGGGTATTCCCTGTACGAGATTTAAACAAAAAGGTATAGGCAGTACCCTCAGGGGTGGAGGGAAAAGGGGCATGGGGCTGAGAAGCCCAAAATACAGGGAAAAACTTCACAGGGATTTTCTAAACTGTGGATTAAAATGAGATTTAAGACATACTCCCTGTACCTCCCTCCTAGACAGCTCTGCTCTTGTTCATCACGGTTGGCTATTTTATATTCAACCCAAGACACTAGATTCTTTTTGCATGTTGTGTAACCATCTGTGAGAACATGGTGCCATTCAGTAGTCTTCTTGCTTAAATTCTGGTAGTCATGTGTTTACAATGAATTGCAAAAGGACCTTGCTTTGTGCCCTCAGAGCCTTTTTTTTTTTCATCTGACCTTTCCATCAGAGACAAACTCTGTTTCACTTGCTCTGTTCTTGGTGCAGTGCAGCTTGTACCCATCTCCAGCACAGAAGGGACTGTAGACTTGCAGTCTGGCCCAAGGAAGGAGATGAATGCAAATCACTGGGTTAGTGGTGCAGTGAATCTTGAGCATTTTGGTACCAGCCCTGGCTGCTCAAAAGGGATCATGTATAAAAGGTGCATTTCTTGGAACTATCTTCCTAAGGGATCTTATGATGGCCTGACAGATGCTAAGAGGTTTGATTTAGGCACCTGATTTAATGCCCACAGAGTGTAATATAAAGAGTCTCACAAACATTAGGATTTTTAGGTGAACTGAGATCACTTCTACGGACCCTCTTTAAGAAAAGTGTTGCTCTGAATCCATGTTACTTCTGAAACAGGACACAGACGTGGGCATCCAGCTCCTCTAGGAATCTCTTGGAGTGAGCTCTGCCATTCTTATCTTTCCCAACACCCGGGTCTGCAGGCAGAGATACCAGTGTGGTGCTGCCTAATCTGAAGAACCAAAAATAGCAGGAAATGTACTCAGGGCGAACTGCAAAGCCAGGCAGCCATTGGCTGATGGAGGACTATTTCATCATGCAAGTTTTGTTTATCAGAAACTATTTTAAGAAGTGCTGCCATTTCATTTGCCAGCTTCTTTTGCTGCAAGGTTTTGTGCAGTTAGCCCTAGAGGAGAGAGGAAGGCTGCTGAGTTCATTAATTAACCACTGCTGCAGTCTGAGAAACAGATGAAGTGTATCAGTGTTAAAATAATAATAATAAAAAAAAAGGTAAAACTAACCCAAGCCAATTTTTTTCACAGCCCCAACAAATAATTGTACTTCTTCCAAATAGTCGGATGTTGATGTTATAACTGTATATGATACTCTTAGTTTTAATCTGGAGAACCATAGCCCCTGGTGTAAATGAAATATTCTTTGAATGAGTTTAATGGTTGAATTCTTTTACCTCAATTTTCTTTTTCAATTTTTATTTAATCCTTAGTTTTGAGTTTTTCTGTATATTTACTTTCCTTTGTTTCAACAGCACAGTCCCTTAAAAATAAAATACACAAATCCCTCTTTACTGAAATCACTGGAAGCATTCAACAGTGGCAAAATCCTAATTAGGAAAATCAGTTTGTTTCTTTGGAGGAATCTGACCTCCAGGCACTTTATTATTTTTGCTTTGTTCAAACTCTGCTGCTTTGTTTACCTGGGAGCTACTCAGGGACGGAGCTATCTATTCTGTGCTGCTTGCTTTAGTTCTGCCACAGTAGGAGCCTCAACCATCCATCCAGGGGTGTCATTGCAATGCAAATAAGAAATAATAATAACCAGGAAAATCAATCAACACAGAAGAACTACATAATATTATACTGTGTACCAGGTGTTTTATAACTCTGGAGTAGAGATTTTAGCTAAAGAAATTACTTGGATCTCATGGCAATGACTCAAATAACTGTACAAGATTTAGATATACACATTCATTTGTCCTATGATTCTCTGTCATATATGAAAACATCTCTAATGCTGATTAGTATTAATAATCTTTATAAGGATATTAGATAGTGTTATAATGAAGATATTCTCAGTGTGAATATAATCTAATGTGCCAGACATGCATTTTAAAGGAAGGAGTGTTATTCACCACAGATTTCAGCTAGGATCTGGGAATGAGGATCATTCCCATTTCATATTAAATTTATCATTGGCCTATGCTGACCCCCACACATCACTTTATGTTTCTGTGTTTCACTTGATTTGAAAATTTGCCTTTCCCAGTTGCTGTAATAGGTGACTAATACTGTCAATCGCTTTGAGATTTTTTTTGTGTGTGAAACATGCTCATCACTTTCCACAATGCATCAAATGTGGAATACTGTATTGCCTTCTGTCAGCCACATAAATCTTTTGTTAAGTAGTGAATACATTGAATGTAGTGGGAATGTTTGCATATAACTTTACACTTTTAAGACCTGTTTTCACATAATTCCATTAGGGCTGGCAGGCCTGTCCTATGAGGAGCAGCTGAGGACTCTGTCTAGTTTGGAGAAAAGCAGGCTGAGGGACCACCTTATTGCTTGTTATAGCTTCTTGAGGAGGGCAAGAAGAGAGAGAAATGTTGATTTCTTCTTCCTTGTGTCCAGCAACTGGACATGTGGGAATGGTTCAGAGCTGTGTCATAGGAGGTTCAGACTTGACGTTAGGAAGCATTTCTTTACCAAGAAAATAATTAAACACTGGAACAGGCTTCCTAGAGAAGTGGTTGATGCCCCAAGACTGTCAGTGTTTAAGAGGCATTTAAACAGTGCTTTCAATTTTGCTTTAATTTTCAGTCAGCACAGACTTAGTCAGGCAGTTGGACTACATGATTGTTGTAGGTCCTTCCCAACTGAAATATCTTCCTCTCCTCTCCTCTCCTCTCCTCTCCTCTCCTCTCCTCTCCTCTCCTCTCCTCTCCTCTCCTCTCCTCTCCTCTCCTCTCTTCCTGCAGCCTGATCACCAGTCACTTGAAGTCTCTTTTACATTAGACCATCTGTGCTGAAGAGATTTTTAAAGTAGATGCCATATAGTTTATAAAAGGCTCTGCTTTCAGCACTGGGCTACAGAGCCAGACATCTCCTCATCTGGCCTCCTTGTGACCCCATGCTTCTTGCTTTCACATCCGTACAGTGAACCATTTTCAATGAGAAGAATGGAAAAGTTATCTACCATGATAAATTTGTTGCCTTAACAGAATTGGGATCCACAGATTCAAACCACCTCACCTAGAACTGAGGAAAAAAACAGAAATCAAGTCTTGATCCTTGTGTAAATGTTGTAAACTCTTGAACAAGAAAAAGTTTCTTCCTTTGTGGCACTGAGTGAAATTTTCTGAAGATTGTAGGTCTTGGGTTGAGCTCTGTGCTGCACAAAGAGTTAAGCAAAGTTGGGACACTTTTCAGGATTCAGTCCATCCCTCTCTCCAAAGGCTGTACCTATATTATCTTCTCTCAAACAAGGTGCCTGCATCCAGCCTGTGAGGTGGGAGAAGCAGGTCTATGACGACTGATGAGCTGCAAATGGGGATTGCAGAGGGAGGGTTTGTTGAGCAAGGCCAGAACAGTGCCTGTCACAGTTCTGACAATTTAGCAGCATAGACAATTGCATTCCAAAGAGGTTCCTTGATGCTGTCCAGTGTACTAGAGGGATGCAGCCTCCCCATTTGGTTGTCCTCCTCTGAATTGCAAATGAAGCTGAGTGGGAGGTGGATGCTTGGTTTGCCTCACCAAGGTGCTATCAATGCTATCAATGATCTGGATGAAGAGATCAAGTGCACCCTCAGTGAGTTTGCAGATGACATCAAGTTAGGTGAGTGTGTAGATCTGCTTGAGAGCAGGAAGGCCCATCAGAGGGACCTGAACAGGCTGGAGCAATGAGCTGAGGCCAATTCTATGCAGTTTAACAAGGCCAACAGCTGGATCCCGTACTTTGGCCACAACAACCCCAGGTAATGCTACAGGCTTGGTGATATGTGGCTGGAAAGCTGTCTGGTGGAAAAGGACCTGGGAGAGTTAATCAACACTCAGCTAACATGAGCTATCAGCATTCCCAGGTGGCCAAGAAGGCCAAATACAGCCATCAGGACTAGGGAACTGATCTTGCCTCTGTACTCAGCACTGGTGAGGCCACACTTCAAATACTGTGTTTAGTTTTGAGACCCTAACTACAAGAAGCACTTTGAGGTGCTGGTGACTGTCCAGAGATGAGCAACGCAGCTAGTGAAGGGTCTGGAGCACAAGTCTGATGAGGAACAACTGAAGGAACTTGAGTTGTTTAGCCTGGAGAAAAGAAGGCTGAGGAGGGACATGATCACTCTCTACAACTACCTCAAAGGAGGTCGTAACAAGGTAAGACTAGGTGTCTTCTCTCAAGTGATAAATGGTAAGACAAGAGGAAATACCAGGAGAGGTTTAGATGGGATAATTCTTAGTGAATTTATTCACTGAAAAGTTTGTCAGGCATTGGAACGGACTGCTCAGGAACTTCTTAGAGTCACCATCCCTAGAGATATTTAAAAGACTTGTAGACAAGGTGCTTAGGGACATAGTTTAGTACTGGATGTGGCAGTGCTGAGTTAATGGTTTGACTTGGTGATCTTGGTAATCTTTTCCAAACTAAATAATTCTATGGTTCTATATAGTAATCTTTACCTGAAGCATTTCAAAAGCAATATATTCCAAAAATGGATGGAGAGATTTATAGTAGATTCCTCCAAGAATTATCTTTGAGATTTAGGCAGAACTTAACTCACATAAATCTGGGCCAAACATGTGACTGTAAAAATACTTTTGACATTTCCAAAATGTAGCTAAATGGCACTCTGACTGATGTGATGTTATTGTCCCCAATCCCTAGAGTAACGGTAGATTGCTGACGATAATGGGAAGAGAAGAAGAAAGTATTTTATGTATTTCATTTGTGCTAATGAAATTGTTTTTGTCTGCTATGTTTCATTAGCCACCTGAAAAGCTACAAGAAATGGTAGAACATATGATGTGTTCCCATTTTTCATGTGATGGTACAGAATGATAGGGGCTCCAATAATCTCAAAATCTTAATAGCATTCCATGCTTCAAAATGATTTCTCCAATGACTTATCACTTTCTTTCCTGTAAAAATGTAGATCTATCTAGTCTTAAGAGGTAGAGGTTTTGTGTTCTGGAGAGGTTTTGTGTTCTAGAGAAATAGCCTGAGAGGAACATTGTAGAGTTCAACAGAAGGGAAATGCAAAGTTCTGCATCTGGTGGGAAATAACTGCATAACAGTACAGACTGTTTGCTCACCACCTAGAAAATAGCTCTGAAGAGGAAACCCAAGGGTCTTGGTAGACAACTAAATTAATTGACCATGAAAATCAGTGAAGTGAAGGCTAAATGGCCCCTTGGGCTTCATTAAAGAATCACAAAATTGTAAGGATTGGAAGGGACCTCGAATGAGCACTCAGTCCAACCCCCTTGCCAGAGCAGGACCACCTACAGTAGGTCACACAGGAACTCATCCAGGTGGGTTTTGAATGTGTCCAGAGAAAGAGACTCCACAAGCCATCTGGGAAGCTTGTTCCAGTGCTCCCTCACCCTCACAGTGAAGTAGTTTTTTCCTTATGTTTCTTTGGAATCTCTTGTGTTCCAGTTTGTATCCATTGCCCCTTGTCCTATCTTGGTGGCCGTGCACTGAACTCTCTCCAGCAGCTCCCTGTCTTTCTTGAACTGAGAGGCCCAGAACTGGACACAATATTCCAGATGCCGTCTCACGAGAGCAGAGTAGAGGGGGAGGAGAACCTCTCTGAACCTACTGTCCCACAGCCCTTCTAATGCACTCCAGGGTGCCATTGGCCTTCTTGGCCATGAGGGCACATTGCTGGCTCATGCTCATCCTGCTGCCCACCAAGACCGCCACGTCCCTTTCCCCTATACTGCTCTCTAAGAGTTCATTCCCCAACCTGTACTGGTACATAGGGTTGTTCTTTCCCAGATGAAGTCTCTACACTTGCCCTTGTTGAATTTCATTAGATTTCTCCCTGCCCAACTCTCCAGCCTGCCCAGGTCTTGTTGATGGAAGCATAACCTTCTGGTGTGTCAGCTACTTTCCCCAGTTTAGTATCATCAGCAAACTTGCTGACAGTGCACTTTGTTCCCTCAGCAAGGTCATTAATGAATATATTGAAGAGTAGCAGTCCCAGCACCGAACCCTGAGCACTAGACAGAACATTCTCAACAACTTGAGGAAGGTGATCCTCCACCTCTGCTCAGCCCTAGTGAAACACAGTAGAGATGTGGATATTCTGGTTTGAGTCCAGAGAAGGACTGTGAAGGGCCATCTACCAACCAAGGAAAGGCTGAGAGAGTTGTGACTGGGCATATTGGAGATGAGAAGGTTTGGGGAGTGATGGAGCTGTGCTGGGGATGGGGATGGAGCAGCACAGTGTGAGTGGAGGAAGTAAGCTGATTTATATGTAGAAATGGTACTGGGTGTAGTAAAGAAGATAGAGTCAAACTCCTCTTAGTGGTCCCCAGTGACAGAATGAGAGTCAATAGGCACAAGCTGAAACACAGTAAATCCTACTTAAACATAAAAATACCTTTTTTTACCATAAGAGTGATTGAATACTGTAATGGGTTGCCTAGAGATTCTGTGGAGTCTTCATTCTTAAGAATACTCAAAATCTGATGGGACAAGATCCCAGGTAACTTGCTGTCAGTGATCCTGCTTTGAAGAAGGATATTTGACTATACAATCTCTAGAAGACTCTTCCTAACTTCTTTATCCTCTGATCTTGTGATATTATCACAGGTATTGTTTCAAGCAGACAGATCTGAAGATCTGCTGAGGGAGGATCTGTAGGGCAGAAAGAACTAACATCTCTGAATCCAGCCTAAAGCAACCACATAGCCAATGCAAGGCAGAGCTCCTGTGGTTGCAATGTGAGACCTAGTTTAATATATATGCCGTGCCTTCTGCATTCACTTCACTCCATTCCAGCCTCAGGTCCTACTCTGGGCCTATATCATAGACTCATAGAAAAGACTCTTAAGATCATCGAGTCCAACCATAAACCTAACATTAAAAAGTCTAATGCATGTCCTCACCTGATCTAGCATATTGCTTCTTCATAAGAGTTCATCATCATACAGTCCAAAGCTCAAAACAGCATTTTTACCTTCCCCATCCTGTGATCATAGAATGGTAGGGTTGGAAGGGACCTCCAGAGATCATCCAGTCCAACCCCCAATATATGTTATATATGATATATGACATCAGTATATGATATCTGACATCAGGTACTGACAGAGCATAAGCTTATTGCAAACATTAGGTACATGCACATTCTGTGCTTCTTTTGGGAAACAATTCTGTCTCCACCCAGTAGATCTCTGGTAGGTGCAATATTGCAGGTAGGAGAGCTTGAAGACTATTGATAATGCATGTCTTTTCCACCAACAGAAAGAGCTTCTCCATGTGTACCAACCATTCCGTTTGAGATAGTCAGATAGCTATGCAAGCATTAAGAGATGTCTAATAAATCTGTGTGTGAGCTGTGGTCTCACTATGGCTTTCTCAACAATCTCAGCTGCCAAAGCAAGCTAGAGGCAGTTTTATCCTTAGGCAGTTCATCATTGTCAGCAACTAACACTGGCCTTCTTTGAAAAAGCTAGAAAATAACCTTAGCCCAACAAAGCACTGATGATCTTTAAACATACTGTGTTCAGTTGTAATGGATGCTGCTCATTTGCAGTGTTTCTGTAGAAAGAGGATTGCTTTAGAGAAAAGGAAGCTGAAGGGAGACAATGACAGTCTTCGAACACAGAAAGCATTGCTACAGAGAGGAAGAAATTAATTGTTCTTTCTTTCATCTATAGCTATCAAGAGATGATTGGCTTAAGTTATTATAAGGAATATTTACATTAGAGGATAGGAGAAACCTTGTAATAATAATCTAATAGCAATAAATTAGATAAAGTCATTTTGTTTGGGAGGCTTTACTCTGAGGTACAATTAAGCAGTTTAGAGAGGAATTTTTTAAGGAGTGATATAGATAATATCCAAGACCTGAAGCAAGGGTTAAATGATCTGTCAAGGTTCTCTCATGAACTACTTTCTATAATTAAATGATACTATCTCCTAATTCTGGCTGTGATGCAAAGTGTTCCAAACCCTCAGCTTCCAAAGAAGTAAACCATTTTGTATTCCTGATGATTGCTACACTGAGGTTGATTGATTAGTCTGAACTAACTTCATTTATGTAACTTGAAATGCCACAGCTTCAAGGGTTTCCATCTGTGGTTTGCTAAGGACACATTGGATCAACCATTAGCCAATAATAGTGCTGATGGTGCAAGAAAATGACAGAATCTAATCATCTCTTCCCAGAGGCAAACAACTGGTGAAAGGACTGTATTGTCAATTAAATCCTATTGAAGGAAAAGAAATGGCAAAGAGTGAATCTGCTGAATAAGGAGGAGCCATTTTCACCCAGTGAATAATATTTTTCAAACCATCATCAGCTCATTTTACTTGACCTTCAATCTTCCTCCTCTTATGTTTTAAACTTGGTTTGATTTGTTTTATTTTTAAATATATCAATATATTAAATTATATATAAATATATATAGATATGTTCAGATCATCATCTTTATTGTAGATTCCATTCATGATATTCTATATATTGTGGTGCATATGTCATTTAACTGAAAGAATTAAGAATTTTCCTGACTGTTCCATATGCTCTAAGTATGAAAGTACCTGTGTACATTAAAAGAAATGGATATTGTCTCTGAAGTCTGTGGGACTACAGCTCACTTTAGAACTATTCTTAGGTACAAAGCAAATTAAAATGATGGAAATAATATGGGCAGACAGTGCCTTAAGTAATTGCAGTGATTAGCTCATGCTTTCTGAGTAGCTGGAGCATTGTTAGGAAGTGGAAAGATCTTGTCTCTTCCTTTGTATTCATGTCGACCGTACACAGTGGAAAGTGTCATGGGATAGGTTGGCTCTTGCAAAGTTTTCAGGGGATCATAGAATCACTGCATCAGTACTGCTGGGAAAGACCTTTAAGATCATCGAGTTCAATCACTAATCTCACACTGCCAGGCCCATCACTAAACCATGTCTTTCAGCACCTCATCTCTGCGTCTTTTAAGTATCTCCAGGGATGATGACTTCGCCAACTCCCTGGGCTGCTGATTAACACCTCTAGGTCCTTTTCCTTTGGGCAGCTTTCCAGCCACTCTGTCCCAAGCCTGTATTGTTGCATGGAGCTGTTACAGCCCAAGTGCAGGACCCAGTACTTGGCCTTGTTGAACCTCATGCAACTGTCCTTGACTAATCAATCCAGCTAGTCCAGGTCCTGCTACTTGTCTATGTGTAACACCCACAATGAGGTACATTAGACCTCAGGCTGCTTTCTGTTACTGGAGTGGCAGCATATCACCTTTCCTAGGTTTGAGCATCCCATCTGATTGGAAGGCAGGGAGCTGGGCTTTTACTTTTGAACAGACACAAAATGTTTCCCTCCTTCTCCAATAAAGCAAAAGGCCTTAGCAGCAGACAATTGAAATTCAGCCAATGTGGTGGCTAATGTTCTCTTCAAGGGCAATAAACTCTGACCTTGCCAGCGTATTTTAATCATGTTTTTCATGTTGGGAAGGCCAATTGAGTCTTTCAGCAAAATGCCTTTTTTTCCAGACTACAAAATAACTATCAGCAGTTCAGAGAAACTATACAGAAACGTTTAATAGAAGATTTTTAGGAAATCGTTTTTACTCCTGCCAGTTACAGGAATCTCTTTGAAAGATTAATACTTTGCAAATTCATGCTGGGTTTTCTCTTCAGAGTAGAGGCTGATATAAAATATATATGGGAAATACAGGTGCTCTGTTTTTCATACTGAAGGTAAGATGGTAGGTCATTCTGTTTTGTTTTTTACCATTATACGAATTTTGAAGATGCCCATATTCATAGTTTCTGAATTAGGATGCATTCTTCCAGGAATGTCTGGATGATTCCATACAAATATAGTGATACTGTTGTGTTCCTGCAAGCCTTGTACTGGACTGGCTCCTGAGCTATCATCTCTCACAGTTCCCAAGTATTGCATACCAGCAATGTCTGTTCTTGCGATCCAGCAAAGAATTTTTATTGAATGCTGAGGTCACCAGAAGCACTGAGCTCCCAGAGGAGGGATTTTTGGAAGTCTGAGTGGCAATGACTCTTTAATTTCAGTTTCCAGTTCAATTCAGAAGAAACTGGAAGCTTAGAGCTACCATATTCTGCTCAGATGTTATACATGTCTTCTGAATCTTAAATATCTCTAGATTGCCACCCTTCTGGATGCCACCAGAGTTGTACCAGCCTAAGAAAGGCATTTGAATAACTGTAAGGCTGAGCTGCCCAGAAATGAGGTTGCACGTCTTTGCTACTAATCAGAGAAAGAGAAACGCCTGTGAAGAGTTGGGGGGTTTTATATAATCTGCCAGGAACTGAAAGTTCACACACACACATACACACACACACACACACACTCTTTTTGGTTTTCATTAAAAGACTTTTTTAAAAATAGTCCTTCATAAAACTTTTATGATTCTTTGGGTTTGTTTTGTCTGTCTACAGACATTGTTCACAATTTTTTATATATTTTTTAATATCATCCTATAAAGTATTTGGTTTAACTGGTTCTACTTCTTTAACTGATATTTTTCTCCTTATAATTTGCATGATTTAGAAGTTTTATCTTTTTTAGAAACTGAGGAAATAACACATAGGAATATGTCAGAAGGCAAGAAAGAAGGGCAGAATGCATGACGAAAGTTATTTCTGAAGCAACTACATTGTGTGTTTATTGCAAGGATGCGTTAGTTTTATGCTCACATAATGATTAATCAAACTGTGTTTAAGAAATGGATGTGCATGTTCATGAGGAGGGCAACATGAAGGTGCAATTTGAGCTTGTTCTTCTTTTTACCCAAAATGTAATACATGTTACACATGTAGTTGCTGTACAGTGTTGTCCATCACATGTCAGGTTAATATCAATACCTAGAATGTTTGCAATCCTATCTGTAGATGTGGTTTTAATTTTTTTCAGCACTCCACTATCTAAACAAAAAGAAAAGCACTTAACACTGAGACCTATCTGGGGCCTTGTTTTCCTTTAAGAACAGAAATCCTATTTGGTTTTGCAGTTTGAAACATTCATATGCACTTTAGAAAGGGTGTATCTGGCCAATAATGACTGGTTGAGTAGCAGAACTTACGCTCTAAGAGCTGTTTTCAGCCTTCTAGGGAAAAAAAAAAATGTTATCAAGAAGGAGAAATAAGCAGTTCCCTGGGATATATGAAATGCTTCATTTCACTAATGTTCTCATAGCTAACAAACCAAGATTGTTGGAGGAAACTCCTTAAAAAGCCATCAGAGCCAGTAGGCATATCTCCATCAAACAGAACAGGCTTTGAATCAAGCATTAAACAGTAGAAAGTGTCTCTCCCCGTCATTAACTGTGTCCTTTCTCCTTGAGCCCTTTCATAGATTTAACTATTAGTGCTGCCTGGTTTCCAAAAACATTGGAATTGGGCCAATGAGATTATTAAACTGATTGTCTTTGGTTTTCTTTTTGAAAGTTAAGAAGTAATGTTCTCTGCATTGTCTGAAATTTCAGTTAGAAATCTATTTTGTCCAGTAATTCTTGACTTAATTTCTGGGATGGCTTTTTTTTTGCCACCAAACAGAACATTGTCAGCCTTGGTATTCATACTGCCCCAGCATGCCCAAGGCCACACACAATTTCTTATCAAGCACTCATCTGCTGAGTGCTCATAAGAGAGCAATGTTTATGTATCAGGACTGCAGCTAAATTGATCTAAATGGTAGATATATGAGCTAAATACTCAGTAAGACCACACACTGCTTTGCCCAAGCAAGTTTCCCTTTGGTGACAATGAGCTTCTAGTAGGTTGAGACTGACCTTACTCCTGAGTGGATGCCTTTAAACAACCTGAACAGCAAAAATGTGTGCAGCATTCATGGCTGAGCATCGGATCACACCCTATATGAGCTTATACACATCTATCCTAATATAAACCGTCTGGGGGAATTCTCTTGTTAGTTTATGTCTATCAAGATTTAATAGTCTCCAGAAGTTCTCACTAGTATCAGCAGGATTCTTTATTCAACATCAGAGACAGTGGTTGTTTTGTCTTGTATCATTTATTTAATATTCCACAAACAGTCCAGTTTCTGTTTTTCATGCTTATGCAAACAGTCAAAAGGAAGGCGCGGCTTGTATTGTCAGGCAAGGAGAATTTAGCCCATGGCAAATACCAGGGTTTGATGTTAATCCCATCCTTGTTTTGTACCACAATAAGCCACTGCCTTCAAAGGAATTCATCCCTAGTCACACCAGTGTCAGTGCAGAATGAATCCTGTGCTATATGTCTCCTCTGCTAGCAAAGTGGCAGAAGAAACCCAATCTTTCATTTTTTGTCTGTAGCATATTCTGACAGACAAAAGGCTGAATCAACTTTTTCCCACAGCAGTCTCTGTATTTTTGATGTCAGTTGGACTTCTTCTAGCTCACCACACTAAAGCATTCACTGTGACTAATAGCAAAACAACACCCACAGGTTTCACAAAGGAAAATGTTTGTCCTCGCCTAACTCTCTGAGATAAAATTTTAATCCATCTGGTCTGGAATGCTGTAACCTCTTGTGGCTTTTGTCTGGTACATTTCCACTTGCTGCCATGTATCTTCTCTACTTTCTCTCCAGGATAGTTCTCAACTAACAGTTTTTAAAAAAATGAGATAAAGCAGACTTAAAGAGAATATTGAGTAACTTTAGATAGTTAACAATAAAATTCCCATTCAAGCTTGAGTGATTCATGCCTTCTCTGTGCCTAAACTGTGTGTGTTCAGCTCAACTCCAGAGAACCCTATTGCCCTCAACTCTGGAGAACCCTATCTGGAGGCTCCTCGGCCCTATTACCCCATTCCCAGCCATCCTAACATTTTCCTAGCAAGTTCATCCATATCTTCATGGCCTCTCTATTTCCTGTGGTCTGCCAAGGTCATGTCACCACTGGTTCTCAGTGTGGTTAAGGATGCCTGAAATTCTGTGCATACAGACATCAGCCTGCAATCCATTACTTCTATGCTATCCAAGGTTTCTCCAAAGCAAGGGCAAGCCATGTTTACAGCCCAACATTAGCATCAGGGATAACTGAGAAAGTAGATGTTTGGGGTTTTGATGATTTCTTGGATTAATATTTTGCTAACAAAGGATTCTAAAAATGGTGTGGCTGAGTTCTGTCTTGTATTGGCTTTCAGAGAATCATCACAGTCAACAACAAAAGGAGATACTGAGAGAAAAAATAAACATAGAGAATATAAAATTGCTTTCAGTGACGTTTTCAGGTCACTTTTCAAAAATAAAGTGGCAGAGCAGCCATAATGGGAAATTTGGAGAAAGGAGGTATTTTCCTTATTACTTCTGGGTGAGCAAACTGACAGCCACATCTGGGAACTTTGTTTTTGTTGTCTCACATATCAATCAGCTTGAGATTCAAATGGCAAACTTGGGCTCTAATGACACCCGAGGAAAATGACAGCCACTTTACAGGTGCAACTGTGGGACAAATTTAGTGTCATCATTGGCCTTTAGTTAAAAATGCTGATAATAAAGTGTAAGGACCCTTTCTCTCCAGCACAGTTTTGTCTTTTGGGAGTAAATACTTTAAAAACCGAACAGGTGTGAGGGGTGTTTGTTTGCCAGCAGGTATCACTGGTTAACAACTGATCAGTAGAGCTTCTCATCAGAGTAGCTGAAGGCTTTGAAGGACAAGGGCTGTTTGGAAAATGACACTCAACACTGTGTTCTCTCTTATCTATTTTTCGTTACCAGTATTTTCAGTACTCTTTCAGTTAAACCAATTTACTTTTTAATAAGTATTAGTCTCACTCTCACACAGACTGGAGTGGCTTTCATAAGAATGTTATTATTTCTTGTTAAAGAGCCTAAGAGTAATTTAAAATCATTACATTTGGCTATCACTTTCTTTTCCCATTGCAATACCAAAGGGGAAAAATTATTTGCAAAATCATGCTACTTTCTTCCACCTATGGCCACAGATTGACGATTCAGGGGAAAACACACATGACCTGGCCTAACATAACCAGGAAGAAGAATGAAAATCTTCTGTTGTGTGGTCTATTATTACAACCCTGCAGAATGCATCGAAGCAAGATCACCTGGACACAAATCATGATGATTATTAGTTCCATAGGGAAGAGACGTGGACTATGTCCTGCAGGTAGTTACTGGGCCACACATACATTTGATCAGATGAAAATAGCAATGAAATTTGTCAGGAAAGATGAACTGCTGTCAGCCCTACAAACATAACTATTGCTCACCCAGTTTCGACATCCTACTTCAATTAAGAGCCACTATCTAGTGCAATAAAAAGAGCTGTGCAGAACACCACCTCAAACTCAGCTAGCAGAAATGCAAATTACTTTACAAATACAAATTATACTTTCCTTCAAATGTGATAAAGTCTTTCCAATGCTGCAAAACTACTGTGATGCACATTTTTTTTTCTACCATCGGTCCTAATCAGCTGTATAGTAAGGGAAGTACTAGGAGTTCTTCTTTCTTGGCTGTTCTGCATTGACTTGAGCAGAACTATTGAGGTAGTTGGTTTCCAAAAGAGATTTTCATTTTAGAGGTTCCAGTTTTAGAGTGTCCAGACTCACCTTAAAACTCAGTGATGCTCTCAGACATTTCCAGACTGGACGTCAGATGAAATTTTTTGCCACTGAGAAGTTATCTGTGATGTCTAATGCCTGGCCCACAAATACTGGTACATCTGAAATAGAAGGGAGTTATTTACAATTCTTATTTCTATGTGTGTAATGCAAGAGGAAAAAACCTCAAACAATTGGTAAGGGTTGCTTAAAAAAAAAAAGCCCCAGGAATTATTTTTAATTCCTAGTATCTAAGATATTTTGAGTGTACTTCCCCCTTTCAGATTTATTTCATATAAATCTTTATTCAGATACTGTAACTTTTATTAGGAGTAATTTATTTCTGCAGTGGCTTTAAATGGGATGTAGCTTCTATTGACCAAAATTACTTTAGTATTTGTTTTGAACAGTAAAAGTGCAGCTTGTAAGGGAGATCAACTTATGCACAAAAAAAAAATACACGGAAAGTTTTAGTGTCAGACTGAGCTTTGTGAGTCTGAAATATGAAAAAGAGGAAACTCCAGAGCTGCTTTACACTGTCTTCTGAGCAGTGATCAGGGAAATAACGTCACTCAGTTTCCTAACTTATGCTGACTGCTGGGAGCTGCTTTCAGTGTGTTCTCTGTTGCACAAGCATTTGTGATGTGTCTTGATTTTTGCTGGTTTTTGTGGATTGTTAGAGAGTCTACTCCTGGTTACGCAGCGCAGGTAATTTAAAGTAATTCTGTAGTACATACACTGTGGTTTCAAGGTTACATATATTTGGAGAAGACAACAGATTCCTGTCTAGGCCTTTTACATTTATTTAGATAAAACAAATGAGGTGGTGGGTTTTGAAAACAAAAAGATGGCATCTGGAAGGTTTGGCTTTACATTTCTGCTTGTAATTACCCTGCAATGCAGCTGTTTCAGGTTAGAGGGAGAAAGCACCTTACCAGCACACACTGAATAGAGAAGGTTGTTTACGTCAAAGGATAAGATTGTTCCTTTTAAATAAGAACATTTCAAGTATCTGTAATCGCATCCTGTGTGGGAAATAATGACAAAAGAGTATTATGCTGCTCAGCACACAGGAGACGTGATCACCAGATTTCATTACATAGTCCAGAATCAGTTCCTAGAGGAGGTCCAGAGAGTCCATCAGAGTATCCTGTAGCCATGGAAAACAGTTACTAAAATCTGAACATCATTTCACTCATCTTTGTCCATTATCATAGAATCATAGAATGATAGGTATTGGAAGGGACCTTTAGAGATCATCTAGTCCAATCCCCCCTGCAGAATACAGGTTCACCTAGATCAGGTCACACAGGAACGTATCCAGACAGGTCTTGAAGACCTCCAAGGAAGGAGACTCCACACCCTCCCTGGGCAGCATGTGTCAGGGCTTCCTCACCTGAACAGTAAATAGGATTTTTCTTACATTTAAATGGAACTTTTTGCATTCCAACTTCATCCCATTACTCCCATTGGATGCCATCAAAAAAAGGGATGCCCCAATCTCCTGACATCTGCCATTTAGATATTTGTAAATGTTAATAAGATCTCCCCTCAGTCTCCAGACTAAATAACCCCTGTTCCCACAGCCTTTCCTCGTATGAAAGATATTCCAATCCCCTGATCATCTCTCTCCAGCACTTCCCTGTCCTTCTTGAGCTGAGGAGCCCTGAACTGGACACAGGACTCCAGATGAGGCCTCACCAGGGCAGAGTAGAGGGGAAGGAGAATCTCCCTTGACCTGCTGGCCACACTCCTCCTGATGCATCCCAGGATGCCATTGGCCTTCTTGGCCATGAGGGCGCATTACTGGCTCATGGTCAGTTTATTATCAACCAGGACTCCCAGGTGTCTCTCTGCAGAGCTGCTCTCCAGCAGGTCAATCTCCAGCCTGTATGCATTAGCCTGTATGCAAGTGCTATGACCCTACTACTGACATTGTTACAGACATTTCTAGTCACTGTAACATCTATAAAAAGAAATGCACAAAAAACCCCCATCATTCAAAGTCCCAGAATAGATTTATTTATTTTTTTAATTACAATTATACCCTAATCCTAAATTTTAGGCAAATTCAAGGGGAGTTGGAGGACATACATTGCAAATTATTTGCCATTTGGGGCTCCTCAATGGTACTTGCAGGGATATGCATTGGCTTGACTGCCTCTGTGCATTTCTCAAAACATGTGAGTCCTTATATTTCTCATATAATATGGTTTTTTTCTGAAAGATCCCTTGTACCACACCACGTTACAAAATTTTGCCATAGTTGATAGCTGACTCATCAAGTTGTATGATTTGAGCTACCTATGACCAACTTAATCAGACATTCAGTTTTCTGCATTTCTGATGGATTCAGTGAGAGGAAGAGCAAGTAGACAATAGCGATTTTTCTATCAGAAAATTAAACTCTTGTTCTAAATACTAAAGATACTTATTTCTGAATTCTGTCTTGAACTAGAACAATTGATTTTACACAGAGGTGGTGTTCAGAGGGAAAATGGTCTTTGTTTTCTAAATCATGAGCAGCTCAGTAGCAATAGGCACATTAGGATATTCTCCAAGAGGCTGGAGAAAACTGTATCTGAGAGCAGTCACTCTCAGCGAGGGTAATCTAATAATTCCTTAGGGTATACCCAGTGTTTTGATAGGGCAAACCTGTCTTGCAGGCTAGATTTCATGCACATTAAAGGCCACACTCTGTCCCTAAGTACATAGTGAAGTTTAACACCTCCTTTGGATGCAGCAAGAACAGACTTAAAAGATCTCAGCTGTCCTAGAGGTGTATATAAGATCTAAGTTTTTGAAGAATCAGCTAATTGGAGCTGTGTACAACTGAACCACAAAACTCAGTTCTAAACACACAATCAGGAGGTGATACAAGGGATCCTTTCCCACATTTGGCAAATCAGGGGTTGGTCATTCAAAGCACTGTTCTTAACCATCATAGTCTGTGCTTGACTAAATTTACCATGAATAAACAACGTACCATTCTCCATCCCTGACTTCTCAGATGTACGGTATATTCCTGTCTTTCAGAAATTATGTGTGTGTAGATCACATCAGAGAGTTAGCACTCCCTTCACCTGTCAGCAGGAGTTAAACAGCTCTTGTATCTATGCATTGGACAATATAGAGGATCAGGGACAGACGAGCTTTCGAGAAACTCATGACAGCAGTTTAGATGCCTTTGTGGGACAGGTTGGTTTCCTATAAATGTTAATGAAGAAGCATCTAAAAACGAACAACCTCTATCATGGCCATTGGCATTTAGCAACTAGACCCAGGAGAAGTCAGAAGGAGTGAACCTGGGGAATAAAAAGCTCCTTACAAGGTGATTTAACAATAAGGCAGCAATGATTTCAGTTTAATGAGTTGGCAGCAGTGCCAAGTATGAATGTTCACGTGCTTCCTCTCCCAGTGGAGCCTGTGCTGTGAACTCAATCAGACGACTGCTCTAGATAGGAAAATCACTGCCAACGCCAAATGTTTGTTTTTTAAGTTGGCCAAGTTCCATTATATAGTTCACAGTATGGTCCCACAAATAATTGATCTGGCACAACAAAGGGGAAGCTGTGCTGAGGGATCAAGGAGGGTAAGAGGCAGTGCAGAAATACAGGTACTTAATAGTTCTGCTGCCAGGAGCTTTAACTCATAAAATCATGGTCTCAGCTGGAGATAGAAGCTTACTTGCAGCCCAGAAGTGAGAAAGTGGTAGTCTGTGCTGCCAGGTGTTCCTATTCTATACAAAGTAGAGTATTTGGTCTCAAATCCCACATTTCTCATGCAACCCTCAGTTCATTCCTTGTGATCAATTTTTATGAGCTTGTAGGATTTTTCCCTTAAAATGATCTATGGAAGGGGATGATGGAGAAGGGAGAGAGGGAAAATGGGTTTCTGAGATATTTTAGTTACAAAGAACAACCTTGTGGTGAGCTGCTATTTTTAGTTAAACTACTAATGATGAATCAAAATGCTTCTCCAAATCTAATTAACCAATAATAATTGTCATAGCAACCATTCCTCTATGTGGCACATGCTGAAAACATTACTGAAACACAAAAGCTTTACTTTCCCAATTTTCCCAAATGGACAAGATCTGCTCTAATCCATTGTTGAAGCCAATCCACTACTAGAAAGCAAAATAGGAAAAGAATTAAATAATTTCCTGCAGGCTCATTTCAGGAATTAAAGAAATTCCTGCTCTTTAGGACCTATCTTCCTTGAAAACATCCAACTGGACATTACATTGAAAACCATTTCTTTATTTCTCATACATGTTTTGGTGAGATCTTCCCCAGCACTACTTTGTTTCTATACGACATAAAAAGAATATCTGTTCCTGCAGAGCATCCTAATTTTTCTTTCTGTACTGAGGTAGCAATACACAAGTTTAGTGTCCTCTCAGATTTCAGAATGCTTTCTAAACTTTTTCAGCTTTCTCTCCGCTGTCACTGGGCTTTCCGTACGAATGCAGGCTGCCATTGGTTCAGCTATTCATCACATGAATATTGTCTATGTCAACTACTACCTTTTACAGCTAGCTATCAATCAATATATTTCCAGTCTCCTGGGTTTGCTGAATGCTCAATGTATTCAGTTTTGCTCAGGTTATGGACTCTTTGGAAGTGCTGAACTCAGTCAATCATTATACACTCCATAAATGTCTATTAATGGCAGGTTTTAGAAAGCACTGAGTTCGGCAGCTCTGCCACTGGCTTTAAATCTTGATATTTCCTGATGGACAATTTCACCTTTTCAAAGAGTAGGCTCATGTCAAATTTATTTTTTAAAACCCCACATTTCAGTTATGATTTTGAAGTTTCGAAACTTCTGGCATCTGCAAACCCTTCTTTAACTCACTCCCAGATTTTCATTATCTCACAGGACTCTATGTAAACCCCAAATCAAGGCAAATTCTATTAGGTCTCTTTATAGCAGAAATCCCTTAAAACTGTTGCTATGCTTAGCCCAGCTCTTCTTTCAGTAACTCACCTGAAGCTTTCTGAATTTCCTGTTTCCTGACTACATTCAATTCTGGCTTGAAAGCTGTCTGTGGCTGATTCACCTACCACTTTGCAACAGACTTGTGAGCTACTTTACTGCCTTTTCAATTAATTTTCCTTTTCCTGTTCTTTTAGATTACTATACTGTACCTTCCTGAATTGATACTTCTTCCTGACCAGCTGTGCCCTGTACCTTCGTTTCCTTGTGAGATATGGTGGTTCTAAAACCCACTCAAAATATTATCTTGATTTCAGCTGTCTTGGCAAAGCCCTTTTTATGCGATGAGATAAAAATGAATTTATTTGGATCAGTGTGTACTGTAAAATTTAAACTTCGCTTTCTTGTCTGACCTGCATCCCCTCCTTTCATTGTCTTTGTTTCTGAGTAGTTTTCATATTGATTTTGCAAAGGGCTCTGAGGTTCCTGTATGAAAGACACTTTGTAAATGTAAATTTATGTGCTTATTGATTTTTGTGTGAACTAAGCTCTTAGACATCTCCTTTGAGAAATGTGAGAAGAAGAGTTTTTAGAGTAAAAATTTTAACATCTACCTCTAAATACTTGCATGATATTGTCAAGTAACTTCCTTCAGCACTGTTCATCTTATTATGTGATCATGTGCAACTACAGGTTCAGCAGGGATGGTGCTGATCCTGTTACACAGATATTCACAAAGCAGCATGGTGATGGGTACCTTCTTGTCTGCATTTTAAATATGTTTAAGAAGCAGAGCCTAAAAGCAAAGCCCTAGAGGGTGTTTAACATGAAAATATATCACTCACAGCTTTTTAAGATCACTTGCTGTCTCTACTACAGTTGCCTATTTGAGTACTGTGCAAGGTACAAATAGACCGAAGAGCTTATATATATTGTGAAAAGCTTTTCTTTTTTGGACAAGGGGTAATGGGGTGAAGCTGGAACCCCAAAAAGTTCCGTTTAAACATAAAGAAAACCTATTTTAGTGTTCAGATGAAAGAGCCCTGGCACAGGCTCCTCAGGGAGGATATGGAGTCCCCTTCCTTGGAGGTCTTCAAGACCCACATGCACGCATTCCTGTGTGACCCGATCTAGGTGAGCCTACTTCTGCAGGGGGTTTGGACTAGATGATCTCTAAAGGTCCCTTCCAACCCCTACCATTCTATGATGCTATGTTATACCTCATCTGTGTAAGAATTGATTACCCTTCAAGTCAGTCAAAAAGATTAAAAACTGTGTAGGTCTTATCAAATCAGAGTCTACCCTGTCTTGTGGCCCTGAGAGGCAGTAGAAAACCTTGCAAGACTTCTAGAACTGGCCACAGAAAGCTGTAGGAAAAATGAGAGAGTCAACTTTTCTCTCTCTATATATTTTTTTTAACGAGGCACAGATTAGTATCCTTGCAAGGCATGGTGTTTTACTCTTTAGATTGGTTTCAATCAGACTACTATACGTAAGAAAAGCAGATTCTGCCTCCAAGTAAACTGCTGTTTTACCTGTAACATCTTTTCCATAATTACCCTTGTCTAAATCAAATTAGGTGCTCATGAAATCTAATTGAAGGCCAAATTCTACTGCATTTGCTCTAAGGAGATCTGCTGAAGTGAGTGGTACTAGTACTGAGCATTAGCAGAGATGGGTGACTGAACTGGACTCATGAGGAATTTGCAATTGAATTCGCAAGCAGAGGAGACATTGTTTTCATTGTTGAAATGTACATTTCAAACATTGTGAAATGGTTTTCTGTTTTTTTCATGCTGTACTCTAACTTTCCTAGTGTGTGAGCATTGATTATCTTTGAGTCAGTCAAAAAGGTATGAAATGTTGACTCCTGAACCACCCACAGCTTATTTCAGTTGTCCTGCTGAACAAAGTAATACTGGACTGGTCTTACCACTTCACCTCATCATACACCTCTTAGTAGCAGGCACCAGAAAGCAGCTATGGGCTGAGTTACTGCTTTCTGTCTTTTATCTTGGAGCAAAGGCAGAAAGTGCCTGGGGGAATCAAGCTAGTCCAGAGCAACCTGTCTCCAGTAAAATAGGATAAAGTAGATAACAAGGAAAAAGCAGTAAGCAGAGAGGTGGAATAGTAAATACAGTTAGATTGAATAGTCTCAAATTTCTCTCTTTTAAAAATAAAATTAAGGATAATGCTCTAAGACAATAAAAACAGGAATAGGGAGAGGAAGATGAATTTGGAATGATTAGTCACTGCTTCTCATAACTACAATACAGTACTCAAAGAAATGGTAAGGCTGCAAAATAAAGCAAAGGAAAAGAAACATTTTTATCACAAAGAGCCTAATGAAATTGTAGAAATCTTTGTCATTGAATGCCATAGGGGGGAAAGATAAAATTAACTTCAGAAAGCTAAAAGAAAAAAAATAAGCAGATGGATAGAGTATGACACCTGCAGTTCAGAGATATTGTGAAACACAAGATCCTGGAAGCCAGGAAGGTACAAGAGTTGTGCTACTCATGCCCTATTTCTCACAAGCTTTACCTAGACATATATTACTGGCAAAAGTTAAACAAAAGTTTAGCTGGAGCCAGGATATGTGTCCTTATTTAATCATTTAATCATTGTAAATGGATTCCCTGTGCTCTCATAGAACAATACTCCAGATTCAGAAATATGGCAATATGTAAAGCTGAAGTTTCTGACAGATATCAGATATTTGCTTTGATATCAAATTCACTTTCAAACCCTCGTGAATGTGCATGAGAACTGCACATCTGAAGCACAGCATCACAGTAATATTACGAAGTTTTGCTAAATGTTTTCACTTTTCTGTTGGGACAAGCAACACTTTGGTTTCAGGAAGATCAGATAATAATCAGAAATGCAACTGCTAGCCTACAGTGTTCCACAAAGAGTGTTCAAGACTGTTTTGACATCACTGAATATATGTTTTATTCTTGTACATGTATGCACTGTTTTATCCTTGTAGTCACTCTGTGATCTGCTATCAGAGACATGATCCTGAATGATGAACACTTGATCTGTTCTGACATGGCTGTTCTGATGTTGTTACTGTCCTGTAGGTATCACCCATAGCATTATGGTCCGTAGCTATCAGAGCCTGGGTGGCTTTGTTGGGCAGGTAATGTAGCCACAGGGTAATATAGCCCCTCCCCCTGCTCCATGGGTGGCTTACCACTGTGAGAGAGATGTGATACCACAAGACAGGGTGCACTCCATGAGATCTCATTGGTACAATGGCCATGACAGGACCTTGGCAGGAAGATGGGGAGCTGCAGTTTGCAGACTTTCAGCTGGTTCACTGTACCCTGATGGCTTATTTATTTAGTTAAGGTGGCAATCGGAGGGGTTTCACCCTACATGCTGCATCTGAGGAATATGAGTGACTTCTGGTCTTTTTACTCTTGATACTCTTACAAAGCAAAAAAAGGGAAGATTAAGTGGAAATGGAGAAGAGTTCACATGAATCCGTAAATTACAACAGGAGTGAGGTGTTGGATAAAGCTACTGAAACTGAACATCTGTCTCTAGTGCATGCAAACTGTCTCTTCTCCCAAGTAACAAGTGATAGGACAAGAGGAAGTAGCCTCAAGTTGCATCAAGGGAGGTTTAGATTGGAGATTAGTAAAAACTTCTTCACTGAAAGAGTTGTTGAATGTTGGAACAGGCTGCTCAGAGAAGTGATAAAGTCACCATCCCTGAAGGTACTTAAAATACATGTAGACGTGGCACTTAGAGGCACAGTTTAGTGGTGGACATGGCAGTGCTGATTGAACTCGATCTGAAAATTCTTTTCCAACATAAACAATTCTATGACTCTATAAAATATTTCTTATTCCATTTCCCAAACAATCCTCACTTCAATGTTGTTGATGTGCCCTGTCTTACAAACATATATAGCATAAAGAGGTATCAATGAAAGGCAAATAAGCCACTGAAAGTTACACTGTCCAAGAATTCACTCCTGTTTGTCTCCTTTAAGTAAATATTGCAAAGGAAGAAGCTATGACACACTTTCTACAAGGAAAAAGAGTGCAGCCCTTATGTAGGCCTTAGAGAAGAAAAGGTCTGTGTACACAGACATGGACTATGCAAGACTCTAGTTATCCATTCAGCTTCCCCTGATAAATGGTTCAGGATTCAGATTGTGCAAGCATGTGCTTTGGCATCAGCTGAAAATGAATTTATTTAATTTGGTCAATACCAACAGAACTATTATCACTAATATTTATTCTTAGCTAACTGCCATTCTTTGTTTTCCTTAACATGACATTGTTCTCAAACTAAGCCATGGAACAAATCACAAAGTTGCTTTTACAGAAAAGGCAGTGTAAAAACAAATTCTTAATTATGTTTGTAATCATTCCTGACTAGAGCTCTGTGAGTCAGTTCTTGGAAACATAATTTGTGGTTCAACTAGAGTTTAATGCCCCCAAATACTGTATATTTCTTCTTCAAGGCAGAGAGAATTTTACACGGTCAATGTCTCTAATTAAGATCCAAGAGATTCTTTTATGCAAACTTTCCTAACCATTATTTTTGCATCCTATCTGACTGCAGAGCAGTAATTCTCTCTCTTTCCCTTCCTAAACAGGTATTTTTGCTTCTCCTTTATGATCAAGTCTTATTTCTGTTTTGTTGCAGATAGTGGCTCAGGCAGTGTTATTTATGTGTATGAACACTGCAGGAATCTTCATTAGCTACCTATCAGACAGAGCACAACGTCAAGCCTTCCTGGAGACCAGAAGATGTGTAGAAGCCAGACTGAGGCTAGAGACAGAAAATCAGCGACAGGTATTGGAGAAACAATCCTATTTTTCTATTAAGTGGAATAGATAATTGAACAAGACTGTGTTTTTCTAGCCTTACTGACTCCGATGTGATGCCACCTGATTTGTGCAGGTTAAGTGAGATTCATGCTGTTGTTTTGCTACTGTGTATTGATCTGATATGTCATCTTAAAAGATTTTTCTGGGAAACATGATGAATAGAGAATGGCTGTTCTCTGTCCTTTCCTGTACAAGAAGAGGCCATCAAATGAAACAGCAGCTGGCAGGTGATTAAAAATGGTTCTTTACATAAGAGGGCTTAAGATGCAGAACCTAATCATTCAGAATGTTCTGGATATTAAAACTTGTATCAGTCAAGTGATCTCATTAATATTTACAATCTCATTCATATTTAAAAATATCTAAATTATGAATGTCAGGAGATTGGGGCATCCCTTTTTCTATTGTATCTACTGACAGGACAAGGGATAATGGGATGAAGCTGGAACACAAAAAGTTCCATTTAAACATAAGACAAAAACTATTTCACTGTTCAGATGAGGGAGCCCTGGCACAGGTTGCCCAGGGAGGATGTGGAGGCTCCTTCTTTGGAGGTCTTCAAGACCTACCTGGATATGTTCTTATGTGACCTGATCTAAGTGGAGCTATCTCTGCAGGGGGTTGGACTAGATGATCTCTAAAGGTCCCTTCCAACCCCTACCATTCTGTGATTCTACGAAAAGCTAAGCAAGTTCATGGAATTTCACTCCAGTTAGGCAAATACTAAAACGTTATGTCTGGCTAACAGATGAATTTTTGAAGCTGGAAGGCCACTGCAGAGAAGTATCACCGTATGCTTTCTCTGCTCTTAAGCTTTTCTCTGAACTTCTTTTGGCCATTGTGCACAAGTAGCATATTGAGTTAGATGAACTTCTGATCTGAGCAGGTATGGTCGTTCTTAGATGCATCATCTTTTTTAATCCAGAATACAAGGCATTGAATAAAAAGAAGCTTGCTGCTTATTATGTCGTACCAAGGGAGTAGCAATCGGATGTAGCTCTACATGTTTTTCATTCCCACTGAAGTATCAGAAGGTTCACCTGCTGTTTGAAAAATTACATTAAGATCAAAACATTACCTTATATGAATATGTTACACTGCTATTTCATTCTCAAATGACTTTAGCCATTCATTTTGTCTTGTACAAATGCATATCTTGCTTCTCAAACATATTTAAATTACATGTTGAAAGCCTTGTAGATAGAGATCTGAGATATCATAGTCTAGATTTTACAGTTTTATGACTCAGTATGAATACATGACTGCTGAGTAAAGCAAGCTATCTGTACCAGAATATCTCTCCAGCCATTGCTGGCTGAAGAGGCTTTGAGGGATACAATCTAGGATAATCTGTTCTCATTTTAACTATAGAACCACATTTTTATGGCTTCTGTGTCTTTGTGAGTTTGAGGGGTTTTTATGTCATTTCTCTTCTTGTGTGTAATTTTTTGTAACCTTTACTTTGATCATTGTTTTGTAGAGCTCTTTAAAAAACACAAGGTTACCCTTCGGTTGGTTCCAGATGATTATGAAGATTTTCCATAAGAATGATTTTATTTTCTCATGAAAAATGGAATTTCTATAAGGAAAACTCTTTTTTTGAGAATCTGAATTTTGCTGAAATTTTATTTCCTATTAGGAAAATGAACACAGTCTCTTTCCATTTTATTGGGTTTAAATAAAGAAAAAACAGTTTTGTTTTCGGGGTTTTGTGGGTTTTTTTTTGGTGAGGGAGGAAGTAGGAGTTGAATCTGTATTGAACCTTGTATATTGTCTTGGCCCAGTGCCATGCAAGGTTTCAGGGCTACGCTGTCCCCTGAAGGTAGAGCTTCTTGAAGAGTTCCCTCACTGTAGTTGAGACTCATCTGTAACCAAAGCAGTGTGTCAAAGGCATCATACAACTAGAAATACAGAAGGGAATATGTATTTGGGCCAAGGAAAATGCCTACAAGAGAAAAATACAGACATCAGGACATCAAATGAAAGATGTCTTCTAAAATGCAATTTAATGATAACCGAAAATCTAGGAACAAAACATTTTGAAATATTTCCAACTAATTTTGTTGGAATTTTGGAATTCTATTACTATGCACAACTATAAAGAGATATATTTATATAAATACATATCATATACTTAGGTTTTCATTTCTATTTGGGACAACAATGAGAAAATATTTCAGCATTTTAATGCCTTGAGGAATCATAGAATCATAGAATGGTAGGGGTTGGAAGGGACCTTTAGAGATCACCTAGTCCAACCCTCCCTGCAAAAGCAGGTTCACCTAGATCAGGTCTCATAGGAACATGTCCAGGCGGGTCTTGAAGACCTCCAAGGAAGGAGACTCCACAACCCCTCTGGGCAGCCTGTGCCAGGGCTCCCTCACCTGAACAGTGAAATAGTTTTTTCTTATATTTAAGTGGAACTTTTTGTGTTCCGGCTTCATCCCATTGCCCCTTGTCCTGTTGCTAGCTACTATAGAAAAAAGGGATGTCCCAGCCTCCTGACTCCCACCCTTTAGATATTTATAAATGTTAATAAGATCACCCCTCATTCTCCTCTTCTCCAGACTAAACAGCCCCAGTTCCCGCAGCCTTTCCTCATATGAAAGGTGTTCCATTCCCCTGATCATCTTGGTGGCCCTGTGCTGGACTCTCTCCAGCACTTCCCTGTCCCTGTTGAGCTGAGGAGCCCAGAACAGGACTCCAGATGAGGTCCTGTTCCCCTCTGTCTTCTGTTCTTTCCCATTGCTTCTGAAGTAGTGGCTCATTTAAGCAATTTCTAAATGTATCTTCTTTTAAAACTGGCAATGTCACATTTTGGGTGACTGCTTTTCTTGAGCAGGTTGTTCATGCTCTTTTGATCAGTATCCACAGGCAGTAATTCAGTGGCTGATAGCATTTTTCTATCTTGAAGACATATCTCATGATACAGAGGATCTGTAGTCGAAATGAATATGAAAATTGCATTGCCTGTTCATCCATATCACATTTTTGAAACTAAGGATTAAATCCCAATGAAATTTAATACATTCATTCTATGACTTTCCAGAAAATAGCTCTCATAAAAGAAGGGAGAAAAGGGCAAGAGTGTGTGCAGACCAATATGTGGCATCTGAAAACTTCTAACAATATGGCTGAGGAGCAAAAAATGTGCAGAGAAATTGAAGGAATATTTTTTTCTCTAATTCTTCCAGATAATAATTCCAATAATTCCAAATTCTGTTGCACATTGATTTATGTATCCTCCACATCTCATAAACTGTCTAAATTGAACTGAACTCTTAAAAGGAAAGTAAAAGACAATTAAAGTGGGTAGTTCTATCAACATGTCATACATACAATATCGTATACAAAATAGAATGACTTATCAGATAGATCCCATGTAGTCTGATTTTGTTATTACCTTGTTTGAATCAGAAGACCTGCAAAATTGAGGAAAAAAACATCAGGAGTTAAGAAATGCAACAAGGAATGGTATGCTTTTCCATAAGTAATTGCAGAGAAAGACTCCAATTTTTTATGATTATGAAGGTCATATAAGTGCTTCAGAAATACTTCTGTTCATTACAGTGCATTGTCAAAACTAAGAAATCAAGTTTCTGCATTCTCAAAATGACCCTTCCAATTTCTCAGTGTCCCGTAGATTTGTCGTCTCTAATCATCCGTCATACTAATAACGATAAATGCTGATATCATTATTCACTCTTGTGTAATGCCTAAAAGAGCCAGTCATGGAAAGTCACTCAAGTATGAAACAAATATTTGATAATCTATGTTTTAGAGATAAGCAAGAGGTACGATCAGACATGGGGAACTGTCCAAGTAAGCACTAATACTGATAAGGATGGATTATTATTATTATTTGGGTTTCAGAGATGTTTTAAGAAATTCCTAATGAGTATTTGCAGTTTTTCTGGCATACAAATATAGTTTCTGCTCTATCAACTTCTGTCTCATGGTGAAAAGCAAGAAATAGTTCTGTATTTCCTGATAAATTTCATATGGATGAGCTGAAATTTATTCAGTGAAAGCAGTTTTATTCATTCATTTGCCATCGTGCTTTCTTGTAAACCATGATGAAAAAAGAAGATGAATCCACCAAAAATCCCACTAAGGACAAATAACTCATTCTGTTATTGTTGTCTGTGCTACTCTGAGCTGAAATTTGGACAGTTGGATGTCATAGTTTTTTTCCAGATGCCGTTATTTTTCCAATAGTATCTTCCTTTTGTGAGGTTCTCAGGGTTTAAGGACTCCATGCTCTATTTCAGTATTACTATGAGTTTTTACATTCAAGGACACTTTGCACTGTAGAAATGTCTGTGTGCCATGTATGCTCTCTCTAAATACGAATTATCTTCTCTGGTTCACTGTCCACAGAAAATATCCTCAGGTGCAAGTTCAGCTTTTACTTTAATTACAACTCAATGATTTACTGCAAAGGAAGGAAGAGGGTGAAGTGCAGACCTGTATGACAGTAAAGATTGTAAGGAGCCTGGCCAAAATTTTTCACAGATGTTAAGTGACTTAACTTAAAGTTTCATTTGTCTGAATCTAAGCAATTAAGCTCCTGTATCTTTTTTCATCTTTCCTCTCCCATCAAATTCACTTTCAACAAGACTTTTGAATGAAATTTTCAGATGTATTTCAGAAAGTTGGTTTAGGCGTATTTTTAAAAAGTGATTCATTCATCAAGGATCTGGGGATTTTATTATTGGTTTTTAATTTGTTTTTAAGCACCTGGGGTTGTTAACAAGTACATATTAGCATTTTAAATTACAATGAATTTTCTAACTCTAATTGCTCTATTAATGAAGTGAACAGCACTGTGGATACAAAGGAGAATTACTCCAGCAGACATTGCTAACGATGTTTATACACTTAACAGCACAGTATTATATGTGTGACACCATTTGGAAATCCCAGCACTTTATGAAACTGAAGAAGCATCTGTGTCAACTTCTTTCTCAGTTTTTGTACAAAATCATAATTTTAATGAACATCTAACACAGTTCAGAGCTTGTCTGAGTTAAATGAGATGCTTCTGTTATTGAGTACCAGAACAACTGCATCATAGAAAGATAGAAGATATTAGAGAACCAAGCTAGAGAAGGTAGCATGGAAAAAATTAATCTGTTTACCAGTCTTTGTTTAGCAGTTACTGATTAAGAAATTAATTTAAATATTTTGTAGTGAAATGTAGTTAGCTGCTTGTGCTTAAGATGTGAGGAAAGGCTGTGGGAACTGGGGCTGTTTAGTCTGGAGAAGAGGAGACTGAGGGGGAATCTCACTAATATTTACAAATATCTCAATGGTGGATGTCAGGAGGTTGGGGCATCACTTTTTTCTGTTGTATCTAACAACAGGACAAGGGGTAATGGGATGAAGCTAGAATACAAAAAGTTGGACTAGATGATCTTTAAAGGTCCCTTCCAAGCCCTACCATTCTATAATCTATAATATGTAATTGTATCAACCAACTAAAAATGGCAGCCTTCAGTTTTGTGTTCAACACACTGTAATTAGGAATAAATAATAACCATGACGTTGTCAACTTTCTTAAGTCCAATTTCCACTGCCTGTTTAAAATTTTTAAGTCAATGTTTCAATTTTATGTCATTGTATTTCAAAAAGTTTGACTCTCAGTTCTGTACCTTGCTATTGACACCTAGTGCTGTACTTTGTTAACAACTACTTCAAAACCACCGTCTTCCTTTTTAGCTTGATTTTCTTGAATGAACACTGCAAGTAATTCTACTTTCACCATATCTCGAAAATAGAAAGTATAACTTAATTAATGAACTGCAAAACTTTCAAAAACAATCCTCATTGTGAAAATGCTTTAAAATTGCCTTAATGAAGTGCAGGAATTGACATTAAATTTCATTTTCGGTTCCATCTCTTATCATACAAAATCCTTACATTTTAAATGAATGACATATTAAATCCAAACACATATTGAATTGACTTTATTAAAAAAAATCCAAGGTAGAATCAAGATAAAAATAATTTGAAAATTAAAACATTTTGGATATTATTTATTTCTTTTTCCACAAAGGATTTGAGCTCAACCATTTTAAAGAATGGTTTGTCTGGGTGAGAAGAGGATTGTTTTGTTTTCTGGGTATAAACACACATTCTATATTTCCAGTATGGGTATGTGGAAGGAGGAGGCATTCCTTAGTCTTCAGAAAAGACTGTTGTTGGCATATTTAGAACTGTGGAAAAACTGTAATCCTGTCTTAACCTCTTTTTCCATTACAAAACTGTTCTCTTCAACCATTTGTTTCTCTTCTACCTCTACTTCCAGAAGATCCTTTTTTCACACTTTCCTCTGCAAATATCTGTATTTCCCACAGCTCTAAGAAGCTCTCTGCAGATTGATGAACTCTGTTGTTTGTAGGTTTTGGGTTTTTTTAAAGAAGCTTACAAGTGTAGGTTTTATCAATCTCTTACAGATTTACATTTTAATCAACCATCTGTACTTTGCAATCTCCAAAGTAAGAGCAGATTGGACTGGGATTGGAAAGGACACTTCAAGAGATTTAAACTCTATAAAGTTTTGTTGTGGTTTCTATTCTTTTTTTTTTTTTTTAATTAGTGCTAAGAATATGAAAATCCCTCAAAACTGGTATAAGGATAAAAATCAGGTTTGATTTAAAGGAATAATTTGAATTTTAGAGACCATGACCTTCCTTTTTTCATTGGAAAAGTAGTCTCAAATTATTCATAAATAAAATCTACAATCACAATCATTGAAGCTTTATTTTTAAAGAGCAAATAATAACCTTATAATTTAAAATTCTATGTAAACTTCTGGTTAGATATGGCATTTCAGTTAAATATTTTCTTTATAAGAAACATTCTGTTGAATGCAAAATGCTCAGAAAGGTTTCACAGTTATCCAGACTTTCTTTCCTCTTGGTGCCTCTCTAAAGAACCATAATCCCAATAGAAATTTGGTCTCAGCATCAAACTCACAGGAGGATCAAACTCTAAGTACAGCATACTGGTTAACCCAGCAAGCAAAGTAAGGGGCAAGCTTTAGATTATTCTTCACAATCAATATTATGATTTAGTCAGTGACTGGTTTCCTACATCTATTGTCAGGCTTTTCCTCCTTATTCAGGTGTGGGGAAGCAATAATTAAATAAATAATATTTAAATAAATATTTAATGAGCCAGCAATGTGCCTTCGTGGCCAAGAAGGCCAATGGCATCCTGGGATGCATCATGAAGAGTGTGGCCAGCAGGTCAAGGGAGGTTCTTCTCCCCCTCTACTCTGCCCTGGTGAGGCCTCATCTGGAGTCCTGTGTCCAGTTCTGGGCTCCTCAGCTCAAGAGGGACAGAAAACTTCTGGAGAGAGACAAGTGCAGGGCCACCAAGATGATCAGGGGACTGGAACATCTTCCTTATGAGGAAAGGCTGCAGGAACTGGGGCTGTTTAGTCTGGAGAAGAGGAGACTGAGGGGAGAACTTATTAACATTTATAAATACCTAAAGGGTGGATGTCAGGAGGTTGGGACATCCTTTTTTTCTATAGTAGCTAGCAACAGGACAAGGGGTAATGGGATGAAGCTGGAACACAAAAAGTTCCACTTAAATATAAGAAAAAACTCTTTCACTGTTCAGGTGAGGGAGCCCTGGCACAGGCTGCCCAGAGGGTTGTGGAGTCTCCTTCTTTGGAGGTCTTCAAGACCTGCCTGGACATGTTCCTATGCGACCTGATCTAGGTAAACCTACTTTTGCAGGGGTGTTGGACTAGATGATCTCTAAAGGTCCCTTCCAACCATTCTATGATTCTATGATTTACATGCAATTATGCTTCTGTAGGTACCAGAGAACATATCAAAGGATCAGCGTGTACATTTTCTCCAAACAGCCTATCTGCTAAACTAGCCAGAGGCAGTTAGGCAATTCTGAACTAGCCAGAGTCAATTCACTGATGCTATTTCTGAGACGATTTAAGGTAAGATAAAGATTTTGGACTAATGTTTATGAATCAGATGAACGTTTTTCACACCACCAGAATTTAAGTATCCACCTACAAGCCTGTTGAAAAGGGTTTGATTTTGAGAAAGTGACCATCACTCTCACCTACAGAAACTTCCCAGGTGAAGTTTTATCCATCTTCTGCTGTTTAGTATCAGAGTCTTGCAAGTCTCTGACAAGATGTATTCCTTCTTTCGTCCAGAATACATGAACTCCTAGCTCTTTTCTATGTTCTTGTTCTGCAGTGATATAGTCATATAAAGCTGGAAAATAAATTTCACCTGAGCTTCCTTACTGAAATTTTCCATGTCATTAGCTGCAATAACTAGTATTGTTTAGAAATGTTTATGTTGCTGAAGTTGCCTAGTAATTGCTGAAACAAAAAAAAAGTAGCAAAATGGAAAAGGAAACATCAAAATTAATAGAAAGCAGAAACAGTACAGAATATGAAGCTTTAAGAGCAGATGAGTCAAAGCAGTGAAGGTGTATGGGGCACATTCAAGCCAGATGAGGCCATTTTGATATTTTAGGACAAAATTGAATTGTGTGACCTACTTTACACTCATTTTCTATTCTGCTAAAATAAAGAATAATGTAACATTATGATGTTATGGAGTCAGTCTCCAGTAGGTATGTCTATCTTTCTTCTGTATTTAAGGTATGACTCCATCCTTGTCCAAATCAGCTGAAACTTATGAAAACCAATACACTAGAAGACAGGACAATGCTTTTTATTCAGATAGGTGTCTTATTCCCATATAAGTGTTTTTCTTCTGGATATATTTCTTCTCTATAACCATTTAATAAAGATTAAATGAAAAAATATCATGAGATTTGGAAGAAACAAAATTACAAAACTATAAAATTTGTCTTTCCATGTATCAGAAATGTCTAGTGGATTACTGTGGGGATGGACAGTACCACTTGTAAGCATAAATGTTCATGTTAACAAGACAGGATAATAGTTTTTATAACTCCTGGTTTTCACCACCTATCTGTTACATGGTTTGGTTTCACAATGGAATGTAAGTCAAACTTGCTCTTCATTCAGGAGAAATCATGTATTTGGATCCAGAGGACCTGAAATTATTAACCATTGCTCATATTCAATATAGACAAGGGTACCAAATTTGAGACCCATAGTTCCTGTTGCCTAAGCTAAATGTAATTGCCTAAGCTAAAAGACAGCTCTGATGACCAAGCAGTGTCAAAAAAGTTGTTTTGTGATGTAGTCTAGCAGATCTAAATGCTGGTCTCTTCTGTCAAGGAATGCAGAGTTGCTCTTGTCCCCAGACACATGCTCCCACCCACTGCCGTGCAAGTTAATGGTGCTCACATGGCTTTATGGTGAGCTGATTCATTGCACACATGCCTTGCAGTGTAAGCACTGACTGCACTCAGTTTTGTGATTAATTGGTACTTTCAAAAATAATTTAATAAATATTTTTGTGTGGTTTTTTTTTCGAGAAATGCTTTTTTTTCCACTTAAAAGATACATGCAACAGTATTAACAAGTACTATGCCAAAAAAATTGACAGGGAGCATTGTTCCACCACTTTCCAGCATGCTACAGGATGAGCTAAATGTTTATGAATCCAAAAAGGCACTGGGAATGCATGAAAAATACAAACTGACAGTACTGAAATCAGCCTTCTACAGCTCAGAGCAAGCAGGCATTCAGATTGAGATATAATAGCCAACTGGATGATGAGAAGAGCATCTCCTTTGGCATCTGGCAGTACACTGTTAATCATCAGCCCTGCCAAGATTTTGGTATGTGGCTTCAGGTACTTGAATCTTCAAACCATTAATCATCCAAAGAAAGCAAAGGACCAACAGTATCTTGCAGCCCTTCCTTTCAGTATATGCTACATATATTTTCACATGCTGTTCTGGAGGATAGTATTGAGGAAACAATTGGACAAAATGTTCTTCCTACAATAAATGTGTGGAAAAAGCTTTTTCTTTCTTGTGTTACCACAAACCTTCCAACACTTTGCAGTCAACAACTAATTAGATGCCATTATAATAAGTCGTGACTCTCATAAACAATGTGATACTATTTGGGATGAGACTCTAGCTATGTTTCACAGGCAATAGCTAAACAAAAGGATACTCCAAAACCTCCTATGTGATCTGGCCTTGTTTCTTTTTGAGAACAACAGATACCTAAATGGAACCTGCAGCCAAGGATGGGATGAGTGGGAATGGTAACTGCCTGAATTCAAAGAAAAGAAAGTTGATAGAGCTAATATCATATATTGCAGCAGTAAGCAGTAAAAGCTAACAGGAGATACAAGTCTGAACATATTAAGATACTGCAGTTTCTTCCATATTTTTAAATTACTTGCCATTGTCTGGATAACACACAAGATGGAACAGCTGCAAATAGACTGTCCATGGTACATGAAGAATGAAGGAATTTCTCTTTGGAGCTGTTCATGATGAGAGATGTTCATTCCCACTTTCTAGAGTGGCATTTATGATAAACTCTCAATGTTCAGAATAGATGTTATTTTCATTAAAAACCAATACCATTTTTGTCTACTTCCCTTAAATGTAACAAAAGCTCATGTGCTCTGGAAAGGCTAAGACCACTGCTCGGAATAGCTCTTTTCTCTTGCTACTAACTTCACTACTCAAGACAATAAAGTTTCTATTGTATTAGTTGTAAATGTTGATAAAGTCAAGCTTGATGGTCTAGCAAAAGCATTGTTAAAAATCAAAACAAAGTGTGAGGCAGTTTTTCTTCAGCCTCTGTCAAGTTCAACATTTCTAGGGTACCTTAACTCCAGTTGGGAAAAGCCAAAATCAACTTGTCTTTTGCCATGTGCCATTTTAAGTGAGTTGTCAAAGGGAGTTTATGGAGACAGCAGATACTGCAGGGGTGATGCCCCGCAGGGAAACCTTGGGGAGTCTGACTTTCCATTGGCAACATCCTGCAGGCCCGAGATTGCTTGTTAATGTTCTGTATTTGTCAGTATTTTGTTTTCTTTGATCAGCACCAGTGGAAAGGTCTCCAGTTCAGTTTTTAATGCACAAGACAGAGAGCTTGTGCACTGGTTAATTGACTTTTCTCAAAAATTGTTCCAAAGTTGTTATTTACTCATGAGGTACATGTCCCATCTTTCCATGAATGTGCCTAGATACATTTGTGCAGTTATAGGCACTGTTGACACTCCCTGATTTCAGTCCAACAGACTGAAGGGATCACTGCACACAAGCCACCAAGAAGTTATTCAATAATGACTTGCAGATGCATAAACAAGAAGTGGTTATTACAGAAAGTATCAATGTTACAGTCTTGATGCTTTAAACAGATGGATGACTCATGAAGTTGATTTGCTTTATCACTACAGGACTTATTTCACTGTTCTTAAATTTTCCTGAAAAAATAAATTGGGTGGGAGTCAGATCTGTATTTAGGCAGCTCCTAAACTAAGTGACTGCACACTCTTTACACCTTTGAGCTCCTGCTACAGTCAACTGAGATCTAATTAATATAGGTAATGGAGCCCAAAGAGATCTGTAGTGGCATCAAAATAGACATTTACATCTGATCTGTTGAGTATCTCTCCAGATTCACTGGATAAAACAGAAGCTTAGGTATACCTACACTGTAGTCACTACCATTCAGGTGTGTGTCCAGGCCTGAATTCTACCATGGTTTTGTTACATTTAGTGTTGTCTTCTGGCTTTTTTATTCTTTTACTTTTATCCTTTGGGTTAAAGATCCTTTATTTCATTTACTTACTCTAAACTCTGATTGCTCCATCTTAAAGACTAGGGATAATTGATGTCATGAATGGTTAATAGGAGAACAGATCACCAGCTCTTTTATAACATCCCTTTGTTACTATCTTCCTTCTTCTATGTCTTTTGAAAAAACACATTTCTGATCTTTATCAAACCACTTACTACTGTTGCTGCTGTTAACCTTTGTATTGCCTTCACTTAGCCAGTTGCTCAACTAGCAAGCTTTCAACAAAGCTGTATAATGTAGTTTCCTTCACTCTAGAGTTGAAGGGACTTCTTTATTGGTCTTTTTCTCTGCAGACCTTCTCTGAGACTGATTAGAAATATGAAGACTCTTTAATCATGCAGATAGTAAGGTACAGAAAACTATAAAAATGTGCAATTTCCTTCTCTGTGGTCTGCTGCTGTTCTTTTGCACATCACCTCAACACATTTGTACTGTTCTGTTTCACAGTATCTAAATCTGCAAAATGAGAATAATAGTATTTAACTAGTTAAAAGGGGAGTTATGTGGCAAGCATCCATATATGAAGGGGAGAGTAACCTAAAACTTGTTATTGGAAAACTGAAAATCGTCCTTTCACTGCTGGGTAGAAACAAAGTGATATGAAAGACCTATTAAGAGGAACACAACTTGGCCCACAGAAACATCAGCTACAGGAAAAGAAAGGGTGAACATGACCTACACTAGAGCCCATCTCTCAGTGCCTAATTTCTGGAATGGGCTTGGTTCAGCACAGCCAGCACTCTGTCAGTCTGGCAGGGTGTAAGAGCAGCTTTGGACAGCAAAGGACAACTGATACCTGTAGAGGGAAGACTTTTCTGGCCTTTTAATATTTCAATAACAGATAATTGACTAGTGACTGGAGTGTGTTGTAGGAGTATATGTAGATACACACACATTCACATAGATACATACTTATACATTATTTTCTCCTGTATTGTTCTTCAACAGCATAGAATATTG